>NC_141907.1:31306833-31616666 GCF_057802395.1 Ceratotherium simum simum | reverse complement strand
CTCAGTTCTACTCATCACTGGTTAACATCACAACATTAAGCAGCCCTCTAGCTCAATGGAACATGCCTGAAACTTGAGCATGCCTGAAGGGCTTGTTGAAACACAAATTGGTTTGTCTTGTAGCACCATCCACTGATTCCACGGGTCTGGGGGGGGGGGTCCAAGAATTTGCATTTCTAACAAGTTCCCAGGTGATGCTGATGCTGCTGATCCAGGGACCACACTTTCTGCCTCCAGAGATTGCTTTGCAGAATTCTTGGTTCTATGTTAGCACCAGCAACACCATTGCTATAAATCACAGCTCGAAACACAATTCCAGCACAAGAGGATATTTAAAATCCCAGAAGCACAAATATGTGTGTGAGGTAGGAGATAGAGTGAAGACATTAGGACAAGTTGAGCCCAGGCTGAATGGTAACTTAAGAATAAACCTCTTAAGGATGGAGGGTCAGGGGAGATTGAATAAAGAGGCAGCTGAAAGGACTTGCAGCGAAAGCCTTGTTTATAGTCAAGCTTTCCGCCTCATTCCTAAGAGTACCAAAGTTGGTCTGGGCAAAGCCAGCCCTGCCCTGCCCAGCCCTGCCCAGACCTGCCCAAGGTGTTCCCTGCTTCCCCAGGAGAGAGCACATTTACCTCCCAGCCACAGCACACTGGCTGCATTTGCATTCTCCTCCCTGGGAAAGGCAGGGACCATCTGCCTGCCTGGTCCTACCAGCTCATTAACATATGCCTCATCAAGGTCCCACTGGACCCTAGGATTTCAACATAAATAGCTGAAAGGAAGGGATCCTGACCCTCATCTGCAGTCGCCTACATTTCTAGAAAGCCTGGAGATTGGGAGCTAGAAAACTGATAGGGACTTGACGCAGTCCACCAAGGGATTCAACCTTTTGTCTTATCCAAGCAACTTCACCCATGTCTCTCCCTCTGCATGGAAATCCATTTCTCCTTGGCCTCTTGGTGAATTCTTGGTCTTTCTTCAAAACTCATCTCAGGCATTTTGTCTTTGGGAGGCGATCCCTCGGCACCCCTGGTGGAGATTGTCATTACCTCCACTACACTTTTGCTGTACCGCATGCATGCTTCCATATTGTTTGAGTCTGAGGGACAGGACCAGAATTATTCATCTCTAAGTACTCCCAGCTTGTCTTCTTCCTGCTCACCAGCTAGAAAGGCTCTTTGCACTTGGTTTCCACCACTCTCTGGGGATAGAGGTCTCCCTTGGTATAATTCTTCCTTTCTCTTCTGTGATACTGAACCACAGGCTGGGGAGAGAAAACTGAGAGACAGAAAGAAGGATGTTTAGAAGAGATGAGAGGAAGGCCGGCCCCGTGGCTTAGCGGTTAAGTGAGCGCGCTCCGCTACTGGTGGCCCGGGTTTGGATCTCGGGCGTGCACTGACACACTGCTTCCCCGGCCATGCTGAGACCACGTCCCTCATACAGCAACTAGAAGGATGTGCAACTATGACATACAGCTATCTACTGGGGCTTTGGGGGGAAAAAGAAAGGAGGAGGATTGGCAATAGATGTTAGCTCAGGGCCGGTCTTCCTCTGCAAAAAAGAGGAGGATTGGCATGGATGTTAGCTCAGGGCTGATCTTCCTCACAACAAAAATAAATAAATGAAATTAAGTCTGAATTAAAAAACTCAAAATAATCTATTAAAAAACTTAAAAAAAAAAAAGAAGAGATGAGAGGTATGTGGACTAGGGCCAGACAAATATTATCTCTAAGATAGAAAAGGAAAAATTGCAAAGATTGGGGCAGTTTTCTGGGGGTTTTTGAAGAAAGAGTGCCAGGGCAGGCTCCAGGTGTGAGGAAGTGGGTAGATAAGGGAAGGAGATGGTAGTAAGGGTAGCTCTGGACTGTCTGTGTGGATTCTATTTACAGAGTTTGAAAATACCAGTAAAGCACTTAAATTATTCCGAAATATCTTTTGGTCACAAGACCCTCTTCTTTGACGCTGCTCTGAGACTGGACCACGTGGGTTACGCTTTCACTGGGTTACATCCTTGTGCTTCTCTGATGTTTCACTTTGCTCTTCCTGGTATCTGGCACAAGCCTGGCACATGAGAGATGCTCAGAAAGGTGAGCTTTTTTCCTCCCTTCTTTCCTTCTGTCAACCCTGAGCAGCCCATTAGGCTGAAATGATGGCAGAATGGAGCAGGGGCTGACAGGACAACTCAGGGGAGGGAGGCAAATAAAACATCCCACTGAGTCTCCCCGGGCTGCGTACCAGCCGCGCAGTGCTGATCTTGGCTGGGAGCCCACCATTTACCAGCCCCCTCCGGGCCTCTGGGGTATGGCTAATTAAAGACATGGTTACTCATTTCATTCCCAAGTCACTATTTAAGGAAGTAGAATCATGCAGTTCCTATAAGGCCTCTGACCCTACACCAGAGGCAAACAATGCTAGGGCTTGTCCAAGTGGCTGTAAGTACAGAGCTGTTCCAAGATCCTGGGAGGGGCCAGGGAGGGAGGAGACTGCAGGTCCTACAGCTGGGCCAGCTGCTGGACTGTCCCTTCCTCAATGCCCTCTTCTCTTCCTCCCCGCAAAGGGCCAGGATCTAGTGACAACCCCTCCCTGAGCCCCCTGTCAAGGCAACTCCTGTGTTTTCTGGGCACACTTAAAGTCACACAGCTGACTCAGAGAAAACCGTTAACACTCGCCATTTGGATTTCAAGCAGCAGCAACTTGGAGCATTTGGGATTTTTCAGTTATTTTTTAAGAAGTAAAGAAAACATTACTTTGAATCAACAAAGTCTTACTGAGCTCTGCTCTATGGCAGGCTCAGTGCTAAGCATTGGGAAGAGAAGTGAATAAAAAATAATTCCTGCCCTCAAAGAGTATCCAGTCTTATGGATGAAACAGATGCATGAACAAATAAATTACACTAATGTGGACTAAGTGTAAAGCTTGAGTTATGTGCTATGCACAGTACAGAGAAGGTGGTGATAACCCGCATTTGGTAGGGGAAGAAAGCTATGCCCAAGGGTGGGAGATCTGAGGTGGGTTTTGAGGTGCAAATAGAAGTTCATCAGGTAACCTAGCAAGGAAGAACATCCCTAGAAGGGAAAAAGCATATTCAAAGTCATTTAGATCATGAATGAATAGGTCGAACCCGCTAGCTTCAGTGGGTCTCAAACTTTCCTAACAAAGAACACATAAGAGCTGATTAGAGTGAAGGGAGGGCTAGTCTGAAGCATCCAGTGCAAGCATGAAATTTTTTAGATATTTATTTTCATTTTTTAAAAGTGTGCGTTATGGTTTATAAGAGTCTCATGTGTTTTGATACTAAGATAATGTTTTTAATTTTTAGTCATAAGAGTATTTGACTTTCGAAACATACATTGTCAAATAAAATTCATCCTCCATGGAGGAAGAAGTCAGTATAGACCTCTTGGCTTCAGAGAGAGGCAGTTTGTACCCAGCTCAAGAACTAGAAAGCCTTGAAAAGAGAGCTGGAGACCAGAGCTGTGTCTTTGAATATATGCAGGATTTTTCACACTCGTATTTAGGCCTGTTGACTGGGTTTTGACCATAGTCACAGTATTTTCCAAACACTCTGCTCAAAGTTTAAAGTTCGTCCTAGTTCCCATTAGCCTTCACTGTCTGCCATGTTGGTTGATTTGTTGGGGCCCCTGGGAGCCAGTCAAGCAATGAGAGAGTGGATAAAATGGAATCTCTCCCACAAAACCAGAATTTGAAGGGATTCCAAGCTGAGTATGCAACTGATGGCCAATCAGATGCAGGGCACCATGTGAGGCTTAAAAAAGCCACTTCAGGCAAAAGGTAATGATTTCCCAATCCCCATGCCAGGTTACACTCCAGACCAATTAAGTCAGAAACTCTGGGAGTGGCATCCAGGCATGAGAATTTATTTATTTGTTTATTTATTTATTTATTTATTCATTCATTCATTCATTCATTCATTCATTCATTTTTGCTGAGGAAGACTGGCCCTGGGCTAACCTCCGTGCCCATCTTCCTCTACTTTATATGGGACGCAGCCACAGCATGGCTTGACAAGCGGTGCGTCGGTGCATGCCCGGGATCTGAACCTGCGAACCCCGGGCTGGCACAGCGGAGCACAGGCACTTAACCACTGTACCACCGGGCTGGCCCCAGGTGTAAGAATTTATTAAACCTCTCAGGTGATTCCAGTGTGTGGCCAAGTTTGCAAATCAGTGGGCTGGGTCACCGTGGTTCTCAACCTTGGCTGCACATTAGAATCACCTGGGGAGGTTTTTACACATATGGTGTATACATATAAACATATTCATGGTAGGGGAGCCCAGCCCCCAGCCCAGGAAATCAGTATCCAGGGCTAAGGCCTGTGCCTCAATAGGCCCTTAGACCTGAGAAGGGAGCCAGTTTGCCCTGGCCCTGTGCTTCAGAGCTCCTTCCTGGAAATTATCCAACTCTTATGTGGGTGCCTGGACCCACAGGAGCTGTCAGGCTCATCCCCTGGGGTGTCCTGAGCAGGGACCAGGAGGCAGGTGCCCTCAGAGCTCAGTGACTCGTGCCTTTGAGGTGGCCAGGACACCTGTGGCTGGCGTGGCTCCAGGAGGGTGGCCTAGGTCACTCCTGCTGCCCCGCACAGTTTCTTGCACCACAGATCAGGCCACCAGTGGTGCTGACAGCTAATTTGGGGTAACCACTCACATCAAACACATGGGCGTGCTTGGGGCTCTGGGCTACCCACGGTCCACTGCAGACCCAGCTTTAGTTGAGTGTAGACCCTGCATGGTTCTTGCCCCTCTGCATTCGGACTGTCCAGGTCCACAGAACTGAGGGGCACAGGCAGTGACCTTGGCCCTGTGTGCCCCCACAGCAGACACCCAGGACAGCCACCCACCCCCACTGCAGGTTCCGGAGTCTTCCCAGGTGGCTTTCCAGGCTGTTGTTCCTCAATGCCAAGAGACCCTGCTGGTCAATGTCCTCTCTTGTCTCCCACTGATGTAATGACTTCATGCCTTCCTTGTCATCTTAGGCCATGCCTGATGAGGGTAGACATTTTTTGCAGGGATGGGACTGCTCTCATTCTTCTCACAGGCCACTACATCCCAGGCTGGTGGCCATGTGTGGCAGGCAGGAGTGCCATCCCCACTGAAAGAGACATTCTAGGAAGGCCATGATTTTCCTGAAGAGTTCATGACGCAGTGGAAGATAATTCTACATCATCCTAGAGAAGGGTAGGTCCCTACTCCAGTATGACTGGTGCCCTTATAAAAAGGGGAAATTTGGACACTGTCACACACACAGAGAGAGCGCCATGTGAACATGAAGGCAGAGATTGGGATGATGCGTACACAAGCCAAGGAATGCCAAAGATTGCCAGCAAAGCCCCAGAAGCAAGGGGAGAGGCCTGGAACAGATCCTTCCCTCACCGCCCGTAGAGGCGCTGCCAACACCTTGATCTCGGACTTCTAGACTCCAAAACTGTGAGACAATAATTTCTGTTGTTTAAGCCACCCAGTTTGTGGTACATTGTTACCGCAACCCTAGGAAATGAATAGAAGGAGATTGCTCAAAGGAACCAAACGGAAGTTCAATACACAAAGGTTCAAAATGGATTGAAAACAAAAGCAGAATCTCTCCAGGTAATGAAAGAGTTGGAAAGCGTTGGAAACTCAGAGAAATAGTTTTTTTAATGCACTTAACGCTGCCGCAGGAAGCATCATAAATCTCCTCAATGGACGTTCCCAATCTGCTGATAGCTAGTGAGAAAATAATGGGCTTGTTTTGTGTAAGGTCCGACACTCCCTTCACTCCTTTGCTCATTTCGACCTGTCAGGCCAAGAAGAGATAATTGCATTAAATCACTTGGCAACTTAAATGCTCTCATTTTTAGCATCAAAGGAGCCTTTCTCTTTAATCAATTAGAAACCTGAGGTCTCCCTGGCAAGTAGGAAAGCCTTAGAATTAGGAGCTACCCAGGAGCTGGATTTAACAGCAGAGCTTCTAGGTCCAAAAGGAAGCTTCCGGTGGGCCCTACTCCCGCCCCCTGGCAGAGGAACTCATGGGTGCCCAGACAACAGTGGCCTGTCCATCTACCACGAGATACTAAGTCCTTTGAGAGAGAGGACTCTGTCCTCACCCCTCACCACAGGCCCTATTTTCATGACCGTTCCATTGAATTCTCCTACCTAACCCCTTCTTGGACACAGAGATTGTCCTTCCTCACCTGATTCCTGTACAGGACAAGGATTTAACAGAGAGCTCACAGACTCTTCGAGATGCAGTGAGAGGGCAGGAAATGAGCATCTTAACAAGGCATTCATGGCAGTTGTCAGGGTCCTGAAAGCCAGATAAAATGATGATAAATGGAAATTTAACTAGGGTCAGTCAAAGGAGAAAGGGTGTTGGATCTAGAAATGAATTTTTCTTTTTGAAGATGTAAATAGAACCTCAGAGTCCTTTGGCTCTTTTGACCGATGGAAATGGTTTTCTAACTGAAGAACTTGAGACTCACCCATCTTCCTATATAAGACATAAGCGGATCTAGGGAGCTTTAGAGAAGGCCCTTTTAAAATAAATGCAAAGAAAGAAATTAGTATCTTCCATCCTGACAGCTCTTTTTGGGTCCCTTTCTACTCTAGGACTTTTCAGTGGGTAGATTTGGAGGAAAAAATATTCAAACATGGAATTGATTGTTCAATCCCAAGTCAGTTTCCTTTTCCAGCTCTCTGGCAGGTTGCCTGCTGAATCAACAGTACGTCCTCCAGTTCCCTAGAAATGCCCTTGTTCAAAACATCGCAAACACCTGGTACCATTCGGTGTTGAGCCTGAATTCCTCTCCTGGCTGCAGGCACCCCTGCTGCTGAGAGGATGTTTGGCCTTATGGAAAGAGTTTCCATGCTCAAGTCCCAGATTTGAATCCCAGGTCTTTCTCTTGTGCGGGTTATTTCACTCTGTAGCTTGGTTTCCTTCTCCAAGAATGGAGATGAAATGGGCGATGCAAGTGGGTTCACAACCTCCTTGTGAGGATCCAATGGAAGAATAACAATAAATAAGGTTCCTGACACACTGTAGCAGGAGAATAATAAATAATACTCCTAGTAATAAACAAAGCTCCTGATGCACTATAGTAGGTGCTCAATAAAAGGGCCTCCACTCCACTTTGTCTGACTTGCAGCTCAGCTGAGGTTATGATCCTTCCTCCCAGTCCATAAAAAAAAGAGGGGGGGGCTGGCCAGGTGGGGCAGAGGTTAAGTGTGCACACTCCGCTGCAGCGGCCCGGGGTTCACAGGTTCGGATCCCAGGTGCGCACCGATGCACTGCTTGTCAAGCTATGCTGTGGCAGCGTCCCATATAAAGTAGAGGAAGATGGGCACGGATGTTAGCCCAGGGCCAATCTTCCTCAGCAAAAAGAGGAGGATTGGCAACAGATGTTCGCTCAGGGCTGATCTTCCTCACACACACAAAAAAGGAGAGGGGTTGGGACCAGTGTCCTCTATGCCCCCTGCCTTGATCCCTTTGGAGGCGGCTCTGAGCACGGGATCCTGTGCTAGGCCTTCTGAGGAGGGAGCTAGTGCTGATAGAGAATAAAAAGGGCAGAAGACTGGCCCTTTTCATTTCAGGGAATCGAATAAAGGAGAATCCGTGTTCTGGGCTTTAATTGCAGCCAGTAAACATTTGTGGAGCACAGACCACACATCCATCCTGTGCTTCATACTGAGATTGAAGAAATGAGTAAGATGGGGCCCCTCCGCCATGCCTCTCTACATCTTGACGTGCAGCTGTTTAAGCAAGTGAAATGTCTTTCAATCCATCTATTTCCCTAAGAAATTGTAGTGATTCTATATTTTATTATACTGCTTTGGCTTATTTTTATTTTAATAAAAAAAATTTATGTGCAAAAGAAAAACACATTTTTCCTCTCAATCCATGGCCCTCATTGACATTTAAGATTAATTTGTAATAATATATACAGGAAGTGACTTTTTAAAAGTTACTGAACAAATAAAGCCAACCATATTTTCACTGAAATAACTTGACAAAACAAATTTTAAGAACTCATTCTCTAAATGACTAATTAAAACCCGCTTAATCTAATAAAGTAGAGTCTCTATGGACCTCCTATAATAGAAAAATTTTATTAATTGGAGTTGAGCTATGATATGAACTTAGAGGAAATAAACTGCATTTTGGGGGGAAAAACAAACTTGTTGTAAGTAAGGACTCTCACTTATCCACGCTGGCTCCCCAGTTGACCCCAAGAGCCGTATTTATGAAGAAGCCTCCGCACCATTTGACAGGTAGCTGTCTTCCCCAGTTAGGAACTGGAAAACCAAATTCCCTGCATTGATGGCTGGGGATGCTTTCCTTCTGGAAGACAGGATTTGTTCTCCCTCCCCTCTTGCGGCCAGGTCAAACTGATCTTGTTCTGACACTTCCTCTCTTGTCCAACAGTTTCCCATTGAAAAGTGAGACCACTCTGGTCAACTAGCTTTTCCCGTGCCAGCAAAGGGAGCTCCAGGCAGAGTGGAGAATGGCATTGTCCGATCGTCCTCCCCAGTGAGAGGATACAGCTCAAAATTCTCTCTCCAGGGACTCCCAGAAGTGTGGCTAGCACAAGAGTGGATCGTAATCTGGGTTATGGGGCCTTTGAGTACAAACATGCTACTTAAAATGTCACATATATGTGTCATGTATGTATGTATCTGCAAAGACACAGCCATGTATATATCTCTATATTTTCAAGAAAGAAGCCTCACTTCAGGCCAAAAAAGATTTCCCTAGACCCTAGAGGTCTCTAAAGAACTTGCTTTAATTAATAGATCAGCATAGTTTGTATTTAACATATCAAATAAATAGATGATACTCAGATTGATTGATTGATTGATTGATTGATTGATTGATGTAGAAGTCAGATAGACCTAAGTTTATACCAATTACTGGCTAAAGGAACCTTGATAAGGTAATAAACCTAAATTGACTTGTCGGTAAAATGGGTTCGATTACCTTTCCAGATGGTTTCAAGGCATAAATGAAACAGTGTATGTAAAGTGCTTATTAAAGTGACTGACATAAAGCAAGGCTCAATACACAGGAACCATTACCAATATCATTCTTATTGAGGAACAGTTAATTTGGGGGCATCTTTGTGGGTTCAGGATTTCAGAACTGTTAAGGAGATAGACTGCATTAATGGAAAGGCTCTGACATACATACGTGTAAATGGATACTTTCTGCAACAATGCACAGCTTAAGTGGGGCCGGTCACCTGGTGGTCAGATGTTTCCCAAGTCACTGAGGGTGAGACAGTTCTGCTAGGGAATCCAGCTTGATTTCCTGGTTCTAAAATCACACCTGTGAAATTCGATCCAGGTGGGAAATTCTTGGGGTTGACTCTGCTGAAGCCATGGTTCATTATCAAGTTATTTCTCTGGGTCACTCTGAGGTCATCTCCTTAATTAATGTAACAGTCAAGGGAAATCACAAAATCCAGCTGCTCAGCCTTTGCCTTAAGTCCATCATAGCCCCTCTCCTTTGTTGAACACTTTCTTGGTGCCGGGCACCATGCAAAGACCCTTCTGTACATCTCTTTATTTCATCATCCTCTAACAACCCTCCAGGGGGCAGCTACAATCATCACACTTCAAGGTGAAGAATCTCAGGCTTGCGAGGTCCAGTCAATTGTCCACGTTCACAGCCAGTAAGTGGTGGAGCCAACATCGCAAGTAACTGCCAGAGCTCTTCCCATCAGGCTATGCTTCTCAGAAAACCATTAATCCCAGTCCTCTCTCCTCTGTCATGCATGTTTATATTGTATCTGAGAACAAAAGGAGGTTTAAAATTCTCATTTTTCTCACCTGCTAAGGAGCAGCACAGCCTGTGGTCACTAATCAGGCAGTACCTTGATTCAGGCTTTCTAGACGACTCCTTCAATCCTCATATGGCATCTCTGCTTACCCCAACCCCCGCTAGAGATTCTTTCTGGCCTTTCAAAAAACAACTGGCAACACTTGAGCAACTAGTTTAAATCTCTTTAGTTTGGCTAAGATGCCCCTTTTCGGAGGCACCTGGTTGGAGCAAGAGTGCCACCTGGTGGAACATTTGGGTCACTGCCAACACATGTTCCTTAGGCAAAGGTGGGCAAGCTGGCCGGCTGAAGCTAAACAGAGATGGACAAGGAGCAGTGTTCACACCACCTGGGACTGTTCCCAGAAATAACTCAGCAGTGTCCAGGCACAAACTTGCTGAAATTTGAAGTCTTGCTCAAATACAAGTTGGGACTTGAAGGCTATGCATGTCTTGGCTCCAAAACCTAGGGCTGGAATTAGGGTGAGGAGCGTGAGGCAGGGCCAGGCAAGTGCAGGACTGCATCCCGTCTTTATTTAAAATTTTGAAATTTTATTCATCATGGATTTTTGCATTAATTTTGACTTTTTAAGATTGCATTAAAATATTATTTATCTTGATCTGTGAGCTTTTCGGCACCCCTCCCTTACATTTGACACCCACTGCAAATGCCGTACTTGCCTCAGCCTAGTATCCACGCTGCCAAAGCCCTCTGGAGAAGGATTCAATTTCCTTCCAAAGCCTTGTGTATTAGTGAGCTACACACAGCTCCTGTCGCTGCCCCACACGTGTCTTCACTCCTCCCATCTGAGAATGGCCTCCGTGTCACCACAGTCCCTGCTGCTCTACTCGATTCACCAACTCAAGTCACAAGAAGTACACACACGGTGTACACACTTCAGTGTAACTAGTGGATAATCTGACAGAAACCGTTGCCATCACTGATCTCACTGCAGATTACCGCCCTTCAGCAGGCAGCTAACTTGCCAAGCTAAAAAGCTGCTTCTGATTTTGCGAGGTCCAAGACCACTGGGCCACACCAAGTCTGGGCGAGGGCACTTGTCAACACCGCGTGCCCTCACCTAACCTCAGTCAGGGCAAGCTGGAGGCCTGCCTCGTGACGTTCCTTCCTCAAGAATGTCCCAGCTGAATGCCCACATCAGGCCAGGTCACCGTAAAGCTCTGTGTCTACACTGGGTCATTCCAGTCCCCTGACCCACAGCCAGAGGCTAGGCGGGGAGTTCTTTACCTGGAGTGTATGAGTGAACTTTGGAGGGGGGATGGTTCTGGACACTCCTGAAATTGTATGCAAAACTATGTGCATTTTTCTGGGGAGATGATTTATCACTTTCCTTCCATTCTCTAAGGATCCCTGACCCCATAAAGGGTAAGAATCACAACAGTCTTTATGAAGTCCTCAGGCTTTATCAAGGGTCTCTGCAAGAAATAGCACCAAGAAATATCTTCCCATGCTGGGCCTGGTAAAACAAATATCACTGGCCTTATCTGTGGTATATAAACATTGTTGGGCGATCCTGATAAAAGGCCCACGCGTTTTTCAGAGTTCAAAGGAAGGAAAAAATCCTCTCTTGATAAACTGGAATCTCCACTGGGTGTTGAGAACTGGAGAGTCCACGTTGCCTCCCCTGCCTTTTGTTCCCTGCTTGAAATCTCTTTCAGCCTTGCTATTGTTCTCAGGCAAATTTCTTTTGCAAGCTCTAGACTTTCCTCCAGAATACCCTTCTACCCTTTTGACATCCTCTACTCATCCTTCAAGATCAGCTTTCTCAACATTTCCAGGCAGGGCTAGGCACTTTACACAGTCCAGTTATTCACTCAGATGACTTTTCTAGAGTTATTTGCATATTTATCCAGAAGACTGTGAGCCCAGGAGGGTGGGAACCCAATCTTATTATTTCCATATGCCCAGCACCTAGCACAGTCTGTGTGTAAAAAATAAGCATGGGTGGGTGCATAAATAAATAGATCCATGAATGAATGAACAACCTCCCCTCTCCCACCTTCATTTCCTAGCTGAGGAAAGTGAGGCTCCGATAGACACTGGCACGTCAGTGAGACTGAGCCGGGCAGGGTGTCCCCAGGAGCCACACCCGGGCCAGCTGCAGGCCACTGGGCAGCTATCTTCTGAGATCCTGCCGCACCCTCCAGCCCCTTGGCAGTTCTTGCTACAGCATGCCACCATGTCTGGCTTTCTCTTCTATTTCGCTCCTTGGTTCAGAGCACACAGCAGGGAGACACAAACCAGGGGAATTCAGAGGCAAGAAAGTGGTCACTGGCAGATGCCAGCTGTTCCCCTGGCAGGGCCTGGGAAACCTGAGTCTTCTCTGTGATTCCGTCATTAGCATACTGAGGACCAAGATAAGAAACTCTCTGACTCTTTCAAACTCACTTCAACAGCACGATACTGAAAGCTGAATTTCATGCCCAGAAATGCATCGTCCATGAACCTAAACAGCGAATTTTCCTTCACTTCCTCCCACTGGAATTAGATTCAGGAGAAGCCTGATAAAATCTCAGAATGGCTGCTCCAAGCTCTGCTTGTCCCGAACACATGGCAGAAACTGGAAAGAGAGCTCGGAGCAGAGCGGCCTCACCAGCCGGTTCTGTCCCTGCTCTGAAGGGGGGAAAAGCCTCTGAGGGAACTGTGGGCCTGAACACAGCTGTGGTCGTTACTAAATCATTAGACTTGCCACAAACGAGATAAAAATTTCAAACAGCGAAGAGGACTTTTCCGTGGTCTGCTGAATGGGGTTTCTTGCTGTGTTTTGGCCTTCTGGTGGCATGGCCTGGCCTACAGGGTTCCGTCACACTTGGGCTGCCTTTGTCAGAGAGCCACAGGAGACCCTCAGCCCCTCACATCACTTCTCAGGAGCTCTCCTCAATGGGGCAAAGGATTTTTATTTTATGTTTTTTAATGTAGGTAAATCCGGAAAAGACTCAGGGTTTTGAGTCATTGTTTTGTGAGCAGCGATTTGACCTTCTCTTGACCACTTCTCAGAATTACAGGTCCCTTCTCTGAGGAACACAAAAGGCTACACAGGAGAAGAGAGGAATATTCCAAACTTATAGCTGGGAAGTCACTTCACTGTCCTCAAATGTTTACCCAGTTCAAATCCCCCACCTCTTCCAGAGGTTGGTAGAAATGGGCCACTAATCCCTGACCCCACAGTTTTCTGTCCTGTGTATGTCTTACCCAACACCCTAGATCTTAGATCTCTTTCTGTTCTGTCATACCTAAGTGTGTAATACACATTGACTGACTGAGAAAGCCTAAAGCCAAGGGCATTTTTATAAAAATATAAACCATTTAGAAAGTGTAACTACAGGCCAGGCCCTTTATATTATGTGTAATGCTCACTGCAATCCTGTAAGTTAGGTGTTCTTATTCTGTTTTATAGATGAGAAAACTGGGGCTCGGTAGGATTCTGGGAGTGCAAACTGTTTCTCAGGGGTGTAGCTAGAATTCCAGGGCTGTCTGATTTGCAAAGCCATGCTCTTCATCACTTTGGAGTTCCCAGCGTTTCAGTGAGTGACCCAGGGAAGCTTTCATTTACTGAGTACAGTAACGGGGACCTAAGGGATCAGGGCACTGTGTAAAATACAGCCGGGCTCAGAGCAGGGAGAGGCTCACTAGCATGCTGGAGCTGTTAGTGCTTTTCCTGGCAGAGCTGCACATATTGCCCAGGCCAAGCCCTCACTCCTAAAATCCTGCCATTGCCTCCTAACCCCATGCCCAGTTCTTCTCACTCTCGTCTGCCTTGGATGGGTATTAGGCTAAAACTTTCTTTGTCTCCTCCATCTAACCAGCCCTGAGCTGGGAGCATGGCACAGCACAGCGGTTCTGAGGATGTGTGTGACTGCTGATGCTCACCACAGTCATGCTCATAGCTGATATCCCTGAATCAACTTCAGCACTCTTTACTATAGAAGACAGACTGGACCTCAGAATCCTTCTCAACACAGCATTCCAGGCAGCCACTCCCAATCAATCATTGCCCTGAGATTAAACCTATTTGTCATTATTGGCATAGCAAATGATCAATAGAATTTCATTTCCATTGCCTTCTATCCTTCCTGCCTGCCTTCCCCAGTGTTTCTGGGATGGATACCGGGATGGATGGATGGATAGATGGATGGATGGATGAATGGATGGATGGATGGATGGACGGACGGATGGACGGATGGATGGATGGACGGATGGATGGATGGGCAGATAAAGGGAAATTCAGTTCTCACCTGACAGAGGAGCCCCAGTTGGCACCACTCCTAATTCTGCTGACTTCACTCAATGCCGATGCCTCCTTGACAAAACTTGCTCTTGGCATGAGGCATATTTTGTGGCATTTGTTACAGGAACTGGTGAGATTCCAGGGTCACTCTGAGGCCGTGGAGGATCCTCAGCGTCAGCACTTTTTTCTCACTCAGTCTCATTTCCTCCCCCTCTAGCATATGCCTGAGCTTAAAAACCAGTCACCCCACACTTCCTTCTTCTTTTTAAAGCTCCAGCCGACAAGAGAAATTTCTTCTCCCACTCATCTTTTTTTTTTTTTCTATACAGGGGAAACTACTTAGAGCTCCACCGTGGGGTGTGTAGGAAGGGCCAATGATTAAAAACTCTTCTGTGTCTTTGGGGCCATCAGCATTCTTAACCTATGCCATTAGCTGCCTAGAGGTTCAGAATCATCCCGCGATCTAGCTGTGGATGGAGAAGCATGTTTTTCCAAGGCCCTTTCAGAAGCCCTGGCTTTGGGTTTTAAACTAATCCAATTATGGTGATATCAGGATATTCTTTCCCTTAGCAAATACCGCTCAGTGTTCTAGAGGAAGGAAATGTTAAGAAATTTTTGTTCAAGAGAGTTTGAAGAGGAATAAAATAAAGCAACATTTTTTTTTTTTAAAGATTTTTTTATTTATTCAGTTTTTCCCCCCAAAGCCCCAGTAGATAGTTGCATGTCATAGGTTCACATCCTTCTAGTTGCTGTACGCGGGACTCGGCCTCACGTTGGACAGAGAAGTGGTGCCTCGGGGCACGCCCAGGATCCGAACCCGGGCCGCCAGCATCAGAGCGCGCGCACTTAACCACCGCTAAGCCACGGAGCCGGCCCTAAAGCAACATTTTTGAGATTTGAGTACAAGCAAATCAAAAGCATATGGATTGTGTGCTGTTAAAATATGCTTTTGTTTCCCCAGGAAGGAAAAAATACTCGGGAAAAATATATTTTATAAAATGGCATAGATTGGGAAATAGCTAGAGATTTTTAAGAAACGCAAAATGTAGCAGGGATGGTCCAGTTCTGGTTATTAATATCCTGGAACCAGCTGGGGAGTAAAATTAGGTGGTAAAATGATTGTACCATTTGTTATTCCAAGCTGGAAATGACACATTTCTCATATATTTCTAAAAACGAAAAATGCTATACTGAGGTCTAGGAGATGACGTTTTGTTTCACTGTATTTGTTTTGATATTAGTTATGATGATAATTCCTTTCAATGAACTCACAGACTGTGAAAGGTCAAGGTGCAGAGGTGAAGACAGGGCCCTGGAGTCAGACTGCTGGCTGGTCTCATGGCTCTGCCCCCATTAGCCGTGAGACCCCAGGGGAGTTCATTCACCTCTCTGTGCCCTGAGTTTCCTCATCTGGAAACTGAGAATAATAATAATAATTAATAATAGTTGCTACACTTGCCATTTGGGTAAAGCACCTGGAATAAATTTCTGGTGCACAGGAAGTTCTTAGTAAATGTTAGCTGGTATTATTTGTCATCTTGCCTGGAACACTCTGCCACTAGATAACTCCATGATTCAGTCACTCACTTCAAAACTGACAGAGAAAAAAATGAAATGAAATGAAAGTGGGGACATTACAACCAGCCTTAAAGAAATAAAAAGGATTAGAGAAAATATTAGGAACAATTGTACACTCGTAAATTATATAACCTAGATGAAATAGCAAACTCTTAGAAAAACACAGATACCTAAACTGACTCAAGAAGAAATAGAAAATAGAAAACTCAAGAAGAAATAGAAATAGAAAACAACAGACCTATAAGAAGTAAAGAGATTGAATCAGTAATCAAAACCCTCCCAATGAAAAAAAGTCCAGGACCAGATGTCTTCACAGGTGAATTCTACTAAACATTTAAAGAAAAATGAAAACTAATCCTTCTCAAACTCTTCCAAAAAATAGAAGAGGAAGGAACACTTCCTCACTCGGTATTACTCTGATACCAAAATCTGTCACTCATGTCTTTCAGGACTCTGTCCTCCCTGACTCTCCCATATAACTAGAGCATCACTTCCCCCCTCCCACTTATCCCCTCACACCAATTTACTTTTCTTCATAGAACTTATTACCACCTGCTACATTATATATTTATTTGCTTAACTTATTGACTCTTCTCCCACTAGAATGTGAGCTCCAGCAGAGCAGGGAATTTCTTTTCCACTGTTGAATTCTCAATGCCTACAACAGTGCCTACCACATAAGAGGTGCCCGTAAAAGTGTATTGAATGAATAAGCAAATTGTCTAACCATCCTTTCACCGAGAGAGGATAGAGTGAAAACTAGAGACGACCTAGGTATTGCAGAACTCCCGGCTATAGCTGACTAGAGGAAAACGAGCCTTCAAAACCAGACAACCAAGAAAGTGTTGTGTCAGGGAAACAAAGGGAAATGAGATTTCTGAAAAGCAAGGACTGGTCAGCAGTGTCAATTAATGCTGAGAAATCAAGACCAACGAGAACAAAAGTGTCCATTGGATTGAGCTGCATGAAGATCATTGGCCACCTGAGTGAGAGTCATTTGGAGGCGTCATAAGGCTGGAAGCCAGAAACCAGGCTGCTTTGAGGGGTGAATGAGGGGAGGCAGTGCATTCCAACAACATTTTAAAGAAGTTTTCCTATAAAGAAGATGGTACAGAGATAGGGAAGTTGCTGGAAAGGGTGGGGGGCAAATGAGGATATTGTTTTTAAGTGGGAAAGACCTGTCGACGTCTAAAAGCCTACGGAAGGAACTCGGTTGAGAAAAAAAGAAGTTGAATATACAGGAAAGGACAAAGTTCCCAGAAGGAGAAGGATGGGGCCAGACCATAGGACTGGCCTTAGCAAGGAGGAGCAACTTCTTCTACACCCTCAGACTGCAGACCAATGGAGACTACAGGAAAACAAGACGCAAGAGCCCATTGACTCCCCCGCCCGCCCCAACCAGGACCCAGGTCTCCTGACAGCCAGTCCAGTGCTCTTTGTACTATGTTGTTTTCTTTCTCTTGCTCAAATTAGAATGTTCAAGGGGCAGTGAGGAGGTGAGAGGGATAAAAACCAAAGCTGATGAGTAGAAACTGCCTACCACAATAGACCGTCATTTCAGACTGTTGGGGAAGGTGCTTCTTCCCACTCCAGTGTGTGTTCCCTTCCCTGTGGTGTGAGCCCCATTAGTGGAGGTCTCCCTACGGCCCCCACTCTCCCCTCCCCAGGGCAGTGGAGGGACTTACCTGATTGGTGAGTCTGTGAGGAGGAGCTGAGCATGCACGGCCCGGCCGCTTCCTGTCTCCTCTTCCTCTTAGGAAAGAGCAGAGACAGCACGCTCTAGGCGGCTCTCCAACCCATGGGAAGCACAGCAGTAAAGCCTCACTCCACGCCTGCCTTGTGTGGAGGCTAGTGGTGGTCCGACTCTGCCTGGGGCCATGTGGGCAGGTCCTCCAATACCTGGGCTCAGGATTAGGAAGTCCATTTGCTCACAGATATATTCCACTTTCTCCAGTGTCAGCTTTATCAGTAGGAAGGATGCTATTTTGGTCTCCATCTGCCCTTCTCGTTTGTCTTTTTCTTCAGTAGGTTCAGAAAAAGATGAAGAAGAAGGGAGCTAATTACTTCCCCAGGAATTATACTATTAAAATTGGCACATGAAACTTGACTCTCAAAATCGTTCTTTTCAAGATAGAAAGAAAAAAACACATAAAACACAATATGAATATTTTCTGATATAATTTAAATAATAAAGTGCATTCTTTTCAGAGAAGAAGAACACTCACAGTGTAGAATATGAGAGCCTGATTCTTTTCATGGATCTATAAAACCCAAAGGATCTGCTTTTTAATTCAGTTGGACAAAAGTACGAAATCACAGTTGATAGTTACTTCAGCTCTTTCCAGGATTCCACTGTTTTCTGTCTGGATACAGCCATTGCCACATCCACAATTTCAAACTTGAGAAAATGACCCAGAATCATCACAGCACAGGAAGAGGCCGCACAGCAATAACGGTTCTGCAAGGGCAGGAGAGAAACCTGCCAACGTACATTCTTTGTGGATGAGAAAAATGCATCAGCAATTGTAAAATTAGGTGTTGGCACCATATTTAGCCATGGATTCAGTCTTCAACTCACGTCTCGCCAACTTTTTCAGTGCCAAATAGTTGATCCTAATAATCATTTCAGAAACAGTCGCTATCACCTTCTCCAATTACTTCAGCCTCCATATTTCAAATTGAAAAATATGAGCCTTGACCATACAGCTTCACTCTACTGCTCCGAAGTTGCTGTTGGGAAATTTACCAAATAATCTTTAGGCCTATCAGGGAAGACAAATGTTATCAGTGAAATTGCTCTTGCAATTTTACTTGCAAGCTGTTTTAAGAAACAAAAGGGCTGGGGGTTATTCAAAGAGTTTACGGCACATCAGAATCCATGGGAGGTTAGAAGTCTAGGGTGGGGATGTGGGCAGGGGCTAAAAGAGCTCGGGAAGGAGAGGCTGAAGGAGACACTGCAAAACCCAGAGCAGAGGCATGTGGTCTACACGCTACCCCAGCCCTACAGGGAATGGCCTCCAGCCATCCTGCCTCCTTGCAGCCAGTTTCACATTCAAAGTTCCCAGGGAGAGGCTCTGGCCCCTGTGGTTTCTAAGAGGCGGGCACTTCCCTCCACCACAACCTCCCACTCCCAAAAACAGCCCATGGTAGGAAGCTCCCTAAAAGGAAGATGGAGCGCTATTAGGATGTGGGATGGGGTGCTGGGTGGCAAAGCCGGGCGAGTGCCCCCCAAACCTGGGCCCCATGGGGGAGTTCTGTGAGCATCAGTTCAGTAGCTTAATTCATCCATGGCGATTTATTGCATGGTGATCCTGAGAGCACTCATTCATTCTGAGTTCATTCGCTACATGGTGATTGAGCCCTTCTTGGTAGAGATACATCGGTAAACAAAACAGGCACAGTCCCTGCCTTCATGGAGCTCACAGCCCCCTTAAATCATCCACCTCTGTTCATAGGCCACTGCGTTCATCCTCGTTGTTATGAGCCCACAGTTGCTGTTGAACAGTCCTATCCAAACCTCAGCCCTGGTCTGCTGGAAAGTCTGGGTAGGAAGGATACCACTGGCACTGACTCGGAATTCTAAGGACTGATATCTCTGAGTTCAACTCATCCGCAAATTAAACAGTGAGCTCGGTGTGGACGCAAGGAAATGAAGAATGTGATAACGTCACAAAGGACTGATCACCTGTGCAGACAACAGCACAGCTTGCTGGAAACTTTGTACCAAGTGATTTGGGCACATAGTTCAAATAAATAAACATTCCCATTTCAGCAGATTTGTTTGTAAGAAATAATAATCTTACATTCAAAGAATGAGCTGAGCTACCTAAAGTGTGTAGTGTGTGTGTGTGTGTGTGTGTGTGCGTGTGTCTAGTTGTGTTAACTAGCAAGTATGAGGAAGAGTGACCTTTTTTCTTGTTTTTCTTGGTGACATCTGGGCATCCATGGTGGTCAATGTCACGGAAAAATTACAAGCCTTGGGGGCTTCTGGGTCTAACTCTCTAAATTATTTATCAGCATGG
The DNA here is from genome assembly GCF_057802395.1 of Ceratotherium simum simum. Lineage (NCBI taxonomy): Eukaryota > Metazoa > Chordata > Mammalia > Perissodactyla > Rhinocerotidae > Ceratotherium > Ceratotherium simum. The sequence continues at coordinate 31,597,008 of NC_141907.1, read as the reverse complement.
AGAAGTTACTAACTTCTTTCAGGTTTGTTCTCTGAGGTCTGATGAGATTCTCCTCATCTATAACATTAGAATAACAATATCTGCATTCATCATGCACTTACCACATGCCAGACATTATGCTGAAAATTTTAAGTATATTTTATAATTTAATTTGTTCCAAAATGCATTGAAGTTTTATTTACACTGATTTTGTACATGAAGACTCAGACATAGAGCAGTTAAGTAACTTGCCTAAGGTCACAAAGCTGGCAAGTGTACAAGAGGTAGGATTTTAACCCAGGTGTGTCTGACCCCAAAGCCCATATTCTCCAACTCCTCATTCTAGTACCTTCTTGTCGGGTGTTTCTGCAGCTGACAGGTGCAGCTGCAAGTGACAAAAAACTCAAAATTTTCCCTCACAATCATCAGGGACTGCTGCTCCTTGCTGCTTTATCTTTTTCAACAAGTGGCTTCTACCTCATGGTCTAAGATGGCTGTTCATGTCCAGCCATCATGTCCACATTCCAGTCAGCATAGAAAGGAAGAATCAATGGGCATGTTCCCTTACGTTAAGGACACCTCCTGAAAATTGCACACAGCACTTCTGCTTACATCCCTTTGACCACATGGGTTCATATAGCTACAAGGGAAGCTGGGCTATGTGATCTTATTGCAGGAAGTCATGTGCCTAGCTAAAAAACGTGGGATAATATTATTAAAAAAGAAGGGAAGGATGGATACTGAAGGACAGTCTCTGGCACACAGGGTTATTGAAACTGTAAGGGATAATGTATATGAAACTCTTATATGAATACGATAATGTATATGAAACTGCCTGGCACATAATAGGTACCTGGAACATAATGCTGTTTGTTATTTATTACTATTGACCTATATCTGGCATCCTCTGGAATACATGCAGAAAATCATACATTCAAATCAGGCAAGGAAAGGTCACAGAAAAAGGGTAGAAGAAGGAAAGATCTTTAAATCACCATGATATTATGTTTTGGCACCTTGTTTTTTACTGGCACAAAAGCCTTAGGTCATCTGCAGCATCTCCAGGACGATGTGGAGGGTGGTAATGAGTAGATGCTTCAGCAACCATCCCTAGCAGAATTGATGCACACATATGACCCCCGGCTGATGCTCTCACAGGTGACGGTCAGTAAGTAATATCTACTGCAGCAGTTAATGGAAATGCAGTTTTCATTACAGTAAGAAAATTGAAATCTCAGCCAGCCTCTGTGGGTTCCATCTGACCCATCCCTCATTTGTCATAAGATTGTGTGTTGTTTTCATTCCCCCCGTGATTAACCTTTATCATGAAGGGTAGCGGGAGCGGGGTAATTGAAATCCCCAGGAAATCTCCACATCATACTGCCATTTAACAATCTTCCTCAACATCCTGACACCAGGGCTCTGAACAAGCAGGAGAGGACCATTTTTAATTTGAGGTGGGGATATTATCTAGTAGGGAAGGTTCCAGATGGCTGGCCTGAGTTGAAGTGACAAATATGCAGCCAGTCTGGAAAGACGAGAAAAGACAGAAAAGTGGTGGCATGAAGGCACCATGTCGTTGAAAAGTTCTCAAATATATGGACAACCTCTCTGGGGTGGGATGTGTTTGGGGCATGGATCCTGTGAATGCCTCCTACAAAGCATGTTTTCAACTGTTTGCCTCTTGCTCTTTGAATTGCAAATGATCTGCGGCAAATTTTCTCTCCTTAGAGAAAAGTTAACTGAATAGGATGCAGAGTTGCTCCCTCAGACACCCCTTTCCTCTGAATTCTGGGTCATTGTCCCTCAGCTCCTGATGTCTCGGAGGCCCCTCATGTCCTCTCCCACCACTGCTGGCTTCTTCCTTGGACCTCTTATTTTTGCACCACACCCTCACAGAGCAGGCAAGGAGCTAATAGATTTGCGGCCAAGAGAATGTCTGCTCAGCCACACACGTCAAGGTATTCAATTTCATAACTTCGTTGAGAAAGCAAAAGAGTTCTAGACACCCTCCATTCGGCAGAGGCCCACCCTACTTACAGCTGAAGGTTTTATCTCTTCCCTATTTTTTTCTGACACTGTTCATCGTATGACCAAATGGGTCCTGGCTGCCATTTTCTTAGCCCAGAACTGATACTGAATCAATAATGTGCAAGTAATTTCTAGGAGGGGGACTATGGTAAAATCAGGAAGGAAGGAAAGTTTGGTTTTAGCAGACAGCCAGAATCAAAGGCTTCCCATAACCTCCTGCGCCCTGGCATGTTCCAGCCATGACCAATTCCACATGGAGTTGATGGGGAGGTCCACCTGAGCCATCCTGGAGAGCAGAATGCCTGTTTGATTGCTCAAGACTTTCGCAGGAAGAGAGTTGCCATATCTCTTGTTTATTCATTCATGCATCCTCAAAATCTTCTTGCCCAATCTCTCCCTTTTAGGGGATACCTCTTTTGCCACGATTGACAGAAGTTCATGGACACTGGAGCTGAATACATCTGTTAGTCTCTTGGAGGGCATCCTACCCCAACTTGCAGGCAAACTGGGATTCCAGGCTGGGGATCATTTCACTGGTCAATCAGTTGAGTTCAAGTTCCCTCTTCAAGCCTGGAAGCTTCCTTGTCCCCATTCTTACCCTTTAATCTTGTTTCATTTGCATCTGCATATCCAGAAAACATTTGAGCCTGCAGGTAGAGGACCAACTAGAAAACCAGCAGAGTCTGACTTATCCTCACCTTCTCCTTTTGCATCTCTGAATCCAGTGAAACCACTTGAAGCTCCTCCAAAACCCCAAATATGGCGCTGACCCCTGCTCCTTGGCCTCCTGCAAAAAGGCAGGGCAGCAGTACCAGAAAACAGAGAGTACTCGGAGGAAGGAAAGAATCATAGATTGCAGATTTCAGAGTTATGAGGAACCTTGGAGACCATCCATGCTTGTCACTTTACACAGGGGAGTGCCATGGTCAACGTCACACACAAACCCGTGGCAGAGGCAGGCTGAGAGACAGAACCTCCGGCTCCCAGTTCAGGGCTCTCTCTGATGTGCCCAGTGTGCCTGAGGAAATGCAGGCCTGATTTGTACCAAATGCTAGAGTTCCCAACATCATGTGAAGATACCAAAGAGACATCAATGTGGAACAACTAACAGAGAGAAAGGGGCAGGAGCTTCTTTTGATTTATGACTATCTGGTGCTTTCATTGGCCTCTTCGCAATGGGGGAGAGTTGAATGGATCTGAAGGATCCCTGGGAAGGGAGCAGAAGAAACAAGGCAAGAGGGTCAGAAGAACATAGCAAGGTGGCTGGGAAAGGAAGCTGTGGAACCAGCCTGTATGGGTCTAAATCCCAGCTCTCACAGTTACTAGCTGTGATGCTTAAATTTTCTGTGCCTCACTTTTATTCATCTGTAAAATGGAGATAATAATACTATCTACTCAAAAGGTGAGCAATGAATGAGTCATTTCATAGAAAGCACTTAGGACAGTACTTGACACATAGTTAGCCACTGTTATTATCACCAGGGAAGGTAAGCATGAGGAACAGCCAGGAGAAAGCCACAAGACATGTCTCAGGCCCACTGTGAGTAAATCCCCTTGCTTATTTCTAGTAGTGTTGTTAGAAGGCAGTGTAGTATAGTGTGATGAAAAAAGCCTGGGTTTAACAACTGTATTAGTTAGTGTAGGCTAAGCTGCTGTAACGAAGAGGCCTCCAAATACCGTGACTCACAGAACAAAGAAGATCATCTCTTTGTCACATAACAAACCGTGCAGCTCAGTGAAACAGCTCTGTTCCTTTACAGTCATTCAGGAACCTTGGTTCTTTCCAGGATCTTGTCAGACCAAGTCACCACCCCATCCAGATTTTAGCCAGCAGGTGGAAGGAAGAGAGCGTGGAGGGGACATACCCATGATCTTAAGGATCAGGCTGAGAAGTGGCACCATGATATCTGCTCATATCTAACGTGCAAGAATTTCATCACATGGTCACACCTAACTGCAAGGGAGACTGGGAATGGAGTACAACTGGGCAGCCATGAACCCAGACAGGAGGGGAGAGCAGAACTGTGTTCAAATCCAGTCCTTTCAATGACTAATTGTGTTTGGAGGCAAGTTATGGAACCTCTTTCCACCTCTTTTTGCTCATTCATTTCATCAGATCTCTACTGTCAGTCACTCTTTCATTCCACAGTCCTGAGCACCTACAATGGGCCAGGCATGTTCTGGGTCCTGGAGATACAGCTTTGAACAAGACAGACCACGCTCCTTCCCTTCTGAGGCACATTCACTGTAAGGTTAATGAGGAGCCTTCCAAGGACCTTTTCTTTTCATTCTAAATCAAAATTCATTTTCATGCTTAATTTTATATTCTTATTTTTTTACTGTTTTTTCTGAAAAAGGACCTCAGATTTATATGCTCTTCAGGCCCCAAAAAACTTGGATCCACCCCTACTCCTTCGTGGAGCTAACATCCTGGTTGGGAGAAAGAAGGTAAACAAGTAAACAAATGAATATATACTACATCAGACGGTGAGAAGTGTCATGATGGAAAAAATAAAGGAGGGTGAGCGGGGAGGAGACACTTTGTTTAGTGCAGTCCAAGACCCTCTCTGAAGAGGTGTCATGTGAGCAGAAATGGAACAAAGGGAGTTGTTTCTACTTTTTACCACTATAAAGACTACTGTGATTCATCCTCTTATACACAAACCTTTGTGTGTGCTTCTGATTATTTTTTTAGAATTTATTTCTGGTAGTAGAGTGAGTCAGAGGGACAAAAGTTTTTAAGTTCTTGAAACCACCGTGCTGAAACCTCTCTTTTTACTGAGACTTCTCTTTAGGATTATAAAAGAAGCAATGATAAAGACCTATACTTTGAGGCATTTTAAATATGATTTTTTCAAAGCTTAAAGATGCTCAAGACTGTTAAGGGTTCCTTATATGTGGACGGTCTGAGCTTTTCCATGCCCCAGGTCCTAACTAGTCTTTTTCACCTCCCACCCCAAACACCTACCTGCAATTCCTTACCCTAGAATTATTTCTTAAGTCCCAGAATTTTAGAGCGAGAAGGAGGCTTGGTGTTGATGAGTCCATTCCAGAGATATTACTGACTTGCCCTAAGCCTCATAGTGAGTTCATGGTCAAGCTAAGATAAAGCCTCAATCGCTCAATTCCTGTTTCTGCAATCAAAATCAATCACAAAATGAAATGTGTCTGCAGTGTTCTGTGACCACAGAACTTAAGGCAGAACTTTAAAATGAACACCCATGGATATAGCCTACCAGATCTACCTACCTTGTAGGGATTGTGAGCGTTAACTGAGATAATAAATGTAAAGTACATAGGATAGTGCCAGAACATTGGAAACGACATTTAAATGTTAGTGATGGATATTACTTTGGTGGCAGAGCAAGGAGAGTGTCCCAAGACTGATGTGGGCCCCGTGGGAAAGGGAGCAGGTGTGGAGTAGTATGGGGTGCTCTTGGGGCCGCTGGGCATAGACAGAAGACCTCAGCAGAAAGGTGCTGGCCATTATACCTCTGGAATCCCAGGAGCTGGGGAAGGAGTCATATGAGACCACCCAGAGGGATAGAGACCTTCAGCCTGGGTCAAGGGAACCACAGGAGACAAGGGCCCAGCTGGAGGCCTCTGCAAAGCCCATGACAGGGCCAGCTTTAATCATCTGCCAGGCCACCCCATGGAGGCCAGCTGCTGGCCCAGAGGGCTTAGGCCACCCAGCCACGTGAGAACTGTCTTATTCCCGTACCTCTCCCCTTTCTGGGCTTCAATCCAGCCATCAAGGGAAACACAGCTAGCAAGGGGGAGGAGGTGCAGAGGGAGAGGCAAGGAAAAGGACCATGCCCCCTTTCCCAGGGCAGGCTTCCAGGTCGAGGCAGGTCTGAGCCAAGGGAGTAGAGAAGATTTAAGGCTAAGTCAGTTTCAGTTTTAACTATTACCTTGGACTTGGAATGCTAAGATCTGAATTGAGGCTACTTTTTGCAAGTCAAAGGATTTTTTAATTGCCTGAATGCAACAGTAAGTTCATTGGCTTGCCGAAATCAGCACTGGGGGGTAGAAGAATGCTGCTGCTATCAAATAAAATTTAAAGAGACAATGAGGGAGACCCCCAAAACTTGGATCTGCCCCTACTGCTCTCATGGGGTAGATAGATAATAGATAGACAGATACATAGATAGATAGATAGATAGATAGATAGATAGATAGATAGATAGATGATAGAAAGATAGAGCTGCAATTTATTCACAATCCCTGTTCGTGCTTTTTCAATGTGCCAGTTACACGTGATTTTAATTTGATAGTCATTCTGGCTGTGTCACACATGTGCGGTGTTATTTTCTAAATAACTGCTTATTGCTAACTGGACCCTCTTTTATTCCATTCTTGTGCACTCACTCATGAGTTAAAAGTAATTTGGGGACTTCTTTTAAACTTCACCTTTCTGATTGCAAGCATAATAGTTTTATTTTCTATAATGCTTTCATTCACTCAAGCCTCACTAATGTACATTATATAGGTCAATATTATACTAAGCTCGACGTAAGCTCAGAATTGCAATCATTGATTCCTAATGCCTCCGAGCCATAGGGCCATAGAGCCCACACAGAGTTTTCATGTTCCTCTGGGCCTTCTCCATCACCCTCCATTGACAGCATATACAGATTACATTTAATCAGCTTATTCATTCATTCATCATTTATTATATTGGGTACCTTCTATATGCCAATCACTCTCTGGGGTGAGGAGATACAAACTTGATAGCTGAATGACACAAAGTCCCTGCCCTCAAGGTACCTACCATTTACTATTACATGATTTGATAGATATTAAATTATTGTGATAACAGGTGATAAGGATGATGTTTGCATTATATACAAGGTACACTGGGATCACAGGATGGAGTAATTAACTCTATTTGGTAATGGGTCAGATCAATTTCACAGACGAGAAGACCGGAGCTAGAAGGATAAGCAGGACTTTCCTGGGCAGTTGAAGGGGGACAGGGCAGACAGAGGGAACAACTTGTACAAAAGCTCTGCATGAGTCAGGATAGCCTATTATGCCATAATAACAAATGACCCTGAAGCCTTAGTAGCTTCATATAGCTAAGGTTTGTTTCTTACTCAAATCACATGTCCAATGCAGGTCAGCTGCTTAGGGGGGTGGGGAGCAGAAGCAGCGGGCAGGGCTCTGCTCCATACAGTCACTTGGGAATCCAGGCTAGCGGAATCCATACACTCTTAAAGCTTGGCTTCCAAGTTGGCTTTGCAGGAAACAAACAGCTAGAAGGTAACACATCGGCTCTTAAATGCTTTGGCTCAGAGGTGATAAGTAAAATTTCCAGTCACGGCCCATTGGCTAGAACTAATCACATGCCTGCCCAGATTATGAAACGTACAGAAACACGTGGCTATTCCATGAGTAGTAAATGTGTCCACCACAAACCCAAAGGCATGAAATAGTTTTCTAGGTTTAGGAAACTGAACAGTTCAAAATGATTGAAGAAGAGAGTGCAGAGAGGAAGTATCTGAAGTTGAGATAGAAAAGATGATAGGGACAGGATGATGACATCTTGTGGGTCATGCATAGGAGTCTGGATCACCTTACGAACAGAGCAGAGCTTTGAAGAGTTTTAAACATTGTATCATGGTCATATTTGTGTTTGAAACACTTCTCTCATGCAGCAACATAGAGGATGAATTGGAAGGGATTGAAACAGGAGATGGAAAAACCAGTCTGATTCCCACAATTTGTCCAGGTTAAAGATGATGAAGGAACTAAAATAGAGTCACTGGGGATGAATATGAGGAATGTTAAAGAGATTGTCAACAGAACTTCACGTAATTAGACATGGAAGAGGGAGAAGAATAGGATGACTTCCCATTCTTCTGCTTTAGATGGGCCTTGGTGCCACCAATTAAGATAAGGAATACAGGAGGATAAGTGGGTTTGGGCAAATCACAGAGGGCAATTTGGGACCTGAGTTACCTATTGGGCTTGTTATGGGTTAAATTGTGTCCCCCCTAAAGATATGTTCAAGTCATAACCCCCAATACCTCAGAGTATGACCTTATTTGGAAATAGGGTAGTTGCAGATATAATTAGTTAAGATGAGGTCATCTGGAGTAAGGTGGGTCCTTAATCCAATATGACTGGTGTCCTTATAAGAGGATGGCTATGTTACAACAGAGGCAGAGATTGGAGTGATGCATCTATAAGCCAAGAAACACTAAGAATTGCCAGAAAACATCAGAAGCTAGAAGAGGCAAGGAAGGATTTTCCCCTACATGTTTCAGAGGAAGCATGGCCCTGCCAACATCTTGATTTCAAATTTCTAGCCTCTAGAACTGTGAGAAAATAAATTTCTGTTGTTTTAAGCCAGTTTGTGGCACTTGGTTTACAGCATCCCTAAGAAATAGATATAGGGATCCAGATGGAGCCATCCCATTGAAAGGTATGGATGAGGTCAGGCCAGTCTTTTTTCAAAAGCCCAAGGAGGGATTACTAGGGAACAGAGCATGCTGGAGGAGATTTATTCTGCCCAGAGTGGGGAGGAGGAAAGGAGATTGAACAGGGAAACTTCACAATGAGGATGAAATTTGAAGAGGGCTTTGGAGAGTTAGAAGAAATCTTTTTCTCTCCTAGCTAATGATAAACCCCTGGGAGCTAAGTCTATGTATCTATTCAAGTATTAAACAAATCTTTATTGAGCACTTTTGTGTTAGGTTCTGTGCTGGGCACTGAGAATATTATGGTGAGCAAAACAGTCACACTCCCTATTCTCATGCAATGTCTAATCCACTGAGGAGACAGACATGGATCAAATAATTACCCAGAAAAATATATTAGCACTCACTCTGATAAGTGATGTGAAAGGAAATTACCAAGTGTTAAGAGAACATAGTGCAAGGAAGTTGTTCATGCCTGGAGGCTGTAAAAGGCTTTTTGAGGAAGTGATGTTTGAGCTGAGATCTGAAGTAGAGAAATTAATTTTAGGTGAAGAGGGCCAGGGAGGAGAGAGTCCAGGCAAGGGCTCTGAAGGGGGGAGGGGAGTGCAGATTTGAGGATCTGAAAGACCACCCCCGTGTTGCTGTGTTTCAGAAGGGAGGGGAAGCTGAGGCTGGGAGCAGGCAGCAGCCATGGCTCCCAGGGCCTTGCAGGGTTTAGTCTTCATCCCACGAGGAAGGGAAAGGCAGTCAATGAATTTCAGCAGGGGTGCGAAGACACAAGACCAGATTTATGGGGTTTTGGGGTTTTTCTTTAATCATCTTGATGAGAATGGTTGGAGAAAGGCCAGAATGCAAGCAAATAGAACCATTAAGAAACTATTGCACAGGTCCAGCCCAGAGAGGATGGTGGCTTGAACAAACTAGTAGCCATGGAGATGGTGGATTCAAGAAGTATTTCTCTAGGCACTCACTGAAGGAAAAAATGAATGAATGAATGAATCAGTGGTCTGTATCTGCAGCTATGCCCTGTTCTTCTCTGTCTTCAGGTTTTAAAACACTGTCTCTTTGAAAAGTGACATTGATGCCTCAGTACAAAACATCTTGACATCTGATAATGAAGACTCAGTTTATGAAGAAGAGGAAATTAAATGATCTTCTGAGGAGATGGTGAGACTCTTTCCATTTGGGCAGAGGGAGGCCCATAGAAGAGAGAACAAGAGGTTTGACCCCTGAAGACTTTCACAGGCCACGGAGTTTCCAAAGCAAGAACGTATCTGAAGAAAGGGGTCCCCAACAGCCCCTGCCAGCCAGTCGGCTTATCCCTCTGATATTCTCTAAGGCATGCGACTCATATGCACTGTGTTCACAGCAAACGTTAACATGCAATAGAGCTCTCCAACGGCACTCTGCAAGACAGTGTTACCACCTAGAAAGGGCTTAAGCTTCTCTAGTCAGACTTTCCTCGTCTGTTGCACTTAAACTCTAGACATGGGGATTAGAATGGAGTCCAGACTGTGACCTCTGCATTACACAAGAGGGTGTGCCTCTTCCCACGGGCGTGGCACACACCTGAAGTTCTGAGCACCAGATTTCCAGCTCCCGATGGAGGCAAATCTGTGGTCCTGGGTGCCGAGAGACTTGGCCCACTCTTGCAACTTGGGATATGTTGAGTTCAAATTGTTCACTCATTTGGGTGCCTAATCAGATCTAAGAAGCTGCACTAGGTGGGCCTCGTGTTCACTTTCCTTCCTTCAGGGAATGATAGAGTTCAGGGGAATGAAAGGCAGCCAGCCATCTTTGACTACCCAAAGTGTCTCACAGTTGATAGAATCTGAAGAATATTGGGGAATTGCTTCAAGTCTTACCTTCTTCCTATTGTTCAAAGATGCTGGAATGGACTCTGTGGATTTAATTTAAAATCAATAATATGTTTTCATCCTAATTAACCACGCAACAAGAGCTACTTATGAAGTGACACAAACAGATGACTCAATATTTGTTTAATAATGACATCACATTCACATTTATGCCCAAATTCCAATGACTCTGAGCTCCCCTTGCCAGAGGGCAGGACCTGAGCCCCCCTTTAAAATCTTACTGTTATTTCTGGGCAATCCCAAAGGAGTGTCAGTGTCTTGGCCACCTGAACCACACAGCGTTCTCCATTAGCTTTCTCTGCAGTAAGTCATCATTGTTAGAGTCCACCAAACAGACCCTTAAAGAAACCTCCCTGTCACCACAACTGATGGTGCTGAGACTGTCCTCCCAACTCTGCGCCACAGCTTGCCATTTGGGTGCTGAGTTCCTGTGCCCAGAGTCTCACAAAGCCTTTCACAAAAACAGTTTCTTTAGCCTCTGGTCCTTACCCCTCCCCTTGGAGAAAACTTGAACCTGGTTCCAAGGTGGGTGGAGGAGAAAGTCCATGACATTCCTTCCTTGTCATCCATTTTCTCTCTGCAAGGCCCCCTGCACACCCCAGTTCCATCTCTCCACCTTCAGTCCCACGAGCCCCAGGCCCATCCACAGAACCATGTGGAGAAGGGTTAGTTTCTCCTTACTCCTTTCAGCAACTGCATCAGAGCCTTAGCCCCTGCTGCCTAGACACACACAGACAAAACACACACACAGAGGCACACACTCTCGCAAATGCAGATTAATATATGCACGGAAAAGGAGTCAAAATGTCACACATCAAGGAGTTTTAATAATGGCAATAACCCCTGGAGGGTGAGTGTTGGGGTGTTTCTCATTTTTGTCTTCTGACATACCCATTTGCTTTGCTTTTTTGTTGTCATTTTATCTTGTAATGCTTTTTTCATTATGTATTAATACATTTTACATTTCATTATGTAAGGCTTTCTTTTGTTTTGGTGAGGAAGATTAGCTCTGAGCTAACATCTGTTGCCAATCCTCTTCTTTTTGCTGAGGAAGATTGGCCCTGGGCTAACATCTGTGCCCATCTTCCTCTACTTTATATGTGGGAAGCTGCCACAGCATGGCCTGACAAGCAGTGCATAGGTCCACGCCCAGCGTCTGAACCTGCGAACCCTGGGCCACCGAAGTAGAGCGCGCGAGCTTAACCACTACGCCACCTGGCCGGCCCCTGTAAGGCTCTCGTTTTTAAAAATCACTTTAGATATTAATATTTGACTGAGAATCGGAAGCCCTCCAATTCATTTTGGTCTTCCTGGAAGTTGCATTGAACCCTTCAGGAACTGTTCCTTGAGTGTCATCTGGCTTTGTGTCTCAACCTACTCCGGAAGCTGGTGAGAGCCGCTATCTGTGAGCCCTGACTGTGTGCCAGGCTCTGTGCCAGGCACTCTCCCTGCACTGGACCACACCGCCCTCCCCAGAACTCTGGGCTGGCCCTGTAATCCCCACTCACTGCCGAGGAAACAGCGCCTTAGAGCGGATATAATCTACAAGGCAGCACGTGATCGATGCCAGATGTGCGGTGCAGAGACCCAAGTTCTGCAGGAGCCAAGAGGCCTAGACCCCTTCTGGGGGGTTTCTGTTTAGGGCACTAGTCTGGGGCTTCCTCAGGCCCTGGGCAGCTGGACTCCGTCTCTCAGGGAAACATCTTTCCTCTTACCCCAAACTCCTGTGTCCTGGGAGAAACAGGGAAGGGCTGGGCCCCTCTGTGGAACCTCACCCACCCCCACCCGCAGGCTCCTGCAGAAAGTCAGCGAGGCTCAGCCAGCCCACGTTCAGAGCGGCTGTGGTCCTGCCACGCCCGCCCCACCCAGCCTCCTGGAAGAGCTTAAGTCAACAGGCACAGAAAATCAGACAGGCCATCTTGGGATAGGGAGAGGAAAAAACCCCAGCAGCTGCCGTCTAATTGGCATTCTACACAACTAGAGGCTTCCAAGTGCAGAAATGAATTAAATAAGCTTTTTTCCCCCTTCAGGGTGGAGTACAGGCTCCAGGTCTCCACCCAAGTCACACCCTAGCTGCAGCTATTTATAATATCTAAATGCCAGATGGAACCAGCCAGGGTGAAAGAGAAAACAGAGGCTGGACAAAAGGCAGAGGCCCCACAAGCCCAATTCTCCCCGGGAGCAGACACAAACCCTGAGGGAGCGCGGGGACTGACCGCAGGGATCAGAGGGCCAGGTGCCTCCGCTGACCCCCTTGCCCAAGGCGCTTCCCCAACCTGCGGAGAGCATGCTGTTGGATGCTTCTCCTACATTCCACAGCCCGAAGCACAAGGCTGGGTTCTGGGCAGGGACTCGGCTGTACCTGTTGGTTTAGGTGCAGCCAACAGAGGCCAGGAAAGCTTGCCCAGGCCAGGAGCCAGCTGTGGAGTGTGCCAGGCCGGGCAGCTGGGGCGGGGCCTCGGGTCCAAGCAGAGACTGGACCGAGGTGGATCCTGGTGGTTCAGAGTGCAGGAGCAGGGACGTGGGCAAATCCTGATGTCCTCTCTTACCTGGTGTGACTTTCTGCCTGTTATTAACCCTTGGGGGATCCGGCTTCCTTATTTGTGAAACGCTGGCGGTAATTAAACCAACTGAACGGGATTTTTCAGAACACTGAATAGACAATAAGCGCTTAGGATAGTTCTGCAGCATCGAAACAGCAGCTGTTACTGGACTTTGTGCCCAGATACTAAAATGCCTCTATGTCGGCCTCTGTCTGCACCAGCGACTTGCAGGGCAGACACAGGCGCCTTTCCTTCTGGAGGGCTGAAGGGCTTGGAGACAGATGCGTCACAGCTTCCCAGTTCCTGCCCCTGATGTGCTACATTAGACTGAGGCTGGATTGAGCTAACAAGTCATCTGAAATAGGCACCTGAATAAAATCCAGTTAGCATCCTGCTCACTGCTAGCTGCCCCTGCTGCCCCAGCCCGGCTGGTCTGCTAGTGAATCGAAATAGTTTCTCCCAAAACGAAAAGCCCTCCTCTCCTTCTCTGATGAAATCTTCCCCTCCCATCTCAACACAGCTCCACTCTCCCCTTCTCCAGGGACTTCCCTGACCTTCGGACCACACTGGAGTTTCTTCCCGAGTTTCTAGAGTAGTGCTGTCCTATGGAAATGTAACGCAGATCACATACGTCATTTTAAGTGTTCTAGTAGCCACATGAATGAAAGTAAAAAGAAACAGGTGAAATTAATGTGAGTATATTTTATTTAACCCAATACATCAAAAACAGTATCATTTCAAAATGTAATCAACATAAACATGATTAATGAGACATTTTACATTCTCTTTTTATACTAAGTATTCAAAATCTGGTGTGTATTTTACACTTACAATACATCTCAGTTTGCACTAGCTTCATTTCAAGTGCTCAGTCTCCACCTGTGGCCAGTGGCGACTGTATTGGATGGCACAGTCCCAGAGCATTTGCTTCATTTGCCATTGACTTGTTTGGGAGAAGTCTCCAGCGTGACTCTTGGGTGCTGTCTTCTCTGAGGTTCAGGCAAGTGTAGGGATGTGGGGAGAAGAGCAGCGTTCTATTGCAGGCCAGCATGAGGAGTCTGGCAGGGGATACTGCAGTCTGAGATGGAGCCGGAGACAGACCATCTAGACTGCAAGCATCATGCTGTGCTTCTCTTCAGTCTTCTCCTGAAGTCCCCCCGACAGTTTGGGTATTAGTCTTGGGATGGGGATGGGTCATGGGCACTGTGAATAAAACATAAAAAGCCATTTGCCCCCTGGAGGACACTGGGACACTGACAGCTCTGCTTTGAACCACCCCCCCGCATGGGAGGAGTCGTTTCTTTACCTCCCTCCAAGCTCTCACAGCTGGAGTCAAACTTTCCGTGGGGACCAGGCTGTCACAGTTGAGGAATAAAAGCCTCTCAGGGAAGGGGTCTGATGGGGGAAGAAACAGGGAGAAGAAAGAAAGAAAGGGAAGAATCTTCAGACCACCAGCTATAGGAACATTGGCAGCCTTTGCATACAGCCTCAGGAAACTGGGAAAGCTTCTTTGGCTTCCAAAGTGTCTGTGACATTTTTAGTTTTGTGGCCTTTGAAGGTTCAGTGGGCCTCTGCATATGAGAAATAGTTTCCAAACGCATCACATGAAAAATATTTTCTTTTGGTGCTCTGAGGACCTGAGCTCGCTGAGGTCTGATTCTACCAGTGAACATGGAGGAAGACACTCCCTGACTGGTGAGCTGCTTGTGGTAGCAGCAGCACTCACCCTCATTAAACCACAGGATTATGACGCCTGCCTTGTGCAGAAAATGCTAGAACCTTCTGGAAAACTCTGGAAGGGGCCAAGATGGTACTTTGTGGCTGGTGCCTACCAGTCCTGAAGCCACAGAGGTGACCCATGGTTTCACAGAGATCCCTACCCTGCTGGGGCTGCTGGTTTCTGGCACAGCCCTGGAGCCTGCCCAAGCCTTGAGTTGGCCTACCTTTGGAGACTTTCGCTCCTCTGTGTTGACTGCCCATCATGCAGACTGCCAAGCTAGTTACTGAAAGGATTTGGAATCTGGGGAGTAAGAAAAAATCACCACCTAATCTCTAGGGGAATTTATGGGGACAGTCTGAACCGAACGACCTCTTCTGGCCAACCTGGCTTAAGTGCAGCCCTGCCCTTACAGAGGCACCATTTGCCTGGAATTGAGCCTGTGGACGAAGCTGGGCCTCCCCTGATTTTGTCTAGGCTACTCTTATGTCCATCCAAAACAGATCACATGGACACCTTGGCCCAGAAGATATAATTTCCCAAAGAAATTGCTACAGCACGCTCTCTTGAAAAATAATTTGTTTTCTTATCACCATAAAATCTCAAAAATTGAAATGCTGAGGACACGAGGTTCTTCTGATAACTGGCCTTTTCTGGTTAACTGGAAAGTATTTTCATTTTAACCAGTGATGCTGAAAATCTATGTCTCATGGACCAACGCCTGGCCTGTTTTTAATCATACAGGACCCTGCCGGGCTCCAGGGCACTGTAAGTCCAGATGGCCTGGGCTGTTGATGTAGAACGCATAAGCCACTGGTCAAATCTGATTCCAGGCCCGCGCTGGCTGCCGGCATTTGTTTCTGTTTGGCGCTAACCAGACCCTTTAGATGAGCTCATGCTGTTGTAGTTATGTCTCCTTTCCCTAAAATCTACACATAAAAATTCAATTTGAGGGCTCGAGTTAACTGGGTTCCACTTGAGAAGTGGCTCAAGTTGGAGCAAAACATTTTTGGCTCACATCTAACATTTGACCATATTTTCACTACGGGATGACTTTGGCATTCACTTAGCAAGGGCATTTCCATCTGGCTCCCTGTGAAGTCACAGAAATTCTAGTTATTTCTGGAGTGTGCAATGGCCTGGTTTATTTATAAGAATCATGCATGGGGGCTGAGCCGCTTATATTGTCACAGTTATGAAGTGTTTATTTTCTTAGATCAGCTTAAGCTGATAAGGCACTTTTGAGCCACTAAGAATCTTGTAACTCAAGATGGTGTAGATAGGGGATGATTTTTCTGGTGAGGGCTGCATCAGATGAAGCAATGCCTCTCCCTTGATTAGGCTGTTCCATTAAATGGGTGACCATCACACCTTTGAGACCATTTCCTTTGAGAAATGGCGTTGCCTCCTCAGGAAAGTTTGCTGCCAGCCCTCTTTGTTTCCTCTGGCTCACACCCAGCTGAGAAGTGCAGCCCCAGGGACCTGGGGAGATGAGGCCTCCCCAGAGAGGCAGAGGGACAGTAATGAATGTTCCAGGGCCACTGCACCTATTTGCCACCACACTGAAGCCCAAAGAAAATATTCCAAATTAATGAGGATTGAACAGGCTCCTGGCTTCACAACCTAAGGACAAATCTATTTGAAGACAGGCCTTGCCCTCACAAATTTTGCTTTCCTGTGACAGGGGCAAATAGAGAAGCAAATAAAAATGCAATACACTGTCGAGAGTACTAACATGGACAGAAAAAGCAGGATAAGGGGAGAAAGAATAAAGGGGCAGCAGGGGTGGGGAGGGTACGTGTTAGACAGGGTGGTCAGGGGCCCCTCTCTGAGAGTCACATCTGAGCTGAGGCCCCAGTGAAGTGAGAGGACAAACCAAGCAACCGTCTGTCTGGGAGAGGAGCTTCCAAAGCAGAGGGAGCAGGTGGTGCAAATGCCCTGAGAGCGAGTGCGCTGGCGGCAGAAGAGCAGAGAGATCAGTGTGTCTGGAGAGCAGCAAGTGAGGAAGAGAGACAGGAAGTGAGGGCAGAGAGAGAGCAGGGGTGGCGGGCAGATCTTTCAGCAGAGACTGCAAACTGTCCCCAGTATCCATTCTCTCTTCTTCCTTTTAGTAATAAAATCCCCACTGTCTTTGCAGGGCTCATGGCCGCTCTGCTGGAGACCACATCTTCCAGCCTCTTGGGCAACTGGGTGTGGCTACGTTCTTGCCAACGGACCGTGAATGGCAGTGACTTCTGCTACTTCTTGGTTCAGTACTTATAGAGTGGGCAGTGTTCCTCTCTCTCTCATCCGTTCCCACAGGCAGAACCAAGACCTGTTGCTAGCGAGCCCACCTCATGCATGGGGACAAGCGGAAGGCCCCAGGCAGAGGTTCGCAAGATGTGGTCCCCGGACCTGCAACATCAGCATCACCTGGAAACTTGTAGAAATGCAAATTTGGGGACCCCACTCCAGGCCTACTGAATTAGAAACTTTGGGGATGGGGCCCAGCAATCTGTGTTTTAATAAACCCTCCAGAAGATTCTGATACACTCATGTTTCAAAACCACTGCAGGGTTTCTCAAGATCAGCAATATTGACTCTTAGGGCACAATAATTCTTTGTTGTGGGGTGCTGTTCTGAGTACTGTAGGATATTTAGCAGCATCTCTGGCCTCTGCCCACTAGAAGACAGTAGTACACACCCTTCCTCTCCCCACCAGTTGTTACAACCCAAAACGTTTCCATGAACACACACATACACGTTTCCTGTGGTATGCATATCAATTTTTGGAAGGAGAGATAAGAAACTGATAAAAGTGATTACCTTTGGGTAGTAGGATGTGGGTTGAGGGGCTTTGAAAGACTTTGCTTTTATTTTGTATGTTTCTGTTGTGTGTTTGAGTTTTTGCCGTGTGCATTGTTGCAATAAATTTCTAGGCCCAAGATGGAGCCTCTCCTGCCTGGGATGCCATGTCAGCAAACCAAAACTCAGATAACGTTCACGTCCCTGTAAATGCTCCGCTTGCCAGAAATGCAGTATGTTCACCAGCCAATCCCCAAAGGCCAAACCAACACTGGGCCTTCTCACCTCAAACGAGGTCGACTATGAGGCCCCAGCCAATCAGGTATTTTCTATTTGTCTCTTCCTTGTTCTTTATTCTTCATCTTATAAAAGCTTTCTTGCCTTCTGCTCCATTTTGCAGTTCTCCAAAAGGAGACTGTCCACTTCATGGGGAGTTAAATGTAGTTTGTATCATCTAAATTGTCTTCTTTTAATCATTTTTTTAACAGTACGCAACATAGTCGTGAAGAAGAAATGTTTTAGAAAGACGACATATTACAAAGGTGGAAACTAGGTTTCTTGACTACAGTTTTGACATCATGTCCAATACGTGTGGGTTTTTCCACACCACCAAGCAATTCTTCGACACCAGGTAGGTGTCTACAATTCAACTCAATTCTGACACGATCTACCTGGAGATAGTGTCAGACCCCACATGTTAAGGGCTCAGTCCTACAACACTGCTTCCCTGCCCCCACTCCCCCCCCCCCAACCTATGCTTCTGACAGACTGGCTATAGATTTGAGGTTCCCACGCCCCCCTCCTTGGGTTCAATTAATTTGCTAGAGCAGCTCACAGAACTCAGGAAGCCAGTTTACTGACTAGATTACTGGTTTATTATAAAAGGCTATAACTCAGGAACAGCCAGATGGAAGAGATGCATAGGGCAAGGTATGGGGAAAGGGCTCAGAGCTTCCAGACTCTCTGAACCACCACTCTCCAAATCTCCCTTTGTTCAGCAACCCAGAAGCTCTCCAAACCCGTCCTTTTGTGTTTTTATAGAAGCTTCATTACATAGGCATGATTGATTCAGCCTCCAGCCCCTCTCCTCCTTCTAATCACATGGTTGGTTCCTCTGGTGATCAGCCCACATCCTCAGGTATTTTCCAAAAGTCACCTCATCAACATAACGAATGACACCTTTATCACTCTCTTCACAGGAAATTCCAAGTGTTTTAGGAGCTCTGTGCGCAGATCAAACATACATTTCCTATTATAAATCACAATATCACATTTACTATAGGACTTCTCAGCCTCCTTAACATGTGCTAACATATTTTTAATCTCCAAGGGGAGCAAAATCCTTGAGATGATGTCCCTCAGAACATTTTAGGAAGCACTGATCTGGCCAACACTGTTTCCTCAAGCCTTAGACAGCTAAAGGTGGCTAAGCCTGGCCACAGCCACGGAAAAATCTGTTTGGGGTATTTTGCTGGACTCAGACTGTTCTTTCCACACTCAGTTGAGAAATGCACCTTGAGACATGACAGTTCTTTCACGCAACTTTTGACTGGCCCCCAAGCAATTTATTCTTAAATCACAGATCCTCTCAAAAAAAAGAAAAAAGAGAAGCCCCACAGGTAGTCTTGGTCTCTCTGGTTTGTACCTCCCTTTGTGGATGAATGACCAGCAAGTCCCCCAGGAGCTGGAGGAGGGGAAGTGTTTGTGCTCCACTGCCCTGAGACATATATTCACCATCCGCACCCCATTCCCCACGTGGCCTCAGACAGGCGCGCGTCCATCCATGTTCCCTGGAACAGGGCCAGTCATCTACCTTGCAGGGTCTCTCCCAACTTCTTTGCCTTCTCCTGTTCCCTCTGTGTGTTGAGGCAGATTTTTCTTCTCCTCACCTGCCCCTTTTCAGGGGATGGGGAGGAGTGAGGTAGGGGGTATGAAAGTTTAAATCCTGGTGATCACTCATTCTTAATCTTTACTATTTATCCAAAAGATCTTCAGGCACACAGCATACCTAGTGACCTAAGAAATCACTGGAAGTTAACTGAGCCCACCCTTCAACCTTTTCTGCCTCACCAATAATGGTGATCATTCTGCAACTGCAAACAGATCAAATCCTAATTGTGTCTTTCCTCATTAAACGAGTTAATATTCATCTAAGAGGTTCATAACAGTGCCTGACATATAGTGCCTGCTGTTTTTTCAGTTGTTGGTTTTTAGCTATTATTACATCATTATACTCTATCCTCAGTATTTCTATTAACAGTCTCTGGAATTACTCAGATTTTCAATAAATAAAATAATAATAAACAGAATTTATTCCATGAATATGGAACAAATTGCTAGGCAAGTGGCACCGCCCACAAAGTGTGGAAGGTTTTCATAGCAATGGGAAAGTGAGAATGAAATAGCACTATTGATCAAAATAAAGATTCTCCTTTCATAGTCATTGCTTAACTCAATCGTCTCCCATTTTGTACTTGTCCAGTATGATTTTTTTCCCCACATACAAGTGGTTCTCAAACTTTAGCAAGCATCAGAATCCCCTCCCCCCAACACACGGGCTTGTTAAAAAAGATTGACAGCTCCACCCTCTAGAGTTTCTGGATTAGTAGGTTGGGGTAGAGCCAGAGCATTTGCACTTTTTAACAAGTTTTCAGATGCTGCTGATGCTATTGGTCTGGGGACTATACTTGGGGAACCACTCCCCTACACATGAATTTAGAACCTGACACTTAAAGTGCATTTTGGTCGAATCAGATCATGGGTCCAGCCTGTCAACATCAATCAAGGTCCTGTCATTCATTGCATTTGCTTTGTGGCATCTGTGCATCTGAGAGGCATGCACCCTAGGACCTTATATAGGTCACTGATACAAATGTGGTTCAGGCTGGCTAAGGACAAAATCCAGGTCAGATGATTAAACCCCTAGTTTTTAGGCTCACCTCAATCCATTATAATTACAGCAGTAGTTCTCAATCCTGGTGAAACTTTAAAATCACAGGGAAGCTTAAAAAACAAAACAAAAAACGATGCCCAGGACCCACCCTGGGTTTATCAGCCTGGACTTCACTCAGGTGCTGGTATTTAAAAGAAAAAATCTCTCCAGGTCATTCTAATGTGCAACCAAGGCTGAGAACCACCCTCCAGGAGTCTTAATGATTTAACCTGTTAAATCAACCCAATTGAACTGTCCTTCTGCCCATGTAACTCTAACTTATTTAAGCTTTCATAAGCTTTAACTTATCTAACTTATTGTGAAAGATGTTGTCAAAGCTTTGCTGACATCAAGGTATGTTTTCCCATAGCCTTCCATCCTATATTTGGCCATTGCACTTTCAAAAACATAAAATTATGTTGGCCTAGCATGACTTGCTTTTTGGGAATCATACTAATTTTAAAGATCACCTTTTAAATATGTTTACAGTCTGCTGGGGCATTTTGACTGGGGTTGATTTCAAGCTCACAGAACTGGATCCATTTAGTTTATATAATCAAAATGTAATGATAGCTAACATTTATTGCTTGTTAGCTTTGTCTCAGCCACAGTGCTCTTCATAAATATTCACACGACAATCCTATGAAATAGCTATTATTATTTCCATTTTACACACGAGGAATCAGGATTGGATTCCAGCTGACTCCAGGGCCAGTATTTTTAACCACCAGATGTTACTGCTATTTATATTTGCCAGGTTCCATCTTGTTCTTCAAATGTTTTATGATGACTTACAAGGATGTTAAAGATATGAGAAAGCATGAAATAACAGGAATAAAGTAAGACCAGAGAGGGTCAAAATAAGTCATGAGTAAGAACAAAATATTTGCACATTTGCTCACTGAAGGGTCACCAATTTGGCTTTGAGTATTCTGCAAATGTCAAGTCAAAATGGATCACAAGTTCAATTGCACGGTTGACATTGGATTAAACATAAACATTGCTTGGGAGAAGTACCTAAGAAGCCCTGGGCCTCCTTAAAGAAGACACTGAGGATTAAAGGAATGTCTACAAGAACATCCTCATGATCCGTGCAGGTAAGAGTTTCACAGTGCTTGATTAACCATGATTTCCACCATCCACTTCCTCCTTTATTAAAAAAAAATGAGAATTTTGGCTAGCTTTAGAATTCTTAAAGATTTCTGCATTCCCATTTCCAGTGCCTCTTCCACCATCGTCAACTCACTCCAAACGAATATTATCGGCTATTAAGCAATTTTATGCTCACATTTTCTCAGTACCCTGGAATGTAATTTGAGCATTCAGGATTCACTTTTGGGGATTTTCACACAGTCTCTTGACTCACCTTACCTTTTGGACGCTCATGCCACTAAATCACACCTCACTTTAAGGAATGTCTTCCCAACATCTAGTTTCCCCTTGCTGATCTTCACAGCATTAAGCTGATATGGCTGTGTCCACAGGCTGTCTGTCAGATCTGCAGGTGAGCCTAGCATAACCTGAAATAACAAGGTCATTCCCTGTCAGGTGCCCATCACAATGCCCATTTCACCAACTCATTCCTCCTTGTAGCTTGATGTGAAGTCGACAATAGCAGATTCCCTTGTGTCAGTTGAAACAATCAGTGGATAAGGCCAGTAATTTATCATTTATATTTATGGGCCTATACAGTAATGAGAGTTTTGTCTATCTCAAAAAATATTGGTATTTTCTTGCCATCTGAAAAAGACACAGTGTTAAGTGTGTTGGGGTTTTTGTAACATTGTGTAAATTTCAGGTGTACATTATTATATATCAGTTTCTGTATAGACCACATCACGTTCACCACCAATAGTCCAGTTTTTATCTGTCACCATATATATGTGTCCCATTACCCCTTACACCCTCCCCTCTGGTAATCACTAATTTTTTCTCCTTATCCATGTGTTTGGTGTTGGAGTTTTCGAAAGGAGATCTCTTGGCACAAGATTCAAGGTTAGGATAGAATTATGCATCATTTGGAAAGTACTCTTCCATCTTCTAACATTAAGCTGCCCACAACACACTCTCCCAACTCCTCCTTAGCTGGTTCCTTTCCTTATCCTTCGGGTCTCACATTGAATTCCAGCTCCTCAGCTGAGCCTTCTCTGACCACTCTATGTAGGCAGCCACTACCCCATGATTGATCTTTGTTTATTTATTTCAATTACCTATCTCCCCTGCTAGACAAATGCTCAATGATGGCAGATACTTGCCTTGTAGTCCCAGGACCTCGATCAGGGCTTGGTTCATAGCAGGGGCGCCATAACCATTTGCTGGAAGGAATGGAAACAGGCAAGCAGGTGAGACATCAATGACCACTGAGTTGGGGCCTGAGTGGCAGGTCCAGTTCTACATGATAGGAAGACATGGGGCTACAGTGATATTAGGAGTGATCACGGGAACACCTGGGGGAAAAGAGAGGGAGCCTGAGTGAAAAGCTCATTTTATCCTTTCTAATAACCAAGCCATTTAGATGATCGAAATTTAGAAGTAAAGTTGATTGCCATGCACCTCAAAGGAAGGAAAATGGATCATGCCACCGTTGGTAGAAAGTACAGGAAGAATTGAGGTGCACAGAACTTTGATATCATTAAATAGACCCCGCCCCCAAAAGAAGACTTGCCTCTACTTCCATAATGTGCTACTTTGCAATCTGCACAGATTCCCCAAGATGGTAACTCAGGATGTCACCCTGCAGGGTGCTGAGAACCAAAGTCAGAGTTTAACGGGCATCAAAGAGTCAGCTTGTCCTACCGTTGGAAGAAATGAGAAACACAGAGGTTTAAAAAGATGAAATTGTCTAGACAAGCAGGAAGAAGACACTCAAAATCGGTCAATGCAGATCCAAATATGGAATCAGACAAAAACAATGGCAAGAAGATGTAGCCAGAAGAATGAGGAAAAGCAGACGAATCTGACCAGGAGGAAGAATGTGACAAAGTTTCCCCCTCCTCCTGTCCAAGTGTCCAGGCTCTCTCCAGTGGTTGTGAGAAAAGGTCACTGCAGTAATACAGTGCAGGGACTCGCAGGTGCTGTTTTACACACACACACTGTGCAGCTCCTTTCTGCTCTGCTCAGCCCGGCACTTCACAGGGCCCAGGACCTCCAGGCTCCTGAGGGACCGCAGGACAGGGGCTGGCGGCGAGACCACGTGTCTACAGCAGGCACACTGGCCGGTGAGCAGGCAGCCACATGGACAAAGAAGACCCATACGCTAGAACCTACTCCACCCCTGCCCCATTACCGAGAGCAGAGGGCTCCAAGCGGGGGAGCCCTAGAAAAGACTACTGAGAAAGTGCTATGGAGAGGGATTTCAGAAAAGGATGTTTGGAAGTGCTGCCATCGTTTAGGTCACCTCTTGGCCAAAAACCATGTGAACATGTTAAACAATCTTGGAAATACTTTTATAACTTGTTCAAAACTTCTCACATGAAGAGTTTGAGTGCTTTAAGGTCCTTCGCTAAAATATACAAAATTCTAACACGTTTTGATTACTCTGCCATTAGAGAAGATGGAAATTTACTAGCCAGATTTCAACAAAAACCTTTGCATAATTGGTAAATAAAAGTGATTTAATGAACATCATGATTTAATGTGACCAGCAGTGCCTTCCTCCATTTAGAGTTTGGAAGCCACCTTTTTTCAGCCATGACAGTGCATTAAAACCAACCATCAATCTAGGCTGAACTTGGAAACTGACCCCTGAATTACTGTATCACAGTCTTCAAACAATATTTATGAAGTGCTCATTATTCTTAGAATCACTGGACATCAACTTTTTAATCATTAATACTTTTAAACTATTTTATTTCACCTCATTTGAAACTTCTATTTTCTAACATTTAGTCACGTACATTTTTAAATAAATACATATACGGTGGTATAAATTCAAACGCTTTGCTAATAAGGGTTTACAACCTAAACAGTTGGTTGATTATTCAGTTTAGAGATGTGAACGCAGATTATCTATGAAGCCTAGATACTAAGAACATTCTTTTTCATCTTTTGTTACCAATTTCAAATTGTCGAAATAATGACTGTTGTGGCTGCTCCATATCACAACTCTTACATTTCCCTAATCGTTCTAATCATTTCTACAGATGGTAACTTTATATTATGGAAAGTTTCACTTCTATAAAGCCAAAGGCAATTCTGTATTTTTTTTTTTTTAAAGATTTTATTTATTTATTTTTTCCCCCAAAGCCCCAGCAGATAGTTGCATGTCATAGCTGCACATCCTTCTAGTTGCTGTATGTGGGACGCGGCCTCAGCATGGCCGGAGAAGCGGTGCGTCGGTGCACGCCCGGGATCCGAACCCGGGCCGCCAGCAGCGGAGCGCGTGCACTTAACCGCTAAGCCACCGGGCCGGCCCTGTATTGATTTTTTAAACAAGGGTTTTCAAAAGTCTAAAGGTAAAAAAGAAATGACTGTCAAGAGTAAACATTGTACCCAATCAGTGCAGACCTGTTGCAGTCGTATTCCTCTGCCCATGAGTCCATACACAGGGGTGGGCTGGAGGGGCCCCCCTGGTTTTAACTCATGATAAATTAAGGCCCCTGGAGATCCCACATCTCAGAAGAGAACCTGATTTGGGCTCCTTCCCATACAGATCACCCTTGCAAAATGGAGCAGAACTTTCCTTGCTTTGAATCTTGATGTCATCAGAAATGATTCCTTAAAATTCACTGGAATTAAAGCCAGGTGGTGTCGACCATCAGGCAGCCAGGAGACTGCAGATCTACTCTGACCCTGTAGCCCACTATTAGGTGATTTTGAACCTCTCCGCACCTCAGTTTTTTCTGCTATAAAATGATGTGGGAGGTGGTTTTCTAGTATAAAGTAGAAGGTTCCCTCTGGCTTTCCCAATCCAAGATTACTTTGAGCCATTTCAAACCCTTAAACCCTTTAAGATAATGTGGCCTGTAAATTATTTTACCACATAGGAAGTTCCTGGATCTTAATTTCTAGAACGTTTGGTAACACTTGACGGAGGGAAGCAGACGAAGGTTGGGGGAAGTTCTGGATGCCAGCAATGGTCTGCAGCAGTTTGTAGTGCCCAACGTTGCACTATCAGTGACTCTCAAAGTCAAAACCAATCTGTGAACCTGAACTCTATGGATTACTAACCACATGGCCTTAGATGGAAGGCCTCTGTAAAATGACTCATCTGGGCATGCCATCATCCAAATAGGCAGGTTCCAAAACTCACTGCAGTGGTTTGTTCTTGTCAACTTGGTTAAGCCAGAACTACCTTTCCCAGAGTCCCCTTCTCTGGTGGTTCTAAGTTGGAATTGGCTCAAAAACGTGCTTGTGTGAGATTTGGAAGGCAAAAGTGAAGCAAAGGCTATTTTTCTCCAAAGGTCATCACAGTCAAATGTGGCGATGGACACAGAGGTGCCTGGCTGGTTCCAGCTTGTCCTCATTCTCCTCCACTCTACCTCAGCTCTTCTTTCCAAGTGTTGACCTAGTGTGGCCCCAGGCCCATCGCCCAGCACCTGGCTGTAGACACACAGAGGTGGTCACTATAGCAGTGTCAGCTTCCCACAATGCTCCCCGAGCGCCCCCTGCCCGGACCTACTTCAGCCTCTCAATGTTTTGCTTCTCAGATAGACTAGCTGGTGACTTCTCTGGATTTGCACACCTCCACACCTTCATTCTCAGCTCCTCACACGGTTAGGCCAGGTCTACTTCCTATAACAAATCCTGTATCCCATAGCACTCAGAGCAACTCCTCTCCCGATTTACCAATCAATCCACACACAAACACCCAAATGGGCATTGTTGTTCTATCTATATGTAACCCCTAAGAGGGCCCCAAACTGAGTGTTCTGCATAGATCTTTTTATACATGTTCTATGTAACAGTGAGCTTCTTGATGGCTCATAATGCGTCAAGTAGGCACAAATCAAAAGAAAAATCTCCAAGTGCACACATGTGTGTGCATATAGTTGTGTGCCTGAGGAAAATACAATACCAAACTTACTTGGTTTAAAAATTTGCCTCTGCGAATCCTCACACACCAGTGTGAACTGGCTCTATGCATTTTTCTTTCCCTAAGTCAAAGGCTGAGACCCTGTCCAACCTGTACCACAGGCTCATGTCCACAGTCCTGTCCGCCCATCACAATCTCCTAACTGCACTCGCTGGCACCTACAACTGATGGAGCTGCTGTCATTGGTGCTACCACCCACACCCCATGCAGAAGTGTCACAACATGACAAGCAATACTGGAAACACAGATGCCAGGCCCTCAGATGACCTCACCAGTGGTTAGGCAATAGTCACACTTTGACCCACAGGTGTTCATGAGGCATTCTTTCAGTCTTGGGCTGGAGAGCAAAAATCCACAGTTAAAAAAAAAACACCATACAAGTAACAGGTATGAATTATTTGTTTTATTGCTCTCTTCCTATTTAACAGAGTCAATGTTTTTGAGTAATGGTAATAAGATGTCGAAAATTCAACGTTATTAAACATTCAAACAGTACAGTGTGTGGAAAGAAGCCCTCAAACGTTAACTCCTCTAAGTTATATCTGGTGGAACAACTCGGGATAAAGGCTACTGGACTTGCCATCCTGGTGGATGAAGGGAACTGCTTTCCGCTGACCTGGGGAACAGGAAGAGTCCCAAACGTCAACCAACCGTTCAGGCACTGGGGGAGGCATGTTTGTCTCCCTCTGAAATGTCTAGAGGACCTATAATGATTTCAAATATGAAAATCCTTCCTTTCACCTCAGGCTTAAAAGAGATGCCCACCACTGAGGGATTCAAAAGAAACTCCTGGGGAATAGAAGTGGTTACGGGAATGAAGGAAAGACCAGAAAGGATTCTGCTGTCAAGCAAGTGATATGTGCCTCCCCAGTTACTCTCTAACCCGATCCTTTGTAAGAACTCGTTCCAAGAGAGGCCTCACGCAAGGAGGGGGGAAACCAACCAGGGCAACCGTGAGCGGCTTTTCGCTTGCTGAAGGCACAGGGTCCTCATCTTCCTGAGGGTGGGGAGGGTGTCACTGTGTTGTGAGTTATGTTCAAACACACAACCTACCTCTGAAAAACTGCTCTCAGCTGCCAGACATTTGATTGCAATTTCAGGCTGATCTCTTTTTTGAAAGTTCCAGAATCTCTGGCACCCCTAAAAATCCTGATGTGGCGGCTACTTCTGCAAGGAAACAGATTCTGAAGGGCTGGAGGCTCAAAGGGACACACAGCTGCATGACATCAAACAATGGCAAAAATAAATACAAGACTCTATAATATGGATATGAAACACCACAAAGAAATAAATAGCTCAGACTCTATCACTGCAGGCTGCACACTAGCAATACCTGGTAAAGTCTAAAAAATGGTGATTTTCCCATAAAACATTTATCTACAATGACTTCGATCAAAACTTAAGAGCTAAGCAAAAAAATGTATGAAAATACTATTTTTTTAAAAAGACAAACGTCATTAAATACCAAGGAAAGAGATCAAATTCAAGATGCCAAATTTAAACAAATCACTTTTGATCTTTCCCAGTGGTCCTCTGGGCATTCCATAACAAGAATGGACAAGGGCCAACTGCACACTGCCAGTGATGCTGAGGGTATGGTCACACAAATCCTCTTTGGAAGAATGATGGAGCCACCTCTTTGCCAGAGGCATCAACTTGAACCCTTCCAGCTTCTGAAATTCCACAGTACTAAGAATGCTCTTCAGAAACAGTGAAACTGAAAAAGGAAACAACATGGAAACACAAAGGTGCATTTATTCATGACCACGCCATCTAAATCTACTGAGTACAGGAATCAGGACCGGAGAAGGGACGAATCAGAACCTAAACAACAACAACAAAAACACCAGGACATTCGTCCCCCTGAATTGCAAGTCTTAGTTCAGAAGAATCCGCATGCTGGCAAGCCAGTTTCCTCCCTGAGAAGCACGCTTCACACACTTGGTTCTCTCCCTCCCGCATCTTCTGCATCTCTCAGTTAAGGCCTGGACAGTGTTGGGATGGTGTTGCAAGGTCTCCTCTGGAGCCATGCTCTGCGAGGTGCTGTCCCCTGCGCTGTCAGTCACCCGTGGGCTCGGGCTGTGTGAGGTCAGGCTCTGCACCGCTCAGCTCTGCAGCCTGCCTCTGAAGCTCCTCCACCGTCTGCAGCAGGGCCGACCTCTCCAGCTCTAAGGCGAGGGTAGCCTGCTTCAGCTTGCTTTCGCTGGTCAGAAGCTTCTCGACTGTGGCTTCGAGGCTTTGGATCCTACCATTTGCCACCTGGAGAATAAAAGAAGAAATGAGAATGGAGCTGTCCAGTGATAACACAGGCAGATCCACCATACACTCTGCTCTCCAGCCTTGAGGGTACTTTGGAGCCATATTTTGACAGAGACAGCCTAGTGTTTGTAATCAGTTCTTCTGGCCACACAACAAGACTACATTTCCCAGGTTCCCTTGCAAGTAGGCTGGGCCATCCTGAGATCCTCCAGCATTTTCTTCCCCTGCTGTGACTACTTTGGAAGTGACACGTTGAGATGGTGGCTTCAATGTGGAGGGAGCCCAATCCCCGAGTCACCCACTCCAGGGATGACAGCTCTGATATGGCCAAAGAATGTCGCATGAACAAGAGGTAGAGGTTCAAGGGCAAAAAGACTTCTGTTGTGCTAAGCCACCAAGATTTGGAGCTTTATTACCAGAGCACGGCCTGGCCTATGTTGACTAATACATATATTTACACGTACTAAGTGATTTCAGACTGATAGTTAAAACGGTTTCTGTGTAAAGGCCCAAGTAGTAACAGCTCTCTAATCTGAAATTCTTTTTATTTTCCTTACAGTAACGAGACATCACTATGCCAAGAAACCTGGGCATTTCCCCAAGAACACGTGTGGAGTGCTCACAATGGCCAAGCATTCTGCTCAGAGGTTCACATGCACGGTCTCACTGACTGGTCACCAGCACCACAGAGGTCAGCAGTGTCCTCACTCCCACCCAGTCTACACCCTCAGCCTAGCACATGATTAACGTCAGGTGCAACTTCTAGGTGCTTCTCTCTAGCAACAGTCCCTCCTCTCTCTAATCTACTAGGGCCAGCTTCTCGGGCAACAAGTGAAGCCGAGTGGTTTCCTGAGAGAACCACAGAAAGTACGACCTTTATGTTGCTGTCCCCGAGGGCTTTCTGGCCTATTCCTCAGCTCACAACTGCATCTGTAGTGCTCAGGTCACTGGGTCAGTAACGTACAGCTCTATCCTGTTAATCCAGTCCAGCCCTCAACGTGCCCCCGTTTATTTTAGGTGGGAAAAATGGTACATTTTTTTTTCCCATTCTCAAAACAAGGGAAACAGTTTTTTGAACAAGATAACACTCGTGCCAGACAAATAACTTATGACTCAAAGTCTAGCTCTGGCGGTTCCACTGGAATACTCAAAATAGAAGGATAAAAGGACTGAGATCCAAGTTTGTCAGCTTCCCGAGCAGGGGGTGGTCATGCTTGGTGTGCATCTCCAAGCAGTACTTTCTGATCCTCACAATCCTACCCATGGGCAAGCCTGGGCCAGGTCCCACCTCATCCCCACAAAGGACTCCTCATTCTCCAGTCCCACAGCATGCCCAGGTGTACCTCACAGCTTCAGAGTGAGCTGTTTTGCTGGTCATTTACTGCTCTGCATGAATGTCAGGTTTCCTCAGTAAGATGAAGCTCTTTTTTTTGTGAGGATGAACCTTTTTATTTTTTATTTATTTATTTTTTTTGTGAGGAAGATCAGCCCTGAGCTAACATCTGTTGCCAATCCTCCTCTTTTGCTGAGGAAGACTGGCCCTGAGCTAACATCCGTACCCATCTTCCTCCACTTTATATGGGATGCCACCACAGCATGGCTTGACAAGCAGTGCCGCGGCATGCACCTGGGATCTGAACCTGCGAACCCCGGGCCGCCACAGCAGAGTGCGTGCACTTAACTGCTATGCCACCGGGCCGGCCCCAGATGAAGCTCTTTCATGGAAGAAAGCATATCTCATCCTGCACACAGTCTGGCTTCCCAGAGCACCTAGCTCGTGGGCACTCAATGACTTGTGGTTATTACAGAAAATGTACGTCCGTTATTATCTGGCACCATTTGGCCTGTCTATGCAATCGTCTTAGGTATGCTGCTGGACAAAACAGGTTAAACAGTTTGGTCTCCAGCTGCTAGACAACATTCTTGTGTGATTAACAGAAAATAAATGCGACTTAGTATGTCTAAAACTCTTTGAAGAGAACAAAGCTGAAAATCACGTCAATTTTGATACCTTGGCAAAAAACCAAAGATTTATGTTAGAAAATTAAGTACTACTGTATTGAACACCTATCCTTGGACTCAGAAAATTGTTTAAAAATAAAAAAGGAAAGGAGGTGTCTCACAAAAAGAACTTACATAATCCAGCTGAAAGACAGTAAATCCATGTGACTCACAGAGGGTAATTGGAAAACCATATTCAAGCACCCACCAATTGACACACCACATCCCTATCCCAACTCTTTGAGAGGGGCAGTGTCTTATGAATCTTGGTGGCCCCTGGCACCCAGCACAGCAAAGACTCTAAATAATGGTGGACTGCCACAAGCTGCAGTCTTGAATGATACCTCTAGAAGCGCAGAGCCACTGGGTCAAGAGAAAGATCATTCCAAGGAGAACATCTGTATTACCCATTACCGCTTGATGCCTTTCTTGAAAAACGTTGATAACCGAGCAGCTTTTCACAACTCCCTCTCTTCACAAAACGGGTACAGTATCCCAGCAGCAACATAAAATTACTTCCACCCTCATCACAAAACAAACCACATGGGCATTAGCCCAATAAAATGAAGCTGTTATTCGAGTACTGCCTATCTTAACGAGCCAAATGCTTCAAATGCAAATCTGAGACTTGTTAGAACGGTTTCCATCGTGTTATATTTCAGGGACCTACTGTTTGGAAATCATTTACAATCACCACCTACACTGCAGACCTTTACAGGCCAGATAAGGCTCTATCCCTTTGAGTCTTCCCTTCCGGTTGTAGCTGAGACATCCTTGGGAAATCGTACACAGGCATATTTTCAGTTAGGACGTCTCAATCTCAGCGGGGAAAAAGAAGCTAAATTTCAGAATGTGACTGGTTGTTAGGACTGGGGGTAGAGAAAGCATTTTTCTTGGTTCCTCTACCGTAAACATCTACTAGGGTCTACTGGGATACATCCCTGCTGGGAGGAATGCATTTTAGACAAGGGTTGATTTATTCGGCTCTCAAATGCTGGCCTTTCTCACATCACTGCCAAGCTTGTGTCTGCAAAGTGGCAACTTTCTATGCAGAAAAATAAGAGGCTTAGATCAGGATGGAAAGCTTATTCTAAGGACAGCCTAGGAACACCATGAAATATGTATTTTTCTCTGCAGCAACTAAAAAAATTTTTTTAAACACCTCCAAAACATTACAGCATTAGCACCCATTTATGACCTTAAAAACGCAGACTGTATGGTTACCTTATTCCATTTGATTGGTAAAGGAGCCATGCTAAGAAGTTAGGTATTCTTTCTGTCCTTGTCACACAGACGAGGGAATCAGGACAGAGCAGGTTAGCAGTCTGTGCAAGGCGACAATGTGGTGGGGGCAGCAGCACATCTGGCAAGATCCAGGTCTCTGGACTGCACTCCCTCGCTCGCTCCATCTCACCCTTCTGCCTGCACAGTCTGTGTTTGCCTTTCTATTGTATGACCTCATCCACATTTATCCATGTTAAAATGGAAGCTTCTAGAGGG
Organism: Ceratotherium simum simum; assembly: GCF_057802395.1. Classification (NCBI taxonomy): domain Eukaryota; kingdom Metazoa; phylum Chordata; class Mammalia; order Perissodactyla; family Rhinocerotidae; genus Ceratotherium; species Ceratotherium simum. Next base: position 31,564,929 of record NC_141907.1, on the reverse strand, counting down.
GCGAACTGTGTCCTTCATTAATCAAACCTTTGTGTTTGCAGCAAGGACTCACAAATCATGATCATATGCTCTGGTTTATTTTGTTGGTAGATTTCTGTGTCACTTTCCTCCTTTAATATCCCTCTGTGGACCTAGCTGGTTTCGCTCATGGAAGCTCAAAAGCCTTTGATTCTCCTGTCATTACAAAAAGCAAAATTGCTGGCAATCAGCTAATAGCACCACAGCATCCTAAACCCAAGTTCAACTCTGGGCCTGTTTCCTAAAACGCTTTGCGCAGAAACAGCCTCTTAGAAAGCTCCAGGACTCTCTGACCTCAGCAAAGGATAATCTGTCTGCCCCTAATAAAAAGGCCCAGTTCTCCTGGGATACCTTTGATCCCAATTATAAACACACTGGGGAGAAAAAGGTCCTGAGGTCATGGGAAAACCCAGCCTGCTGGTGCCTTTGGTGCGTTAATGAACTACCAGACAGTCGGGGTTCAGGAAGCCGCCTCATACATATTCTCTACCTGCAGTTGTTCAAGGAGGTCAAGGTTCTGTTTGCGTAAGCTGCTGTTGGTTTTCTCTAATTTGTCCATTCTTTGGTTGTCACTGAGAGGAGAGGAATCGATAAGTTCTTCTTGAAGCACGTGGTACTCAACTTCATAAGCTTGTAACTGTTTAGAGATGTCCATCTCAAACACCTGTTAAATACAGAAAAGTCACCAGGCACTGAACACGAGAACAATCAGACACACACCCCCACCCCCCACACTCACAGGTGATCATGTCAGTGAGCATCCACTAAGCACCCACTCTCTGCCTGCTACTCTCAGTGAAAACTAAGGAAAACTCTCTGCCCTGAAAAGGTAATAATTTTACTGGGGAAAAAATGATATAAGAAGCATTGAGAAATAAGCCTAAGGTAACAGTAAGAATGGGTCTCTGATACTCATTTTCCAAAAGCCAAAACCTTACTTTTGAAAAGGCTTACAAAAATTTAGTTTTAGTTCTTATTTCAGTACCTATTTCCTTTTTCTCTGAAAATTCTATTAGGTTAGATACATAAACTGTGGGTCAAAGGGAGAAAACAAAACAAAACAAAAGAATCATAGCCCTATTTGCCCAGTCACCAAGTCAAAGTTTATAGTTCAGTTGGGTTTTCAGCTGTTACAAGAACAGCTAAGTAATGGAACTGTTTACTGAAGAACCCTCCTTTGCACACAAAATATGCAGAAAAGAGCCAAAACCCAAATGTCACCCACACAGATGAGTGAATACGAAACAATGCCTGAGTTGCCTTCCTTCCCATAATAGTAACAGTGATGAAAAAAACCACCCGTGAGAAAAACAACCCCAGAGCACACAAGTGAGTGAGCTGTTCACGTCTGTACTTTCTCTTGGTGAGTGAGCCTGGTGGAAACAAGGCTGACGAGGGGGTCAGAAGGCAGATGCCGCTGCTGTCCAAGGCACCTCCTCTCTCTCCCATTATTTCTGTGGGATCACCCATGGGGCTGTGCCTCTCAGCAAGGAGCGAAACCCCAATGTGGATTTGGGGGATCTGCAACTTCAGTGACCACGTAAAAAAAAGCCAGCATGATCACAACACACACACAGAGAATGAAGTTAGACTTTACAAGAGCAGAAACTGACTTCACTGCATTTCCTTAAGAGAGACACTTCAACATAGTTAAAGTCAATGAAAAACTCATTTCCCCTGATGGCACCCTGTTAGCACTCAAAAACAGATGAGTCTTACCTTCCCTGAAATCAATTTTCAAAAACCACGTTTTCTTTCTCACCATTCCCAACAGTCTTATTTTCTCTTGAGATTAATTTTTCAGCTTCTTGGTTTTCACTTTAATTCAGTGGACAATACTAATGAGGCACAAAAGTCATTCTATGCTGAAAAACTAATACAGATTGTATTTGTGGCATGTGTATGAGCAGTTTACTGCCTTGATCTGATTCTCCGTTGTCCCTCAGAGTGACTGTGAGGTCAGCAGGGATGATCATGTTTACAGTCGAGGAAACTGACTCAGAGGCTTTGAGTCAGCCCTCGAATCGTGGCTCCAACTGGCAAATCACTGAACGACCTTGAGCAAGTGACTTGACCTCTCCCAGTCTCAGCTCCTGGCCTCCAGCAGGGGGTGAAAACACCCATCTCCCAGCATCGCTGAGGGAATTACACGAGACAACTCATGCAAGTTCTCAGCATGTGCCTGGCAGGTTGAGTAGCTGCTCACTTAGCTAAGGGATCTGCTTCCACACACTTGTCATGCAACCCTCACATTCAACCTTGTGCTTCAGCAAAATTACCAAGGATGCCACTTCATGGAACTTCTGAATAGCTCAAACAGAGTAAAAACCACAAACATTAAAACCGAGATTGCCATGGCATTAGTATGTAATTAGAAATATGGTGCAGAATAAATGTCATAGACACAGTTACTTCCCCCCGCCCCAAAGATTTATTTTTAAATGAGCTCCTAACCTGGAAAACCCAGGAACAAAACCTCTGGCCTTTTATACAGATTGATGCTCTAAGGTTAATGGCTCTCAGCTGTGCCCAAAGCCACACACTCTTTCAGGCCTCCATTAAGCCCTAGGAACCATCCTGGGTAATAATCAGCTCTGCTTAATTGCATCATTATCTTCTGGCTGCCAAAACACTTACAGCCCTTGATATTTTGCAGTTATGCCCCAGAATTTATCCCAAACCATGGCAGTATGTGGCTTGTGGTAAAAGGAGAGCCCTGGTCCTCAAACAATGCTTTTTCAAATTGCTATATATTTTTCATAACCATAATTATAAATGGTTTCATGGTATTGTACCAACTCACCATATAACCATGTTAATCCATTCATCAAGTTTTGGATATCTAGTTACTTGCAAGAGTTTTTGTTGTAAATGACAACTCTAAACATCCTTGTACATATTGCTTTCCCCATGTTTTGGATTATTTCCTAAGGATACATTCCAAGAAATGGGATTACTGAGTCAAAGGCTATGGATATTTCACTGGCTTGTGATACGTATTGCCAAATTACTTCCCAAGTGGGAATAATCAATGTACAATGCCATTAGCAACATACAAATGTGCCAGATACAGTATACCTTTGGCACTGTGTATTGGCATTAAAAAATTCCATTTTGTTAGTCAAGTAGGTAAAGCATTATATGTTCTTTAAATTTAAATTACGAAGCTAAATATTTTCCCAGATATTTGTTTACTAGATGAATCTCCTTTTTAGTGAATTATCTGTTTATGTTCTTGGCTTATTTGCTATTGGAGACTTAGTGTTTCTCTTTGCAGTCTGTGGACACTCAGTATAACGAAGCCATTAACCCTCATGTCTGCAGAACTAGCCACATACTTTCCATTTTCCCAATCCCCAGACCCTGCCCCCCAATCTGTTGGTCTCCGTGGCACACCAAAGGCTGGACAGTGGAGCAGTCTGCCTGGTTATGGGCAATAAGGAGGCGCAGAATCTGCAGTGAATTTAAAAACAATAATGAACCCAACTAAAAATTGGTCTGCTTTTTATTATCACCACATGCAAGCAATTCCAAACAATGCCAGTGGTAAAATACTCCTCCTCACTGTACCCCACCCTCTTGGTACAGCACTGATTGGCTGTTTAAAAAAGTACTCATTTTCAACAGTGCAAACTGCCCAAGGAGCGAGGGCTCCACCCAAGGGGAGAAGAGGCAGCCTCGCCACTGCGATTTTGAGGAGCATCTTCTGAACAAAGGAACGTTGTTAAGATTCTGGTTTCTATCCTACAAGCTCAACTAGAACAAAGAATTGCCCAGTGTGTTTACAATGAAGTTGCCCATAACAGAGCTTCTCAAATGTTCGTGTTGAGTGTGAACCCCCGGGGGATCTTATTAAAATGCAGATGCTGACTCAGCAGGGCTGGGGTGGGGCCTCAGATGCTGGTTTCTAACAAGTTTCTACATGATACAGTGACGGTGCTGGTCTGGGGCCACACTTTGAATACAGCCCAAAGGATGTTAAAAATAGGCTATCTGCCCGTCTTCCCAAGCGCCCCTTCAACTCTTTCTTACTTACCCTGACCCGAGGCTGCGCAGGCAGAGGCACTCACTGGGACAGGAACACAAACTGGCCTCCCTCTCTTCGTTTGTCATTCCCGGGGCTTCCTCCCTTCTTGGGTCAGAGGATTTTATGGCTTATATTCAACTGACAGTTAATTCACACTGAGGAACTACCACAGGGCCTTCAGAGACCCTTGCCCTTCTGCTCTGGACTCGGTCAATTCTGAATCTGCCCCTCTGGGGCTGCTCCCAGCCTGTCCAGAGCTGGAGCTCCAGAGCCCTGTCCTTAGCTACTTCCTCTCCCATCCTGGAGGCAGGCTGTGTCCCACTGCTCAAGCTGAGGCCATCCATAGAGAGGGCATTTGATGAAATGGAGCCATGGCTATCACAGAGGACCACCCAGACCCCACCCCATCCATACACAGGACAGAAGGTTCAGTCGTGTGCAGTTAATGCATCTGTCACTTCCACCCTGTGAACCTCCAAGATTTGAGCCTGGGGGTTCTCTAAGGCAGCAGAGGAACTGCACTGCATCTCAGGCCTCATCCCTGAGTAGGACTTGAGACTAGAGCACCCTCTGGAGGGGAGGAGACAGTGAGAGGGCAGAAAGCCTGACAGCACTCAGATGTTTAGTTCCACATGAAAAACATGAGAGGGGAAGAGGGCAGAGAGCTGCCTGGCATTATAACTGTTTCTCATCAAGACTTTGCAGAATGAAAACCTGGGCCCTGAAATGTAGATTTTGTGTTCCCTACACTGCCCTCTCCCAATCTCCAACGTCCCCTAAAAAGCTGAACCTGTCAGGCATCTAGAATTTCTCTCTCTCACTCCCGTGCCTTTGCGTCTGCTGTGGTCAGGGGTCAGCAAACTACAGCCTGTGGACTGACTGTGTCCCACTGCATGGGACAGATTATTTATTTTTGTAAATAAAGTTTTACTGCAACAATTTCATTTCTATACATACTACCTGTGGCTGCTTTTGTGCTGCAAAGGCACAGTTGAGTGGTTGCAGAGACCTTATGGCCCACAAAGCCTAGAATACTTACTATCTGGCCCTCTATAGAAAATGTGTGCGACCCCTGACTTAGCTCATTCTTTTAGGCCCGGCTGAAACCCCTTCGATTCTCAACCGGCAGCACGCACTCACTCCACCAGCCTGGCTCCTATAAGCCTTTGCACAAGCACCACTGTAGTTCTTACCATACTTGAAATTACTGGATGACATCGTTATTTTCTGCATAGGATGGGCTTTGGTGTCAGAGAGACAGATTACCTTCTTGGCTCCACCACTTTATACAGGGTGCTGGGCATGTTACTCTCTCCATGCCCAGTTTTTCCCATCTAAAAACGTAGGGATTATGGGGCTGGCCCGGGGGCTAGCGGTTAAGTTCATGTGCTCCGCTTTGGCAGCCCAGGGCTCGCAGGTTCAATCCCGGGCTCAGACCTATGCACTGCTTGTCAAGCCATGCTGTGGCGGCATCCCATATAAAGTAGAGGAAGATGGGCATGGATGTTAGCCCAGGGCCAATCTTCCTCACCAAAAAAAAAAAAACAAAAAAACAAAAAAACCCGGGGATTATAACACATGTCCCAGAGTCGTTAAGGAGTCAGTGGAATAAAGGATTACGTGTTCAAAACAGCTGCCTAAAACAAATCAGGTAGACACACACAAAACTGTTCTGTCTCTGTGTTGTGCCCATTTCCATTCTTCCAGCATTTAAAGATACCTGATACTCTCAATAAGTAACCTTTTACAGAAAAGAGGGAAAATATGGGACTTTTTTTCCTGAGGCTCAGTATCTGGGAGGTAAACTGAATGTCAGCCGAGACTGCCTGCCTTAGAGCCAGGAGCTAGGAGCCAAGTCAAGCCACTCCCTGGGCACAGACACTGCTGTAGGCCCTGTGTCTGACCCGGCAGGCATAACATACACATGTGTTCAGTGAAAGCTCTAAATGGGAATAAACGCACGCAAATGCCATAAGTTAAAGAATCACAAGGGTGGAGAATTCAGTATTAAGGTACAGGTAAAATACAGAAAACTCTGTAATTAGACGACACCCGGAGGTACCTGGCGGGGTTGAGTAGCTGCTAATGCACTTTGAGGAGAGAGGACCAGAGTCTGAAACCTTCTCCTCCCCAACTCTGCAGCAGGGTTATTGTGGGCAGTTAATTAACCACTCTAAGCCCCAGGTTCCTCATGGGTTAAAACCACCCCTCCTCTCCGGAATGCGGTCATGACCAAATGAGATCATGTATATATACAGATTCACACAGAACCTGGCAAAAAGTAGGGCTTCAATAAGCCAAAGCTATTCACACTGAGAGGAACGTGCCAGGGAAGTTAAATACAGAGAGATGCAGAGCCTATCAATTAACTAAAGACGAGGAGGAAGAGCGGAAAAGAACTGCTCTTTCACACAGGCATACGAAATGTGCAGAGGTCCAAACTAACCATCGGGATGAAATCCGCTCCCTTTTCCAAGCCAGACTTGCTTCTTTTTCTGTGCTCAACACCTAAGGAGGGGCAGCAAATGACATCACAAATGCTGCATCTGGGTGCAATCCACGTGAATCACTGGACTCCTCTTGAACTATCAGAAATTCTCGGAATGAGGATTTTTTAAAAAATAGCTTTATTTCACTATCTGTTTTTACCTAATTGCTCTGTTTTCGTTATATTTGGAGCAGGTAAGGTAAGTTCTAGGCTTATGAGAGGCCTGACTGATGACTCTGCAGTGCCCTGATGCAGAAATCTCTTCCAGAGCATTCTTAGCCATCCAACTTCTGGACACTTCCAATGGTGACCTCATCCCCTCTACTAAGCAGCTCAGTCCTTCATAGTCAGCAGTCACTACTGGAAGATTCTTCGTTATAGAGTCAAAATCTGCTCCCACCCCTAACCCAGACCATTTAACAACTGGTCTAGTTGTAATTCCCAGCTCAGTTCACCCTTCACCTCTAACATTTCAGACAGTAATGGTACCACTGTACACAGAAACCAGAGGTGCTGAAACCACAGACGTGGAAGTGAATTCTATTTAAAAAAAAAAACACACACACACATCATGAAACAAATATAGAATACATACTCTCTATCACAACTTTGCTATCAGAGTTATTTTTTAAAAATTCCAATTAATATCATTCAGCAGAAAAATCAAAGCACTCATTTTACAAAAGCCTTGCATTGAGTAAACGTATGTATTTCAGAACAACAAATGACTAGGGGTGAAACCTCTTAATTACAAGAAACTGAGAATTTGTGCTGGTTATCATACCTAAACACTACCACCGTGTTTCCATGTGGCATTTCCCCATTACACTTAGCACATGCACACTCAGACACGCATTTAATCACTGAACACACATTTGTGACGTGTCTCCTACACGCCAGGCATCACACAAGATGCTGCTCAGAATACAAAGGGGCAGGAAATAGGCCCTGCTCAAAAAAAGGAAAAAAGAAAAAAATTTAAGCTTCTACATATTCAGGATTGCTTAAGCCTTTGGAAGGTTCGAACGGAATCATACCTGATTGATGGTCTTTTCCATTTGCACCAAGCCCAGATTGGGGAGTGTGTTTTTTATAAAGTCAACTATGGTTTCCAGATTTTCATGCTGCAGAATCAAGGGCTTATGGCTTCCCAACAAACTTAACGCCACTTTAAACATGACCTCTGATCCCTGAAGGAAGATCATATCTGGGAAAACACAGAAATGCAAGAAGTTAAACCAGACCAGTTTCTGATGAAATACCACTCCATTTTCTTTTCTGTACATCATAGAGCAGGACGGTGGGAAACGTAAACCCAAACTGCAAACTTTAAGAGCATGATATTTCAGATAGAGTTGTCAAGATAACAGTGCAATATTTGAATACTGCAAATAATACAAAAAAAAAACAAAAACATACTGCTAAGATTTTATCACAGGTTCAGATGATTGTTTTTTTTTGCTCCAAAAATATATTAAATTTAAGCATGCTTTAAAAGTTAAATGGAGGGCCGGCCCCATGGCTTAGCGGTTAAGTGCACGCGCTCCGCTACTGGCGGCCCGGGTTCAGATTCCGGGCGCGCACCGACGCACCGCTTTTCCAGCCATGCTGAGGCCGCGTCCCACATACAGCAACTAGAAGGATGTACAACTATGACATACAACTATCTACTGGGGCTTTGGGAGAAAAAAAAAAGGAGGAGGATTGGCAATAGATGTTAGCTCAGAGCCGGTCTTCCTCAGCAAAAAAGAGGAGGATTAGCACGGATGTTAGCTCAGGGGTGATCTTCCTCACAAAAAAAAAAAAAGAGAAAAAGAAGTTAAATGGAGAAAAAGAAAACTTTTTATTAGTCTATTTTTCCAGGAATGCTCTGGATTTTAAAGTAGTTACTAAAACATATGTTTTTATGGCCCAAACTGAAAGATTTTTATAGATACAACATCAGAAATTAAGATGGAAAAAATGTCTCTGCTTCCTCCGTTGAAATAAGGGGAATTAAAAGATCTCTAAAAACTGTAAAAAGTCTGCACAATTGCAAAAGTACATTATTAAATACTTACAAGTAGACCAAATTTTAGCATAAAATGGAATAAAAAACATTTTTTCCTCTAAGGAATTCAAAGAACTCTGTCAAAGCTTTTTTCTAGTTCTTGCCATATTTTTTTTAGAACAGTTGGCAAACGTCAGGAAATCTACACCGACCGTACACAGGGAGGGCGAGCGCAAGCGGCCAAGGCAACTGGCAAGCAGGCAGCCCAGGCCTGGACCCCCTTCCTCATGGAGGTGAAGCCACTGAGACAGAGACTGAAGTGTCCTTGGGCTAAAGCACAGCCCTAATAACTAATTGTTGGGTGACTACATTCAGGCATGTTACCTAACAACTGGAACAACAATGTAAGAAAAACTACAGTTTTAAAGATGATCAGAGGCAACTGTCAATGTTTCTTTTCTCTCTTTTGTTTTTGTTGCAGGATAATGGAAGAGACAAAGTTGTAAATTTCAGTAAGTCAAGTAAGACAAAAGCAGGTGAGAGAAGACTCCCCAGCACGTGTCTCTCTAGGTGGTTTAGTGTGATGACAATGTAAAAGCCGCTAAGAAACAGGAAGGCAAAGGCTGGATGCTGCTGTGCGAACGGGAAATGTGTCTGCGTCAGAATAGTTTGTGGACAGCACACAGGAGAGACTCGGCCAGCTGGGTTAGCCATGGTGATGCTCTGTGACCTTCACAAAGGCCTTAACCAGCCCTAAGCAATGACGCCGCTGAGATCAGCCTGTCCCTCGCACAGAGCTCAGCCACAGTTCCCGCAAACAACGCCACTGCTCATGGTTCACGGCGGCCCCAGGACACTGGAAAGGATGCATGCTGCCTCCTTAGGTTTGGCTGTAGAGGCTGCAAAGATACATTAGAGAACTGATTGTATCTTTGAAATCTGAGCTTCTTAGGGGAAGTTTTACCTGTCTCAAGGCAGCGCTATGGCAGAATACTCCTGTGAAATGTCTGCTTTATAAAACATACAGTCTACCCATGTAATTCACCACCACAGCAAATAAAAAGATCTAAAATAGCACTATCACCAAGATGTATTTTTAAACAGAAATGATATTTCCCAAAACAAAACAAAGTAAATTTGAAGTTTCTGTGGTTTAGACAGTAAGATTTCCTTTCAATATATGAACATTTATAGCTGAACAAAAATTGATGGCATTATCAGAATAAATATCAAGACATTCTGCGCAGGGCTCCTGGGGAAAGGACTGCACGGTCAGAGCAATGACTGGCTATAGCTCGGTATCTTTAGATGCTGAGGGACAAGTATCTTAAAACTAGATACAGTACCACATCTAAGCCAACTAAAATAAATTATTATTGGGGAACTTTCATGAGCATAATCAAATATGCAATCCACATCAGCAGTCTCTAAGGTTAACAACAGGTCTTCCAAGTTTTATTCCTTTAGGATCTTGGCTTTTATAACAAATCTACTGAGTAGAATGCTTGTTACGAGTCTAAACTAAGACTTTTGGGACTGTATGAAGAAAATAAAAGGAAGTGTGGAAGTTTTTATTTATTTATTTTTTTAACTCTATTGGTATGTTAAAGAAATAAAACATTAGCCTGGACATGTTTATTTCATTAGATCTACTGCTGTATTTAATGTAACAATAAAGAAATCTTTCCTAATGCTGTCCAACACCTTAGGAACACTCTTATCCGCTGAGAAGTTTCTCTGCTTCAGGTTAACAAGCGTTCACTGAGCATTGGGTATAAGCCAGGCATCGTCCTGGGCTCTGGGGATTAAGCCATGAACAAAGCACAAAGAATAAACCACCGAGACACCACAACTATCCGTTTCGTAGAGTTATGCCCAGGGTATTATGAGAACAAAAGGGAAGACAGAAGTCCAAGAAGAGGTGGCTGGCAAAGCAAGTCTAGAAGAACCAATAGAAACCTGCTAGGTGAGAAGCCAGGGGATATTACTCTGAGCAGAAGGAAAAGAAGGTGTAAACGCAGAGAGGCGTGAAAGAACCACATAGCGCGTGCAGGAGCCTGAAAAGAGCATGGTAAGCCCAGAGCTCTGGCTGCAGGGAAAGACGGGGGCCAGACCTCAAGGGCTTTCTGCCCAGGCCTTGCGTTCTAACTACCCAGCGCACTAGGGGTCACCGAAGGCTTTCTGTTCCTTTTTTCTGAGTAGGTAAGCGCACTGGTAAGGGGATGATGTTAACGAGATCCACGTCATGGGGCTGATCCTCGCAAGGGTGAGCTAGCTTTAGACAGAGAAAAGCCACCTTCTGCGAGCTACTGGCAAGACCACGCTGATTCCCACCAGCAGACTCACAAGTGCGTGCTGCCAGCAGTGAGATGCTCGATTCATCAGCACTCCTGGAGGCCAGCTCCAGGCACCATCTTGCTGAAGACAAGCCGGCCAGTTGTCCACACTAGTGAGACTGGGAAAGCTCAGCCCTAGAAACTTCTGTTAGACTAGGGAGGTCTCAAGTAAGGAGTTAATGTGGCTGCACAATGAAGGAATGTGCCTGACAGGTTGAAGGACGGATCCTTCAAAGTTTTGCTTGGAGGAAGTGGCTCCTAAATTTATCTGACTACACGTGTGGCGCAATATCTATATGCTTTAAACAGTGAGTGCATTTTTCTCCCTCTGGAAATTTAAAAAAATTAAATAATTTTTAAATAACAGTAAAGAAAAATGTTACCCACAAACTCACTGCCCCAACCCAATTATTTTCATTTTGCCCATCTTCTTCACACATTTACATTATGAAATTTTTTTAAAAAAACAATAATCTCCTTGGGAAAAAGTGAGTTAATTTCCCACATTTGAAAATCACTGCAGAAGAAAGTGAACAGCTGGAGCAGTGGCCTAGCTCAACACTGTGGCCAACTTCCTTTCTTCTCTCCTTTTTCAAGTCACCTAGAAACAGGCAAAGGGTTTTATCAGGCAGGAAGTAGAGGGACCCTTAAATTCAGCTGACTCCACCACTCTGCCAATTACTTGCTGAGAATAATGCAAATAACTACTTTCCTTTGAAGATACCTCAGCAGCCCTGTTATTGTGTTAACGTGTATGGCAACTCTATTTGAAACTCCCCAGGATATAAAAGTGCAATTTTCCTATGGGGGAAAATGATAAACGCCAAGCACGAGGCCAGTAAGCAAACTCGTACTCCATCTCTTCTCCCGCCGGCTTTGTCTTGGTCCAGGGCAATCCCTCTCCTTAACCTTCTCCTGGGAGGCTATAGTCCTCCAGGTGTGACACCCCTACATTCCTACCAGGAACAGGTGGGAGGGAGATGAAAGATGACAGCGTTGCAGCAGAGCAACAGCACAAACAGATTTTGCAAAAACTCACTTCGTCACCACTGGATCACGTTACCCGAGGAGCCATTTTTCCTGGCCGTAAAAACAATCTTGTTTTCCCAGTCTGTTTCAGTCCTAAAGCCTCTCTGAATCCTTCCCTATATTACAGGTGGCTTCTGTGTTTTTTGCCAAACACTTAGTTTTTATATTCCACCTCCTCTCTCACCTACTTGGCAGCACAAACATCAGGAGCCTGATACTGCAGCCTCCTCCTCCACGAGGAGCAGCCCAGGTCCTATTTTCCAGATTTTTTCCAAAGGCAGACAATTAGAAGGTGAACAGAGCAGGCATCTCTCTCAGGACCCCTCTATACCCAAACTGGAAAAATGCAGGAGGAGGCTATTTTACATCATGTGACACCCAGAGAGAAGGACTGACATTCAGAAAAGCATGATTACCATGTGAAGGTTAAGCCACACACATTATTGGCAACTGTCCCTCCAAGTACATTACACTTAATTTGAGGTAATCTACTAATATACGAGCTATGCTGACTGCACGCTGAGAATCCTTTACTTGTATATAAAATAGTGAATAGTTAACAATAGTCCATTTGTTTTTTGGGTTTATCTAGGCCTGAAGGCTTATAATGAAATGGGCTTCAGGCCAAAAAAGACTACAGGGTATGAATGGCAGGCTTTGGGATTTAAAACGAAGCTATTCACCATCATGGAGCTAAACAAACACGGTTCAAGTCACCTACGCTACATACAGAAATGGTTTTTAAGAAACGTAACTTGTCTACGGAACCTACTAATAAAACAGTTTTTCAGGACTGATAGATGGGATGGACTGTGCAAAAAAACAGCAGTTTTTGCAAAATGACATCACAACACAATGCTGCCTTGAGTTTCTACTTCCTGCCTATAATCTGAGGAGCCAGAGCCCTTAGCCAGCTGGACATGAACCCACTTAGGACAGCATGGGTCTGTGGGATCCAGGAATTACACAGACACTGGCATCCTTATGCATAATGTATAAGAAACTCCAAGACCTACCACTAACTATATAATATAGAGAAAAATATCCTTTTACTGGCTTCAGCTTTTATTTATGAAGACATTAGGATGAACTTCATAGTTTCGAATATTCTGCAACAGAAGGGCTGTCATTTCCAAAGCAGAGTGTGTTTGTTGTTAAAGCCTCTTATGCACTTATGCAGCCTAAGGACAGAGTTTCTCCTAGAGCTTTACGGCCCTGGAGCCCAGAACTCTCTGCCTATAGCTGGGGGCAGTGATAACTCAGCCCCTCCTGCACAGGCCTCTTTGTAGAATTTTCCTCACAAACAGTGTAATTCGATGCTTGAGCTGTTTTCAAACCATTAACAACACTCCCTCCATGCCCTTTCAATCTTCACTCCTCTCCATTACCCTGAAAAATGCAGTAGAGAACCAGGAGGAAAGTAAGGTGGACTAACAATTTTAATTTCCAGAGTGAGAAACACAGAAATTTGGGTAAAGAAAGACTGAAGCCTACACCTAAAGGTCTTACAGTTTCTGTGACTCTTTTGTTAGTAAACTAAGCAGAAAATTTTGAGGCTTTTAGTTATCTTTTTTTTTTAAACTATGGTATAAAACCTTGATGAAATCTCACTAACGATTTATTTAACCAGGAGAGAGTTTTTAGTATCTATTTTTTTCAACGATTATTTTTTTAGGGACAGAAAATAAAAATCAATTTCGGAAGGTAGTTATGAGAAAAAGAAGGTAATGAATATTTTAAGAACATGGATTCTTCTAGTAAAGTCAAATGGGGAAGTCTTTAAAAGTTCCTGTGGACAGAAGTGAGTAATAATAAAAATCTAGTACTTTGGAGGGAAAAGGAGGAGAGAAGACAAATCAAAGCCCATTCACATTAAAAAGCAAATTTTAGGATTTCTAGAATTTGGACATATAAGCTGTCTTCCCCGAGTATGCGTAAAGCAGTACTCTCTCAATGTTTTCGAACATTCCCTTTAAGATGCTAATTCTAAAAACAAATCTAAAAAAGTATAAGATGACAGGTTTTTAAGCTAGCAAGTGACTGAACATAAATGATACTTTAAAACAACTTAACATGTGATAACTATCAATTTTTTAATAACCTCCTCCTCCACATTAAAAAAATAAAAATAACATGAATTGTCAAAATTACTATTCCATTCTGAAGTAGGGAAAACACACTATATAAGAATTGACTGGGTGTTCACTCGGCTCCTGGTATCCAAGAGGGTGCACTGGTCCCTGCCATCTCAAGGCAGTTTTTTAAAATTTTTATTTTTTATTTTTCTATTGAGGTATAGTTTTGAGACTCTGCACACGAACACCTGTTTAACTTTGACGGAGACAATCTTCTTAAAAAGTAAATAGAGAAAACAGGAGATGGTCTGAAATGTGAACAACCTATGGTTGCGGTGGGGCACAGAAGTGGAAGCAGCTGTCACAACATTCGGGAAGATGAGGCAGGGGTCACGTGAGGATGGAACAGTGAGTCACTCATTGACACAGAGGTGTCTTCAAGAGCGGGACCGCAGAGAAAATGAAGAGCCAAGGGTAGGGAAAGAGGAGATGCGAAGGGAATCTAGAAAGAAGAGCAGCCCAGAAGTCATCGGTTGAAAAGTTTTAAGGAGCTATCAGTAAACAGAGTCACGGGCCAGAGAGGTTGAGGAACATGATTCATGACAGATGTGCCTGGAATACATGCATGGAGCTCCTTGGCCAGGTCTTTAAGATGTCTGCTCCAGGGACAGCCAGGTGGTGAGGAAACTGGGTCTAAATCCCACAAGATGAAGGCATCTAGGGAAGCCCAATGATCATCAGAAGTTAAGCACGTCTTGAAATGCACAAAACCCAATGCTGACTAAACTCAGAACGTAAACAGTACCTTGTTCTTGTGGAAGACAGGTATAAAAGGAAGGAGACCCAGCGCGGAGTGACAATAAATGTTTCTCACCTAACATGAGGATGCTGGTTCTGGCAGACAGATTTACACACACTTACCAAAGACTCTGGCTACAAATCCCAATGGGAACTGTGAGGCAAACACGGTGAGAAACCAGGGGGCAGCATAGAGGCTGGGGCCAATCTCGTGCTCCTCGAGGTGATTGTAAAGGTCTCTGTGGTAGTCGTGGAGAAGCCTTGAGAGCTGGTACATCTGGATCTGTGGGGATACACGCACACAGGTGTCAGAACTAAATATCTGCCACATGTATTCAGTTACCTATCCCACTCACGAGGGGTAAGAGAGGAGTTACTAGAACTTGAAACATTCCATCTGAACTGTGATATCCACTGATCTCAACTACTCCTTTATCTACCAAGCGTTTACGGGTGCCTGCTGCACGCGAGGCACCGGCTGGGCGCAGGCCCAGAACACTCATGTTGGGTCTTCTCCTACCACTTCCTTTCTTTTTACTGTCCCCTTGTGTTCCTTGGGTAAGAGAACCTAAACATCTGTCTTGTGAAAACATTTCTCAAATTCTCTTACAAATACACACTCCTAGCAAACCTCAAACCCAGAGGAATTAGAAATAAAAAGCCAGCCTCTCTGCTAAGAGTGAAGTGGGTGCATATGATGCTTCTGTAGATGCATTCCATTGTGCTATTCACTCAGTAAATTTCCTCTGAACCCCCAAATTACTCAGTGGGCAGGACGAATGTGATTTCTTTAGGTTTATAATGCGAAATATACAGATCTTGGGCAAATTAAAATAAAAAGACAAATGTTTATCTCAAGATGGAGAAAATAACTTTTCCAACTGAAGTTGAACTTCAACTGAAAGGGTTCCCTCTTCAGAGTGATATGGTTCCGGCGGTCAGCCCCAGGATGAGTCCCAGGGCTCACAGAGGTCCTAGAGCCAGCCCAGCTTTCAGTGTCCCATGGCTTAAGCGAGCCCAAAGAAATAATAACCTAGAGAGGGTCAGAACCCTATAAAGATGCTACAAGCTGGATATGTACTGTCCAAACCGGAAAAAGACTGTGTCCAGGGGCCCAGACCATACAGTCCTCCAATAACAGCTGTGGCTTTTTCATATTGAAAAGAATCTAATCACCCAGGCCACCAGCCCAAAAAGAGTCATGTGTCATGATACTAAATTATATAAAACTCAAAAATTCTGCTTAGATGTCAGGTGTGCCTATATTAAAGCTAATGGGGAGAATGTAGGAAGACCTTGACAGGATTTGTGGAAAGTGTTATTGGGCCAAAATCTTTTAATGAATGAAATGGCTTCATTCATGAGATTTATGTTCATGTGGTTCATATTCACAGGTGGAGGTAAGAGGATTTTTAACCACGCAATCTGGTGCTCTGAAAGAGTCCTTGGCTCGAATGTAAGCTTTCCAAGCATACTTTCTAAGGCTCTGAAATCATGTCTTGCTGGTAAATGAACACGTAAACATGTGCTCCAATGTTTAGGAATATTCCCAGAGCAGGATCCAGGGTCCTCCTCCCTCTGAAAGGTGGCGACAGCAGCACTTGGTGCTTGCTGCTGTGTTTGGTTTCCTTTTGATATGACCTGCCCTGTCACTCGTCCATTCAACAGATACTGACTGGGTGCCTACTTCATCCCAGGCACTGTTCTAGGAACTAGAGATGCAGCTCCAAGATGGGTAACATCCCCCTCTCACAATATATGCTAAGGCAAGTCAGAAAATAAACAGGTAAATGAGTGTAAGGACACAGGATAATCTCAGGCAGTGAGAGTGCTATGCAGAAGAAATGAGACAGGATCACGTGACACAGTGTGCCGGGGCAGAAGTGGAGGGACTCGACAGGAGGGTGGCCAGGAGGAGCTCCTCCAGGATGTAATATTTGAGCTGAATTCCGGGTGACAGGGGCTGAGGGCTGGGGGCTGGGGGTGGGGTGGGGTCCCTGGAGGAGGAAGTAGCAAATACAGTGGGAGGCAGGAATTAGATTACCTGAAGACGGTTTCCTGAGGGGTGAAAGGGAGGGCCCTGCAGTCAGACAGGCCTGGGTTTAAATCCCAACTCCGCCACTTGCTAGCTGTGTGACCTGGTCAAATTATGTAACCTCTCTGAGCCTTAGTTTTCCCGTCTATAAATTGAGCTGATTAATAGTGTTTTCCTAAGGGTTATTAAGGAGCTAGGTGCATATGAAACACTTGGTTAACACTTAGCACAGAGTAAGTTCTCAGCAATGACAGCTATTACAATGTTAACTGCTGGTGAAAAAGTTCCTTGAATAGACCTGGAAAGGAATCACACACGTTTTTGGCATTTGTCTCATCAAAGACGTAGGACGCTCTCTACCTGTAAAATGATCATGTCCGGCCGATACTGCTTCCGCAGTCCCATATCAAACATCAGGAACTTGAGCATGTTAAAGGCCTCTTCCTCACCCATGTGAAGCAGCAGAATGCCTGCTACAAAGCTCAGGCCTTGGCAATACCCTACTTCCTGGTCTAGAAGTGAGTAGGCCTTCAGAATGTTGTAAAGGGACAGCTGCCCTGCTCCCAGCTGGGCGGAGAAGTACGGATGCGTTGGGAACGTTCGTCCTGTGAAAACAACACACATGAGCTGTAACTGCAAAGAGAAAGCCCCTTGAACCAGAAATCCGAGGTGCTTCAGGTCAAAGCAACAGATCTTTAGAAGCTGGATCGTATCGTAAATCAGCTCTGCAAACAAGGTCAGCTGGTTGTTTTTAGAATAATGTTGCAATCAAAAATCAGCAATTATTCATGTTTTTTTGTGGTGGTTCAGGAGAAAGAAATTAGAACTACCTTTGGTCCTGCAGATATCTAGATTTCAATCTAAAACAACAAAAAAAAACCTATCGATCCTACACTCTCAAGAGGAGCAGACAGCTGTGGTTCTTTACCACCATACTGTTCCAGCATCATCTAAATGCAGCCAAAAGCCTCGCCTAGCTACAGACACTCCCTGATCAGCTTTTCCCAGACTGCACATATTTTGCCTGCAAATGCTTCACGCCACATGCATATTCTGAACTGTTAAACCAGAGGCAGTGCTTTGAAACAGACTGAGGAGCAACGAGTGTTTTCTTTTACACAAAAGAGTTACCTCCCAAAAAAAGATTAAAAAAAACAAAACTTCAAGCCGGCCCTGACGGCCTAGTGGTTCAAGTTGGGCGCTCACCGCTTCGGCGGCCGGGGTTCGCTTCCCAGTCGCGGAACCACACCACCTGTCTGTCAGTAGCCATGCTGTGGCCGCAGCTCACATAGGAGAACTAGAAGGACTTACAACTAGGATATACAACCATGCACTGAGGCTTTGGGGAGGGGGGAAAAGAAAGCTCTCGATACCCTGATTATTTTCACAAAAAGCTGGTATTCGGATAAGGTTTAAAGACTTCTTTTGTCTAGCAGGCTTTTGTAGTTGATACTTGTCAAATCCCACCTCACCTCGTCCTTCTAGAATGTGACTGATGGGGAAGTGTGTTTCCAGGGAGCAGAAAACTGCCTGATTAAAAGAAATGCTCGGCCAAGGCCAAGTTTGGACCCAGGTAAGAATTATGGCCTCATCTGGATCAGCAAAGGCAGAAAGTGTATCTAGGCCACACGTTGACTGTTCGTTCACCTTAACTATTTGGTCTCAGCAAAGGAAGGAGGATACATTCGTGTGCTCTCCCTCAGCCTCGTGAGAAGGCATTTAATCAATCCAGATCGGTTTATCTGAACTGGACTTAAGAGAATGGCAACAGTCTCCTAACTACTTTCCTGATTTCTTTTCCTGTCTTCATTTCTTGCCTGCTCTACCTCTTACCCTAACAAATCTTTCCCCAACACACTCTGCACATATCACCCCAATGCTAGAAAGCAATCAATAGCTCCCCAATAGAGCTCCACACATTCACCTCCTCGCCTACCCTCCCAGCTTGATCCTCTACTCCAGGGTTAACCTAGCAGCTGTGAAGGGGGCCCTCCCGGTCTCTGAACCCCTGTGGGCTGTGTGCAGAACTGAGTGTGCGTGTGTGAGAGTATGAGAGGGTGCAGTTATGCTTGTGCATTTTCCTATTCTAGAGCAGCATGTGCAACTTTACTGTAATGTGAGCCACATACATAATTTAAAATTTTCTAGCAACCACATTAAAAAGAGGTGAAATTAATTTTGACAAGATAGTCTGTTTGACCCAACATATACAAAATATTGTCATTTCAACATGTAAGCAACATACAAATTATTAATAAAACATTTTGCATTCTTTGTTTTTTTTTTAAACTAAGCCTTTGAAATCCAGTGTGTTCTTTATAGAAATGCATAGCTTGAATTAGGCTTAGCAAGTGTTATTCAACTTGGAGGACTCACTTTTATAAAAGTGAAATCAGGAGAATTACCCATACAGAAGGGATTCATGAAGTAAGTAAAAAGCTAAGGGGCATTTGTGAGGAATAATTAGGTTTTATTTCAAGTTCTAGTTTCATGAGCCCTCAGACACTTGACAAGAAGGAAAGAGACGATAACGTGGGTACAGGGTACCGCACATCCTGGGCCAGGACTGAACTCGGTTCTTCAGGCTCTGTCTTACTTCACCCACACAACCTGAACAGCAGGCATTATGCTCCCCATTTTTAATAGCTGAGAAAAAACACAATGTTTTTAGAATTTAGCTAAACATCTTACTTAAAACATAAGGCTTATGAGTTCTGACAAATGGAGACAGAATCTCCCTAGGTGGATTTGTCTGCCAGGCAGCACGGTCAAGTGCAAGGGGCATGGTGCACGATTCTGACCCCCACATGTGCAGCTAGGAATGGACCATCCAGCCTCTCTGAACCTCGGCTTCCTCTTTACAATGGGCAGAAAGCACACTTTGCAGAGTTGGGAGTACATGTACAATGCCCAGCACGAATGGGTGTGATTAATGGCGTTCAAGCATGGGGCACAGTCTTCAGATTTGCCATTCAAAAACATACAAAAAGCAAGCTTCCAACCAGAACGGGAAAAAAAGTCACACACACAATACTCCTGTAGCAGAAACGCAAAAAGAGGAACAAGCGTGCAGAACCACTGCTCTATCGACTATCACGTTCCACTTGAGCCTGAAAATCTCACTTTCTAACAGAGGTCTAGAGGCAAAGGAAAGTTTTGTCCCAGCAACGAATTTCAGGAAATTTGGAATTCACAAAACCTGTGGAACTGAAAGCTGATATGAATTCCAAATAATAACAATAATAAACA
Source organism: Ceratotherium simum simum (assembly GCF_057802395.1). Taxonomy (NCBI): domain Eukaryota; kingdom Metazoa; phylum Chordata; class Mammalia; order Perissodactyla; family Rhinocerotidae; genus Ceratotherium; species Ceratotherium simum. The sequence goes on along the minus strand of NC_141907.1, from coordinate 31,544,884 downwards.
TCATCACCATCTAGATTCACCGAAACAGAACTCTTCCATGGTGCAGAGTCCCAGAAACCGTCACTGATTTTCTTTACACAAGAAACCTGTCTGCACGAATCTGACCAAGCTAAAACAAATATTCCTGTGAGTTCCATGAGACTCCCAAATGCAATCTCCTGTCCTACAGAGTCTGGGACTCAGCACAGCAAGACAGGCCCTGCGCTCGCCTCCAGGCTGGGGAACAGTCACGCATCTCTGGCCTTCAGCTCCTAACTAACGGGAATAAAGGAATGACTGCCCTCTGACTTTGTAATGCAGTCCATGTTTTACAGTAAGTTCTCTCTGGGGGAGATGCTGTTTTCCTATATTACATTTTTCTAGGTCAATGGTTCTCAATGTATGGTCACTCTAAGGACCCCAGGGGGTCCCTTAGCTCCTCCCTCCCTTTTCCAACCATGTATCTATGCAAGGTCACCTTTTGCTCCATGTATTTCAAATGACACAATCACAACAGATCCAATGCAGAAGCAAATATGAGAATCCAGCTGATTAAGCCAGACACTAAAGAGATTTATAAAAATATAAAACGATGCCACTCTTCTCACTAAATTTTTTTTATTTTGGAAAATCCACTTCTCATATGTTTATATGTATGAGTTTATTCTAGTTATTGAAAAATAAATACAAAAGTATTTATATTATTATATTATTTAACAACAAATATTTAATATTAGAAACAAACTTTCTCAGTTTTAATTTCTAATATAGTAAACACTAATAGAAATGATCCTTGTCAAAAAAAGCTCTTTGGGCTACAAAATAATTTTTAACAGTGAAAGGAATCCTGAGATCAAAAGTCTGGGAACCGCTGTTCTAGGCTGACACCACACTCACCCACACTGCTGAGCATACACACACCAAGCAGAGAAGGGAGGCAGGCCTCGTGGGCAGGAAATGGACCCATCAGATTAGAAATGCTCCTAGACATTCCGCATTCATTTAATCCAGGACTGAGTACTCCAGCCCCAGTTTAGAAGGTACCAAGCCAGCACTGGGAAGGAAAAAAACGGCACTTGATAAAGACACACATACGTCCGTTGCACATCCCCAGGAGAAGCACACTGTCTCCAGATGACTCCAGCTTAGGAAAAATACCTTATTTCTGCCAACGTAGAAGGAAACTGGGTAAAAACCGTGAAGCCCTTCCTATGAATGTATCAGGCTACAGGGCCTGCCTCTTTAAACTCAATTTTACTGTTTGCCACGTAGTAGAGAAATACAAGCCCTTTAAATTTCTCTCTAAAGCACTCTCCCTTCATATACAAAATGAGAATGAGGCTGTTAAGTGGAGGAAGTCAAACATGAGCACAAAGAAACCCCTTATTGGTATTAAAAAGACAGGTAACCATTTTGTGTCTTGTACGCCTATCTGAAGAAGCGTGCTGGAAAGCCCTAAGAGGCAAGGCACAGTTCACACGTATTTCTAAATGACCTACAACTTAATTTCACGAAGTGCTCAACAATCTAAGTGTTCCCAAGGAATTTCACTCATCTAAGAGATGTTTTTCCAGGATGAATCTTTACCTTCTCCATCACCTTGAGGACGAGGAGCTTTCCTCCAGCAGTTTTCAAACACTAATCACATCAGAGCCGCCTGCGTGTTTGTGAAACACGCACATCCCTGGCCCTCACCTGGAAACCCTTCTTTAGCAGCAGGTCAGGGATGGTGGTCTCAGGAATCTGTGTTTTCTACAAGCTCCTCAAGGGACCCTACAGGTGACCCCTGCACGGTACTGTGACAAATACCATTCCAGTCTTAAGAGTGTCCTGCCCTATCTCTTCAGAGCCCATTTGATTTAACCTTGGGTGAGACCTGTGGTTTTCTCAGCTTTGTTTACTTGCTGCAGCTGCTACAGGAGGCCAGAGGTCTGTCCAGCACACACAGGGCCACTGGCAAAGCTATTCAGTCTTGACGAGGCTCTGAACAGTTGACTAACAAGTTTCTTTCTTTTGCTTCCTTTCACAAAGAGCCTGGAGACTTCTGCATCTCCAGGGAGAGGTGCTGGCAAACCAGCCATCTGACCGTGATCTCTAACTCCCTGGATCTCGGTTTCCTCACCTGCGGAAGGAAGAGTAACCTACAATCGAATGGCCTCCAAGGCTCTTTCCTAGAGGAGGAGCTGTGATCCTAAGATCTTCAATTGTTGCATCTAGCTCTGAGCAGAATTTGAGAAGAAAAAAATACCCTTTGTATGACTCCTCACAATGTAATTAAATAATCTGGTCATCAGCTGTTCAGTGCCTGTCTTCCCCTCTAGAATGCGTGCTTCCTAGAGCGCATGGAATGCACCAGGTGCTCGAGAAGCATCTATGGAATCACCACTGAATGACACAGCGGGAGAGTAAGGAGGGAGAGCTCTTCTATACGCAGATTATTTTTAGGAAACATTTGGCTGAGTCCAGTGGCCACTGGAACCAGCTTCTGTTGGCTCTGTTTGTACACATATCTGCCCAATTCTGCCATCAGTGACATCAAGGGTAGCTTAAAATTAGCCAAAGTGGGAGTATTTATGTCATGGAAATCTGTACATGCTAACACTGGGCTTCACTTGAGGGGTTTAGGGGAGCTGGTTGTTAAACATCTGCCAGTACACCATTGACTGGCTCGAAGGATGCATGAAGATTTCAGACCTCTATGAAAGGAAATGAAGTCACACCCCACTTGACTCTTTCCTTATATCACCCACATTGAGTTATATCCCTTTGAGGCTAAAGAGCATATTTGGAATGACCAAATAAATATGATTTCAGGATGGGGTCTTGATAATATCAGAAACAGTGACAGACCCTTTGGAACAATGCATGTAGCTGGGCAAGAATTTATCACTCTTGAGCTGTGATTGTTCAACAGACCTCCATAAAGCAAAGTCTCCAACTGGAGAGGCAGGTGTGTTAAGTAACAAGACTACTGCATGACAAATTCCAGATACTTTTCTGTCTTCTGCCATTAATGCTTTTTAAGTTTCTCATATGGGACCTCAACCCGAAGATGAAACAGAAAGTAGCACTCGCCACGAGCACCCATCTGTTGGTAATGAACAGCCCCACCTACTACTCAAAGCACACAGCTCTTTGTGGCAAGACCAGGGGAGCAGGGAGGGAGAAGGGAAAACACTCTCCTCTGCCTTTCTATCTTGAGTCATCTTACATACTCTCTGCCGATCCTTCCTTTGGAGGCTCTTCTCCTCATCTTTAATGGATGCTAAAAAAGCAGGGAGAAAATTCTCTTTTATAACACTTGGAGCATAGCTCATTTTCTTCCAGATACCAGGCAGGTTTTATACCTTTGGTTAAAATACGTTAAGTGGTGGGGCCGGCCCGGTGGTGCATCGGTTAAGTGCGTGCGCTCCGCTTCAGCGGCCCAAGGGTTTGCGGGTTCGCATACCGGGTGCACACCGATGCACCGCTTGTCAAGCCATGCTGTGGCAGCGTCCCATATCAAGTAGAGAAGGTGGGCACAGATGTTAGCCCAGGGCCAATCTTCCCTGGCAAAAAGAGGAGGATTAGCATCGGATCTTAGCTCAGGGCTGATCTTCCTCACACACACACACAAAAAATACATTAAGTGGAGGCAAAAACCAATACAACAGCACCCATGCTGGATTCTTGACCCGAACATGGCTTTGCCTAGATGCTTCGCCTCTCACTACAGCATGGGCACGCCTAAACCTGTTTAGGTGTCATTGATAGGGGCTCTCTAGAAGTCTATCAAAAAATGCTACTTCTGGTCACTGAAAGATTCACCAGATCTCTGCAGGGTATTTAACTATGCCGCCACTTTATTGATCTATAAAACACAGATTAATAAAATAATAAGTAATCGATGTGGGGGAGCACTCCCTGTCTCTGCCCTCTACTTAATGGTGTCCCTACATTCCTGGACCTGTTCAAGTGTGGTTCTGGCTAAGTCCCTCCTATCATGGGAGAGGCTGGGCACCTCACCAGGTGGAAGCACTGATAGCTGGAAGGAGTCCAGGCTGGGATGCCAGGGAGATGAGCAACCGAAGTGGCAGAAGATGGAGGGGTGAAGTAGAGCCTGAAGGGGGTCTCCAGCCAGTTGCTCAGTGTCACTGGTAGCCTTTAGTATGGCCAGAACTAGAGTGGGAGGCCCAGCCAGAAAGCAGGATGCTTGGCAGTCTGTGCTGTTCACCCAGGATGGGGGCCAGAGAAGAGAGGGCTGTACAAATGCACATGGCTGGAACCACGCTTAAAGGGTGGGGCAGGTTCCTAACTGAGGACTTTAGAACTTTCTGCCACTGAGTAGCTTGAAATTTGGGCAAAGCATTCAACCTCTCTGGGCCTCATTCATCACCTCTAAAGTGGAATAATACGTGCCCAATTTCATACAGGGTTGTGTAAAGCTGAAATCTGACAAAGCTAGAAAATATGTTTCCCAAACTATAAAACACCGCCCACCTACAAAGTCTATCATTCTTACTCTTCGGAAGAAGAAAACCTTGCAAACATCTGATTAGACTAACAGCTAGTTTCAGAAAGTAAAGCAAGAGGCAGGAAAACAAAAATCCATGAAAACCCAAAATATGTCCAACCAACAAGCATTCTGTTCTTCTGGCTAGGATATAAATGTCACTTTTCAAGAAAAACTGAAATACTGATTTGTTTTTGCTCAGCACTACACACCTTTATGGGGCTTTGAGTTAGCTACAGTGAAGACTAAATAGAAAGTGTAGACTAAACAACTGGCTTGACTCCTGGTGAGAGGTGGGAGGGGAGCAATGCACAAAACTTAGAGGAACTTCTAAAGTGAGGCCCCTGACCCAGACTGTGCAGAACCAGAGCCTGGCAGGCCGGGCACCCTGGGTCCACCACCAGGTCTGGGCCAACATACGGGTTTTCCCAGTTTAAGTGGGGAGAGAAGGCTGGCCCCAGTCGGGTCTCTGGATAAAGCCGGGAGAGAGGCACAGAGGTTACTTGGGAAACGTACTGTTGGAAACAGAGGTTCTTTTAGGCCTTGGGAGGGTATCTGGAGAGCATCCAAAATGAAGGCCAGGATTAGGAGAGAAGTGACATGGAAAGAGGAGGCCGGCACTGCCAGAGAGGGGTGGCTGCAGCTGGCCTCTGGGAGTATAAAAGGGTGAGGGTGGGAGATGGGCAGGGACGGAGAGGACGTGAATGCAGCCTGGCCCTGCCCGAGAATGAGAAAAGGACGAGTCTCGGCTCGCACAGACCCTGTGCCAACTGGAGGACAGGCTGCAGTGGGCCTCTGGGCAGAGGAGCCGCCCGAGGTGAGGCCAGGGCAAACACGGCTCCCCCGGGAGAGGCCCCAGGAGGCCTCGTGCTGACCTGGCCTTTTCCTCCGCCTCTGCGGAAAAGCGATTACATCTGAGCAACAGGAGGCAGAGGGCCGATCCTGCCCATGGAAGAACGAGAGGAACACTGAAGGAAAACAGAGAAGAGAATGTTCGAATCAAGGGGGGAAAACATGTTCCCTTCCCCTCCTCCTCCATCCGGGGAAGGAGTGGGGGGAGCAGAGGAACCGGCTGTACTCCCTCCCTCTCAACCTCCTACTCGAAATTTATTTTTCACTTCATTTCACATGATAGGAACATGATGTCATTTTTTCTGTTACTCATCACATTAGCAAACACAGCTACTGCCAATTCACAAAACTGCTCTCCTCGGGGTCAGTGGGCCAAATGGGCTCCAGCCCCATGTCTCACACTGTCCCCAAGTGTAATCACGGCCTGTCAGCATCCCCTTCACCCAGCCAGACATGTCCGGAGGAACACGTGGGGCTCCTGGGCTCAGAGGGCGTCAGGGACGGAGCGGCCTTGTTGTAGCACAGAGCCACAGTGGGTCAACTGTGTGAGTGTGGTCAACACTTGACCTCCCTGTGCCTCAGTTTCCTCATTTCTTAAAGAGGATACAGGGCCTATTTCCCAGGGCTGTTGTGAGGGTCACAAGAGCTTGGGGTGTGAGTGCAGCGCCTCATACCCAAAATCTCCAGAGGTTTACTGAGCATCTACTATGTGACAGGCTCTGTCCTAGGAGCTGGGGGTACAATGGTAAAACTTTCCAGTCCAGCCCACAGAGGGCTGCATCCTACAGGGGAAAAAGGCAATGGAAAGGCACTGCCACATAACTGAGGACAGTTGTGGGGGGGCGGGAGGGGTAAAGAGCACAGGCTCGATTCACACTGCTCAGCAGCACACTGGCTGTGTTACTTTGAGCAAGTTACTTAACCTGTGTTTCAATTTTTCTCAACTCTAACCAGGGATAGAACAATATCTACTTGATCATGTCGTGAGGATTAAAGAAAGTAGTTTAAGTAACTTTACACAACATTTGGCCCAAGGTAAAGTTAAGTATTAGCTTTAAATAATAATAATTGTAATAATAAATGTGATAAGTATCATAGGGGGCGAGTACGGGGTGGGACAGAAAGGCTTAGCAGAGGCACCTAATCCAGTCTGGGGTGGGGAGAAGAGGCTGTGGTCAGGGGCAGTCTCTCAGAGATGACATCTCAGTTTAGACCCTACAGAGCAACATTTAGGAAATCAACCCTTATGACTTGCTATGCAGCTGGACAGGAAAGACCCAGTACTGCCTGACCCAGCTCACACCTCCAAGTCCTGGGAAACATCCTCCTTCCCTCCTGGCAGCTGCGCCGCAGGAACCTCAAAGAGCGAGGCCACTGCAGGGCCCAACGCACAGAGCGGGCTCTAGGGAAGCCCCGGCGGTGGCAGCAGCAGCCAGGATGGATGTTCTAGCAGCAGGACCACGTGCTCTAAAAGCAGCAGGGCCTAGCTCCCGCCACATGGGGCCAGCGGGTTCCCCGGGAGCCCTGCCGCCAGCAGAGATGGAGGCCCTTGTGAGAGGCAGCAGGCAGCAAAGGATGCACCCCACCTCCATCCCAGGTGTGGCCACTGACAAGTCAGAAGCTGTTTTTTTTTTTTTTTTTTTTTTGCGAGGAAGACCAGCCCTGAGCTAACATCTGCCATTCCTCCTCTTTTTGCTGAGGAAGACTGGCCCTGAGCTAACATCCGTGCCCATCTTCCTCCACTTTATGTGGGACGCGGCCACAGCATGGCCTGACAAGCGGTGCGTCAGTGCGCGCCCGGGATCCGAACCCGGGCCGCCAGCAGTGGAGTGCGCGCACTTAACCGCTTGTGCCACCGGGCCGGCCCCCAGAAGCTCTTTATACATCGTAATTCCACAAGTGCTTCCCTGCGGCAACTACAAATGTATCCAATACACTGTTTCCATCATAGTGTCTCGAGAGCTGTTCAAGAGACAAGGGGCCGCGCTATTGGCACACATACAAACTGCTTCTTACAATTTTTCCAATAAATCTTGTTAGTAAGCCGTAAAGACTAAGGAAGTGGCTCCTGTAATTAAACCAAGCCTCGGTTCTGACACTTATTCTTCTAGGACGTTCCTTGGGTTGGCTACAAAACCTCCTAGCAATACCTGAATTATTGAACTGAACCACCGTCATGACCGCCACCCCCCATGCTGAGCAGAGTCAACAACCTGCCCAGCGGAGAGCGAGAGTTGTATACACTTGAGGAAGACATCTGTGACTACTCCAGGGCTTTTTAATCGGAAGTCTCAGCCGTAAACTTCGACTGCTAACCCTAAAGGCAACTCACTAAATAACCTGCCAGTCTCTTCCGATTTCTCAGGTGAGTGAAACTTCCATTTTCACGTCAAATCAACTGCAGACTCACCGAGGTCGATAAGGATTGCGTGCTGCTGGGAGGTGAGCTGTTTTAAGAGTTCTTTGTACGGCGTGTCCTTTGGCTGCTGTTTACTGGGAAACTGGTGTTTTAGGTGGTATTGCTCTGCTAGGAATTTCCAAATTTCACCCCGGTGATGACGTGGCACACCTTCAAGGGGGGGAGGGTAGACAATACAGAGAGAGACTTTATGCACAGAATACAACTTAACAACATAAATGAGTTGTGTTTCATTCCATTGATCCAAATTCTTGTTCCATTATGAATTAACAGCATAGGAATGGAAAGGAAGCAACCAAAATTCTGTCCTCTTTGCTTGCTTCCTTCCTTCCTCCACAGCCCCCCAGACCGCCTCCCACTTTCCTTTCACCTTTCAAGTATTCACTATGTTCAGACTCTGCAAGGAATAAACTGATGAAAGCCATGAGCCCCTATCTGGTGCCAATTAATAATGTTCTAGGGAAACAAGACCAAGCACATAAGACTACAGTGCAAAATGTCCTCTCATAGCAGGGGTACAATCAAAGTGAGGTGAGTTTGGATGGAGATCCAAGTGTCACAGAATCCTTCACTTGTGCCAAGACTTAAGAGTGGGGGATGGAAGAGAGAAGACAAGTCAGAAGGAGGGAGCTGCGAGTGTTTCGGTCACCTCGGGCACAGGGAAGGAGCAGGTGGAAGTTAGGCTGGAAGGGTTTCACCAGAAGCAAAATTGAGCGAGAAACCTGCACTGTAGTTGGCAGCTCTAGGGAACCGCAAATGTTTTTGAGCTGGGGAGGGAGTAGCCAAATCAAAGCTGAGACTGAGGAATACTGATTAGACACCTTCCCGCAAGGGTGAGCTGCAGGAAGGGACCAGAGGTTGGACAAGGGACCATCTGCATAGACATGCCATGGTAAGTGTTCAATGGAGATCTAAAACCAAGAAAAATTATCCAAGAGCCTCGTTAATGCTTTAACAAGCATTAACGAATTTAATTTAATTCGAATATTCAAAGTGATTAAAAATGTTGTCTAGGGGCCGGCCCCGTGGCGTAGCGGTTAGGTGCGCGCGCTCTGCTGCTGGCGGCCCGGGGTTCGGATCTCGGGCGCGCACCGACGCATCGCTTCTCAGGCCATGCGTGGCAGCGTCCCATATAAAGTGGAGGAAGATCGGCACGGATGTTAGCTCTGGGCCAGTCTCCCTCAGCAAAAAGAGGAGGATTGGCACAGATGTTAGCTCAGGGCTGACCTTCCTCACCAAAAAAAAAAAAAAATGTCTAAAACTAAGAAAAGTTCTCTTAAAGTCAATGATGTTATTTCGGGCAAACCTCATTATAAAAAAATGACAGTTTTGATTTAAAATTCTTTGGTTCATCATTCAGCTGTTATAAGGCTCAAATGCAGAAATGGGGAGCAAAAGAAAACTGCAGAATAAGACACCAAATCTTTCTCATCTCTGACAGGAGTTCTCTTGAGAGAAAAGGAACCTCCAGATTACGGATTAATCTTTCTTTCTATTCAGAAAAACACTTTGTACACTTCCCTGCCACTCAAAAGGCCTGCCCAGGAAGACTGTCTTTCTAGCTTCCTATAGGCTGTCTTTGAGAGGAGTTTCTACTCTGGCAAGACAGCAGCAGCAGCTAACATTCACCAAGAAGTGACTAGGCACTGTCACCATTCTAAGCACTTTACGTCACTCTCACAACCCACTAAGGGAAACATGATTATCCTCACGGTAAAGATGAGGAAACAGACACCAGTGAGACCAGGGCCCTTGCCGGAGATCGTCGGCTGTCAGTGGCAGCGGTGCAGGGAAACTGCCTGTCGTTTCCTCTTGATGTCCTCCCTGTCAGAGCCGTCAGACAAGCTGCTACTTAGATGGGCACTGGAGAAAAATATTTTATGTCCCTACCTGGCAATTAATAATAAAATAATCATTTGTGGATTTGAACCATATAGTAGTCAATTTCATTTATTACCAGATCCACAAGAAACTATTTAGAAACAATCACTCAGCCATTTCTTGGAAATACTTAAGGTGTAGTAAGTAACTTGGTTTTTCCCTTAAACGTACAGTTGTTGGGGAAAAAAAAAAAAGTTAGCCTGTGGGAGAAACACCAGGCCACACATAACTGTGACCATATCCTAACCTTCTCTGCATGTTTATCTCAGCATTAATCTGATGACCCTGTGTCATGGGTTCAACGGTGGTCCCCAAAAAGATATATCCACACCCTAATCCCCAGAACCTGTGAATGTTAACTTCTTTGGAAAAAAGGTCTTTGTAGATACAATTAAGATCTTAAAATGAGATGATCATCCTGGATTATCCAGGTGGGCCCTCTATCCAATGACAAATAAGTGTCTTTATAAGAGGCACAGAGAGGAGAAGGCAATGTGACTACGGAGGCAGAGAATGGAGTGACGCAGCCACAAGTCAAGGAGTGCTGACAGCCCCCAGAAGCTGGCAGAGGCCGACACAGCCCTGCCAACACCTTGACTTCAGATTCTGGCCTCCAGAACCGTGAAAGAAAAATCTGTTGTTTTAGCCACCAATTTTGTGATAATTTGTTATGGCAGCAACGAATACATTCTGATATCTGCCTTTTTATATTATTCTATTCCTTCTCTCCCTCTCTACTATTCCTGCTCAGAGATATAGCTTAGGTTTGTGTGTATGTACATACACACGCACGCGCAAGCCCTTACTACTTCAAACCATATTAGAAGTAAATGTGGCCTGAAAAACAGTCAGTATGTTAAGTGATTTATAGCGGGGCTTTTCACAAAATATTTTGTTCAAACTGGGAAATTTTCCCAAATTATGAAATGACCAATTTCCTTTTATTACTAAACCATTCCCATTATCTTATCAGACCTTTATTTGCTGAAGGAGAAGGATATTGGCTGTGTCACTGGACAGTACCACATATTCTGATGCTTAAGCAAAAGCTTAGATTTTGTGATTTAGAAACAAAGGGTCTGGGCCGGCCCCGTGGCTGAGCGGTTAAGTGCGCGTGCTCCGCTACTGGCGGCCCGGGTTCCGATCCCAGGCGCACACCGACGCACCACTTCTCTGGCCATGCTGAGGCCGCGTCCCACATACAGCAACTTGAAGGATGTGCAGCTATGACATACAACTATCTACTGGGGCTTTGGGGGAAAAAATAAATAAAATAAAAATTAAAAAAAAAAAGAAACAAAGGGTCATGCAGATTGGAGGCAATGTTTTTTGCTAAGAATGACCTGGAACACCCTTCCCCATCGTCGGTTTTTGCTTCCACTCCTAACCCAAGAGAGAAACCTGACAGTGGAGTCCACCCAGGGCCTGTAGGCAGAGTTCTGGGTGGACAGGAGGCCATCCCCATCTCCCATCCCCAAATATAAAATACCTTCTTATTTTTACTGACTTTAAAAGTAATATATGCTCACTATTTAAGTGGGAAAAAAAAAATTTCTGAATATGCAAAAAGAGAAAAACCACTCATAACTAGAGTGAACATATAATTCACCATCTAAAAGCAGGAAGCTTCTGAAAGCAAAAGGGAGGAAAGCTATTAATTATTTTACTAGGCCAAGAGTCGTAAACCAGGGCTATGCCAGGTCAACTGGGATGTACAGCCAGCCTGTCCATTACCCGGGTATCTGCGAACACATCATAGATGTTTTCTACATATACACACACAGAAATATACAACTGCACATGAGATCATGCTGTTATTTTTTTTTTCCATTTAACAACTTATCTCAGACATCTTTTACATAGTAAATACAGATCTACTATGTCATTTTCAAGGAATATGATATGGGATGGTTACACGGTTGGTGTTTTTTGGTTCTGCCCTGTTTTTTGGCTATTAAACAATGCCACAATAAGCATTCTTCTTACGGCAGTACATTTTTGACTGATTTCTAGAACAGGTTGCTATACATGGCATCACTGGGTCAAAGGCAAGCAGCGTATGCATCTCGCCCATACTGCCAACTGCTCAGGTGACCTCTTTGCAATCCCAATCCTAGAAAAGTACTCTCCAGTTCATAAAGTACTACCTTGATAGCTTCAGAGAAATCATTAAAACCCAAACTAAACTCTGAGTTATTTAAAATTCCATAGAATTATTGTTCCTTCTCCCAAGTTGACACCCTAACCCTGCCACTCTGATCCAATTTTAACTTGGAAAGTTTATAAATCCCTTTATTTCTATCACTTAGGGTCTTGAGGTCATTAAAAGGAGAGGCCTCATTACCCACACAGGAACTATCTTCTCTTTCAAGGGCTTGGAAGTGACTTGGCCTCTGCCTGAAAGGTCGAAGGTGTGGTTCTGATTTAATCTCATCTTAATTCCAAGCTATGAGATATACTATGGTCATTTGTTTGGAGTCCTTAAATCATGTGCTGAAACCAGCCGAATCACTGACAAAGCTCCTTCAATAAAGATCCTGCAGCAGAAAGAGATGTGGCAATGTTGGGGGATACATGAGGAAACCCCAGGTTGGCCATGGCTCACTGCAGTATATAAACTGTCCAATCATCTAGCCCCTCTTCACCATACAGGTTCCAGATGCCCAGAGTATTTCTATTAGACCCCTTCATAAAATGCAGGATGAAAACCAATATACCCAGGTGCCAGGCTTCCAAGAAGCTCAAACATTTGGAATGGCTGTCATAGACCCATGCAACTTACCTTCCTGAAGACCAACATCTAGTCAACAGTGAAAAGGCAAAGAGCAAACTTTTTCAAAACAGCAATTTGGGGCCCTTTGGTGCAATGGTGAGCCTCCAGCAACCACTATAGATGCAAAGAATGTGGGAACTGGAAGAGAGCTCTGAGATCCTCTGCTTGGTCCACACCTCTCATTCTACCAGCCAGGAGGCCATAGCCCAGAAAGATGAGGAGAAGGATATAGGCTGTATCACTGGACAGTATCACATGTTCTGATGTTTAAGCGAAAGCTTAGATTTTGTGATTAAAAACAAAGGTCACACTGGGAGCTGCTGGCTGATTCAGAACCTGTGTCCTCACCACCGACCACATTTCTGGTCACTGAGAATAGCACTGCTAAGGCACGGTTCAACCAGAGGTAGTGCCCTGTGGTGGCCAGAACTCCAGCAGACGGGGGTGTGAGACCAGCTCTGTGGCCCTGGGCCCATTACTCAACTGCTCTAGCCCAAGTTTCCTTATCCATAGAAAGGGGAAAGTCACAAAAAGCAATAACTACATATTGTTACTAAACTTGATGCTGTCAAAACTCATATCAAGGTTAAATAATACCTAATAGACTATAGTAGAAAAAACTGCTTTGCTCTATTTTCTCTTAGAGATAAATAATGCATGTGGAACTTCATCCACTGAACAGCTGAGTCAGAAGAAAACCATAACATTTACACATATTTGCAAACCTTATTCTAAACACCTGGTTATTCATGCCTAGATGGACCAGAACTCAGTAGCACTAGAATTAGACTCAGAAAGCTTCCAATCTTGCCCACAGACACTAACATACATTTTAAAAGAAATGGTTGATGATTATTAGTGTTCAGGTAAAACAAAGTTAAACTCTGAAATGGTACTTCTCAAACTATCTGTGATGAAGGACGTTTTTTCTTTTAAATTGTCCAATCACTGTAGACTGATTCTTTTACAAAATACAGTAAAAATGAATTAGTAGAAAAATGAATGAGAAAAAAGACTGACAAAATACAAGTCCACATTTTTTTTCATTAGGATAACTCTCTCAAATTGCTTAGACCCTTTCTAAATGCTTAGTCTCAAGTTCTGTATTTATCTTGGATCACTAACACTTCAGACTGGCACACGGTCAGCAGACCACGCTAAAGAAAACAGCAATACTGCCCACTCTCCAAGGCCTTTCAGTACAGCAGACACGTGCAGTGTGCCCCCGGGTATCAGCTCATTTACTCACAACCACCACCCCTGTCATCACCCACATCTTACACCTGTGGACAGTGAGGCTCAGAGAGGTTAAGTCGTTTGCCTCACTCCACACTGCAAAGTAACTGGTGGAGCTGGGATCTCAACCCAGGACTACTTGTCTGAAGTCTGTGCCCGACACTCTGTGCTGTCTCCCACCAGTGCCCAGAGAGAAGCCACACAGTCAGTCTTCAGTTTACTATTTAACTCAGAGTATATCATCATATCATGACCTAGTCTGTAGGCAACTAAGCCCTTGGGTTTTCCTCTATCCTCTCCCTGTTTCCTGTTCTTCTGGGCATTTTAATTAATTTAATCAAGAGGAATCATGAAACAATTAATTAAGACATCTGGAAACAGATTAGATGAAGACCTGATAAATAGGAGCCAGATGGCCACTAAAATTGGACGTTAAGTTTTTTTTATTCCACACTTCTCATTGATGACTGGGGAGAGGTGACGCTGGCTGGACCGATGTCCAGTAAAGCTTACCTTGCCCAACCGCCGAATGCATTTTTTCCATGTCAAACTTAATTTTTGCTCTTCCTGGAGTGCCAAGCATCTTTTCCCACACTGTAGTTACTTCTTTAAGACAAGGAGTGATTTCTTCATAATCCAACTTTAGGCGCTTGTTCAGCAAATCATTTTCAGATGCTAGAATAGACCGTTGAAGTGCACGTTAGTGAACGCTATGGCTACATGTCCTCTAGTTCACAACATGGCTGCCTGCTTACCCTTACCACTGAGATGTCGAGCAATTACAGCCAGCTCAATGGGTCCAAATTCAAGTCACTGTTCCCGCCCCACCCCTTTTCCTTATCCTGGAAAAAGCTGAACACCTAGGATGTATCCTTGTTTCTCTTACCCCTTCACCCCCAATGGGTCCTGTTGGCTCTACTGCTAAAATATATCCCATACCTATCCAATTCTATCCTCCCTGACTGTTCTATTAAACCATCAACATCTCAAGGGCAGGAGGTATGTGTTAAAATTTCCAGCACCTGGCATGGCTAGAGCTCAACAAAATTTCTTCATCTAAACTAGGAGAGGTTCTCCAAGGATAGTTCCTTCTTATTTACAGCTAAACCTCCTTCAGGTAGCTTCCAGCATTAGTCATGTTCCTGCTTCCTGGAGCTGAACAGAATAAACCTACCCTTTTCAGATGGCATCTCCTCAAATACATAAAGATAGCTATGTTTCCCACCAATCTTATTCAGCCTAAAGCTGCATTAAGAAGAATTATACCTAAATTACCAACTGGGAGGAAAATCAGTTAAGGAAAATGTGAAACTGACCATTCTGAGAAGGATTAAAACGGACAACCTTGCACCCACCTAAAACCCCTAAATCCTACTTAGACACAGCGGTAATGTCTGCCTCAAAGTCCATTCTGCATCACGTCTCAGATCTAGAATGTGTGTTTATTACAAAGCAGGGAGGGTACACAGCTAAGTAAAAGCCAATACACAGACCTGTGCAGAGCTGATAAACTCATCTTCTTTATGATGATAACAATAAACAAATACCATATGTCTTAAGTACTTTATATTTAGTAACTTTTAATCTTAACGATGCTCTGAGATGTGGTTTTGGATGAGAAGACTAAGGCACAAGGGGGTGGGGGCTGAGTTGCTCCCCCAACGTCCCAAAGCAGGCCTGGCCCCTCGCCCTTCTCCACCGCACCCACCGCAGAGCTTGCTGTTGTTAATTACATGTTTTTTCTGGGACTAGGCACGTATCCATTAGGGGCCTTGAATGTTTGACAGAATCCAGGGGAGCTACTTGGGTCTAGAGTTTTGTGTAAAAGATTTTCAATACAAATTTGATCTCTTTAACAGATACAGGGCCATTCAGATCTTTTTCTTCTCATTTCAGTTTTGATAAATTACATCTTTCAAGAAGTTTGTCCATTTCATCTGAGTAAAGTTTATTGGCATAGAGTTGTTCTTAGTCCTACAGACGCTGGTAAGTCAGTGTGCACGTCTCACAAGACTGTTCTCCCTGCCCACCACCCCAGTGGGAATACACACTCCCCCCCACCCTTTTATTCAGGAGGAGACAGAGGCTGAGCAGGTTCATTATTTCTCCCAGGGCCACAGAGGCAGCAAGTGCTGGAGGCAGGATTTGAAGCCCTCAGGTTTAACACCACTACCCGTGTGAGCCCCAGTTCCCACTACTTTTTAAACGAGAATTACAGCTACTTCATTGATTTGCTCTTCTGAGGATTAAAGGAGATGAAATATACTAAGCATCTACAAAATGCCTGCTCATTAGCAAGTGCTCCACACATTATCAAAAACCTCAAGACAAATAACAGAAGGTACAAAACACCGCCTTACAAACTAAGTGCTGGTAACACGAAATAAAATATTTTCTTTTTCTGTGTTAGAAACTGAGCAAATGCTAACCCAGTTAACCTGGCTAATGCTACCCTGATGGTAAGATCTTATTCTTCTGATGCATGGACTCTGAATTTAACTCACCCAATTACTGCCCTCAAGTACAAATGCATCAAATGATGGCACTGAAGAGGCCTGCAGAGCTCCCTCATCCAGCTTCTCATTTCATGGACACAGAAACTGAAGCTCAGAGGATTCAGAGACTTGCCCAAGGTCATTTACTAGCTAGCAGGTAGCCAAGTGACCCCAGGCCTAGTGCTGCCTCCCTCTCATCTTTTGTGGTTTTTCATCAACCATCTTTATTCTTTTCCTTCTTACTTTGAAGAATATATTTTCAAGGTCTCGCTAAACAATTCAAGAATTCCCTACATTTGTGGAGTTCAAATTTTTAAAAAATGTCAACCCTAGATTTTTTTGGCTATGAGAAAACACAACAGATGTCATTAGAGTTGCCCTAATCCCTGTGGCAAATCGGGTTGAGGACTAGTCTTGCTGAACAGTGACTGCATGCAGCACTGGGCTCGTAGTGTCAACGTATGTGTCTCTGGCAGTGAACTCTGCCGTGAGCATGGCTGGCTACACTAAAAGAGTCCAGCGAGCAACATGAGGACCCTGCTCTGAAGTCAACAGAACAAATATCTGGCCAGAAGATGCAGCTGGAAAAGCTTAAGCCATGTATTTCGCTGTTGGCCCACAACACCCTGCTGTTTCATGTCCTGACAACACTGCTGCTGAACATCAGTGGCCTCCAAAATGCCTTATCATCCAAGGCAGATGGCGCAAGCCTGCAACAAACGTCAAGGCTCCAAGGCAAGAACTTCAGGTATAAGACCAAACTGCTTAAACTACTAAATAACAGTGTACAAACCCGTGTTTGTGAGTTTCTGGGACCGGGGAAAACCAGGACTAAATGAGCTCAAATGTGACTTTGCAGAAGTGTCATCTAAACATTTATTACCATTTAACACTGACATATGTACTAACCTGGACTTTGGACTAACAATTTCAGGTCTGATTTATACCCATGGCATAGGGTGGCTGTCGATGCTCAGTTAGCAACTGCCTTCGCAGACAAAACACTCTTCCAACTGCCACCATCTCTTGAAAGCTTAGAAAGGGAAGGCTAAGAGGCTGGGAGCCTCAGAAACTAAATGACCCCCAAAATTGTAGAGATTTTAGAAAAACTGCACTCAATTTCTAATTTTTTTTTTTTTACAACCAACATGTACTATTTGTTTAACAAAGGAAAACCTTTTTTTAAATTAAAATACCTTGAACTACAATTCAAAATTCCATGTGTTATCACATCATTATGCAGAAGTACTATCTGTAACATTTTAATCTTAGATAAACAGGAAATGCTGAAAAGCCATGACACGCTGACCAAAACCCATGGTTGTATTGAATCACACCCTGCTGTCTTGCATTAGGCTGCAGGCGTCTTCATTTATAACGGGGGAAATGGCCTTGCAGAGGGGCACAGCGGAGGACTGCTGGCTTGGGAGAGAGAAATGCATTTTAGCCCCAAGAGCACTGAAAATTAGCTGTTTAACTTTGGGAAAATCATAATTCAGCTTCCAACTATCTACAATGGAGTGAGGTACATTTAGATGACATGGTTTGGTTCTTTCTCAGATGCAACGCTTCCAGAATAGTAATAAATATCTGATCCATATATTAAAAAGCCAGGAAATAGGCTTAACTATAGGCAGAACCTCCTCATACATGTTTCTCTAAGTTCCTTCCCAAAGAGCATGGAAGTCAGCCTGAACTCTTGATCAATTTCAAGAGCCAATTCCAGTTGCAATTTAACCTTCCTTTAAAAAGCAATTGAAAATTGTACAGAGTACACTCTCTGGTTAGTTTTTGTCAAATCTTGCTTCTGTATTTAATGAGAAAAGTCCTGCCTCCCATCCCACCCCAACAAAACTAAATATTTTTAGGCAATTCATGATAAGGCTCTTATAGATGATTACTTTTCTCAGCAATATAGCTACTGTACACACTGATACAATGCTTTTTATATTATATTTACCAAGTTTATTGTGCTTTCACCACAAATGTAAACATATGTTCAACTTTATAGAGCTAAGAAGAGAAACTAATTCAAACAGTAAAAATGAAAGACCACACAGAACTGAGCACTGCCGGATGAGATGAGGAAGCAGAAAGATGCTGGCAAGGGCCAGTGAACTTAACGCCATACCTGGCAAGGTGTTCCGGGTAACCTTAGGAAGCTCTTCCCTGTTCATTCTAGTCTGTCTAGTCATTTACAAAGCTTTACAAAAGCTTTGCTTATGCCACAAAAGCAAAGAACTTTTTGGAATGGTACTCTAATTCCAAAGGTACTCTAACTCTCATCTCATTAATTAGTCATGATTCCTCCCAACGTTTACAAGAAGCCAGCCAGCACAATTCCTATTTTACAGCTATGCCCTGATTTTCTGAGGCTGTCATTTGCAAGAAGATCGGCCAGGATAAACCTTAAGGTCATTAAGGTTTACGACCTATATGATGGACATACTGCCTTTTGGCTTTTCAACAAAAATCCCCACGTACACATGAATATGAGTGCTGTGCTCCAAAGCTGTCGTTTAGCTGATGACATGCTGAGTGATGCCATCACTATCAAACCTCTTTTAGACATTTGCATTTAGAATTACCTTCAAAAACACACAAGAAAATGGTAGAAAAATAGAGTTGGAAGAAAACTTAGCATTCACTGCTCTGAACTCCCCTCGCTCTGGCATCCTCTTCCATAGCACTGTGAAGGGGTGACCCATTTCTCTCAGCTTCAATACTGTGTAACAGAAAGCTCACTACATCCATAAGCAGCCTATTCTAACTGCTGGACTACTTGCATATCAAAAGATCTTATTACTTTATATTTTACTTCTTGTTTTTGGTCAAAGATGACATAGTTATCTGGACTATGAACGTTATTCATCAGATTTAGTGTCTTAATGACTTTCAGTCCTATACAAACATCAAGATCATTATTAAAAGATGAAGATTTGCAGTGCAGGAGAAAGTTCAGTGAGAGGTACTCTAATTCCAAAACTGCTTTGGGCAGAGGCGGCATGACTGAACCACCCGCACAGCTTCCCTTTGAAAGAGTCTGTTCAGACTTCCCGATCAAAATACTCATTCTTTTATCCAGCAGCTTTCTACACTCCAAGACCCGTGCTCTTTTCCATTATACCACCCCGGGTACATCAACTTAGCTTCTCAGCTACTCTGAAAATATTTATTATTTCAAGTGACAGTACGGAAACAGGAAATGAACAAAATCTAAACTTTCAAAGTTCACGTCTTATTTTGATACTGACATAACCCTGGGCAAGTTACTCAGCTTCTCTGAGTCTCAGTTTCTTCTTCAGGCTAATACCTGCCTTCTGGAGTTGTGGTCAGGATTAAATGAGTCTGTCTATGTAAAACCTTGATATCAGCACAGGTTAACCTCAGCTAATGTCGAAGATTAGTCCTGTTTTCAGGTTACCTACAACTCACTAAAAATGCACAGAGTGAGGTTATGAACTTTAATGATTTATGTAGGAACAGTTCATACCTAACACCCAGGCATAGACTATGGCTGAAGACAAAGTAGAAAGAGAGAGAGAAACAAACAAAAAACAAACACTTTTCAGAGGGTTAGAGCTTAAATTTGAAGGTTGTTCTCTCAGAAGTTATAGACATTATGCTAAACATGACCATAAAGGAATAATTTGATAGGTTGATGAGATTATCATTAAATCTCCAGAAAGTAAGTAGCGTTTACTTTGAAAAAGTAGACATTTTGTGTGTGTGTATATATGTATGTACATACACACACACACGTTAGAGTATCTTGCCTTTTAAGATAGCAAGCTTATGTCTGATATGATTCACTTCAGACCCAAGATGAATGTAGATCATCAGGCCTGTTCAATTTCAAAAATGGCAAACCAACCTTGCAGCTTCTGATTCTCCTTCTCCATTCTGAGGAGCAGTATCTGTTGTAGAATAGCCTTTTGCCATAGTTCTCGAAGCTCGCGAGATGTCCTTTTCTTTTCCTCTGGTACTGGGCCAAAGGGTCCATCTTCACAAACCGGCTCTAAAGGAGATCGTGGCGGAAGCTCTCCCAGCTCTGAATATTCTGGAGAGGGAAAACGACATCTCAGAATGATCATTTTTCAATAAAAATTTATATTTAAACACAGTGCCAAATCAGAAAACTCTGCTCATTCAGATGTACGTAATGATATCACCCAAGTGTAAAATTCATGTTTCCATATGCGCTGGAGTATACTATGCCTGAGCTGCAAACATAAACAAATTATACATCAAATAGTGAGCAAAAGTTGTAGCAGCTGAAAAAATGTTCAAAGATACTTACTTTTTAAGGTGTAATATTTTTATCTTCCTCTGAGTTAAGGACTATATATTGATAATAGTAGAAACATACATATAGTGCCCACTATGTACCAGACTATTCTGAGGGCTTTATGTATAATAATTTAACACTCAATCACCCTAAGATGTAGGAACTATAACTATTCAGTTTTAAGGCAAAGCAAACTGAAGCACAGGGGAGTTTAAGTAGCTTGCCCAAGGTCACACAGCAAGGAAGTAGTAGAGCCAGGATTAGAACCCACAGTCTGGCTTTCGTGTGCATTTTTAACCACTGTGTTATATGGATAGGTATTTTGAAAGAAGATTAAAACATGTTTAATAGCCAATAATAACAGCGATCTTTAACGGATCCTCCACCAAGTGCTGAGCACCGTGCCAGGTGTTCTATATGGACAGACTCATTCAACCCTGACTCCAGAAGGCAGGTATTAGCCTGAAGAGGAAACTAAGGCTCAGAGAAGCCAGTAACTTGCCCAGAGTCACACAGTGAATAAGCAGGTGCGTTGGGATCCCAATCTATGTCTGCCTGACTTGGAAGTCCATGCTTTCCTCTAGATACCCCTACAATTCAAATGTTTCCTTGTCATCAATTTTCATATTTCTACTTATTAGTTGAAATCTCTTTACGTTTCATGAATTTGTACCTTTCTCAACTGCAGACACTATGTTGCTAGCACACCATGTTGTTATAACTCACAAAAACCTTACAGACATGCACAGAGAATGTTCTACCTGTTCAATATGAAACTAGGTATGAAGAGCAGAAGTTCCCCTACAAGTGGACCTCATCTGACACAATGCATTCTTGAGAACTTCTGCCTAAACTGAACCTAAATAAAACCATGGTCTTAGCATATGCTGTGAAAAGCCCTTCACGGGTGACTTGAGTCTCACAACCACTTGTAATACAACATACAATCTCTTCCAGTGGACAGCTCCAACATAATTCCATGTTATGATTAACTTCCAGAACAGTCGTCACCACTGACTGCTCATTATCTTTATCTGAAGTTGGGTTTGTTTTCCTGCTATGAGATCTATGAAATCAAACACAAGCTATGAAATGTCTAATTTCCTAAAGTAACTTGTCCATCTGACTGCCTTTAAATTAATGGATTAAAAAAATTTTGATAAGCATTAAGAATGCTTCATGATCTCTGTAAGCATTTAAAGGTTTATCACATTTCTGTATATGCTTATTTCATTATGATCCTAATGAACAAATGAATACATTAAAATTCTACTTCTTTTGTGGGTAAGAAGTAATAGTTTATGCACATTATAGGAGGATGCTCATATGTAATGATCAATACTAAAGCAGGAATTAAAACTGTCTATATGGTAGGATCTCAATTTTAAAAATTATAAGAGGCAGTATAGTTTAGTGATTAATAGGGCAGGTTCTGGAGCTAGGCTGCCTGGGTTTTTTTGTGTGTGTGTGAGGTAGATCAGCCCTGAGTTAACATCCATGCCAATCCTCCTCCTCCTTGCTGAGGAAGACTGGCCCTGAGCTAACATCTATTGCCAAACCTCCTCCTTTTTTTCCCTCTTCTCCCCAAAGCCCCAGTAGATAGCTGTATGTCATAGACGCACATCCTTCTAGTTGCTGTATGTGGGACGCCATCTCAGCATGGCCAGACAAGTGGTGCGTTGGTGCGCACCCAGGATCCAAATCCAGGCCGCCAGCAGCGGAGCGCGCGTACTTAACCGCTAAGCCACAGGGCCAGTCCCTAGGCTTCCTGGGTTTTAATCAAGACTCTGCCATTTATTGATGCTGTGATCTTCAGCAAGTTGCTTGATCTGCCTATACTTCAGCTTTCCAATCTTACTGTAAGTGGGAATAACAACACCTCCCTCACAGTGGTGTTACAGGGATTGAGTTAATACATATGATATAACCCACCTAAAACAGGGTCTAACACGGTAAGAATATGATGAACATTAGCTCTAATTGTTTGCTATCACATATTCACTAAGGGCACAGAAAAAAATACTAGACGGAAACATCAAAATTTAGCCACTCAACGGTAAGCTCCAAGAAGGCTGGACAAGGCCGCCCTGTCAACAAGGGTTTGTCCAGCACAAGCACGGTCCCTGGCACCCAGCAGGTGCCTGACAAATAACTGTTGAAGAAAACAAGAGATAGTAGGTGCTGGGTTTGGGAGTGCTTGTTCTTCTTTGTATTTCCTGTATTTTCTAAATTTGTGACAATAAACGTTTTTATAATCAAAAAAATTTTTTTAAATAATGCAAATCTATTCTGATTTAAATCAAAGATTGAAAAACGTTCTCCTGCAAAACAGAAGACAAATCAAACCCCCAAAAACCTGCATACTTAGGATTAGTCATTACTGAATATGATAGTTTAAATTAATCCTTTTTTCAAAAGCAATTTTACTCAAGATTATCATTTAATCTTATTCTGCAGGCTGAAGTCTTCCACATAAGCCCTTTCCTTTCCTTTTTTTGTTTCACCACCTCGGCTGTTGAAACTCTGCTGGACACTGCACTTACGATTCGAGTTCTGCTTTATCTCTATTGGAAGTATTGATACTCCCTCTGGTTCGCACAAGAGCCTCGTTTCCAAAAAGTGACTCTTGTGAGATGTCCTGGCTGATGTGGCAGGCGTCAGAGCAGGAGCTGAAGCAGCATTTCAGCGGACTTGATACAAAAAGAACCCGGGACCCGTCCAGTCGTCAGAGCATCAGGTGGAGTTAATCTGTAAATTCTTTCTCATTCTTAAACCCTGCTAATAAGACAAGGGCTCATCTCACCTAATCTCCTTCCTCTAACCTCATCCTTCCTGTTTACCACAGCCTTTCTCCTCCCGAGTACCTTAAAAATTCTACTACGTTACTTTCAAATTCTGGAACGTAATGAGCAGGACAGGTGTAACTCAGGCCAGGCTGACGAAACACGTCTAGGAGTTGAGGCTGGTTGGTCCCTAGATCCCTTTGCCCACTGTCAACTGGGTTGCTGACAAGAACCACGGTCTACAGAAGGGTATATAGCCCTGGTTTTTGCTATCTTCTCAGAGAAATTAAATCTACAAAGATTACAAGCATTGTTTGGCGATGACGACTGTCAGGTTTAAGACATAAATTGCCTCCCCATGTCTCTGCTCTTGTCTTCTTTTTCTCATCATCACAGCTCAGGGTGCTGAACTTTTACCACATGATGAGGCCTCGACACCAATAAACTTGTCTGAGTCTCATGACCACCTCCTGAGATTAGGTGACATTATCCTAATTTTACAGCCAAAATAACTAAGGTGCGGTGAGGTTTTTTAACTTGGCCAAGGTCACACAGCTAGTAAGAGTCAGATGCACAATTTGAACCAGGGCGTATTTTCCTCCACAGTAAACAACGCTTACCCCGGGCTTCTCTAACTTCTCGATGCAGGAGCAGCATGTGGGTATCTTGCAAAAACGCACATGTTGATGCAGTAGGTCTGAGGGGAGCCTGAGAGTCTGCATTTCTATCAAGTTCCCAAGCGATGCCACCACGGCTGGTTCTCAAAGCACACTTTGAGTGGCGGGGCTCCACATTACATTTTCACGCCTCATTCCTTCATGCAACCCTATGTACTTAGCACGTCAGCTCTTTGCCTTCCTTTCTGTTACCATTAGAACACGGTTCAAGTGCTGTTGTTGTCAGCTACCTGAATTTAGATCTTCACACATGGCCAGAGCTTGTCCCGACCTTGGTCAGGTACCAAGGCCAAGTCCAGAACACAAAGAAGGATTACAAGGATGAGTATTAACTTCACCTCTGAATTAACTATAAAAGCTAATCCACAGTCAAGGTCAGCAAATAAACCTAATAGTTTACAGCAGGGTTTCTCAACCTCAGCACCACGGACATTTTGGGCTAGATAATTCTCTGTCATGGGGGACTGTTCTTTGTAGAATGTTTAGCAGCATCCCTGGGCACTACCCACTAGATGACAGTAATCTCCACCCACGCCAGCAGTGACAATCAAAACTACCCAGACATTGCTAAATATCCCCTGGGGGGCAGGGGGAATAAGGTCACCTCCAGCGAGAACCCAATTCAGAGTAAAAAAACTCATCACTTATCCTCTCCTAAACCTTAGAAAGGAGTAAACACATATCCCCTTCACCCAAATTTATTTTATGTGGTAACAGTTACTGACATTATAGTTTAAATTCACAATTTTTTTTACAAATATGATCTTTTGTTTATACTAACAGTCACCTAGTTACAAAGTAGTTTAGTAACTTACAGAACAGGGATAGTTAAAATATTTGTTTGTTCTAAATTTAGCCTGGCTAAATGACTCCAACTGGGCTATTTTCTTATCAGTGCAAAAAGAGTCAGATTTGGGACAAGGCTATAGCTTTGTAATCAGTCCTCTTTGTGTTGCACAAGCATGCATGTGTGTGTTTGGGGTGCAGTCTTGTGAAATGTGTAACCACGTACACAGGTGGCTAGGTGGAGGGGCACACAGGTGGGTGGAGGGGCAGGGTGCGGATAATAGCAAGAAAACGTTGGACAACTGTCAACTGAGAACCTTGTTCTAATAATAAATATGTACAGTGTTTTAACTTGGATGATTCCTAAGCCCCTTACCCCAGTATTTATCGAGTGCCTTATACGTACCCAGGACGTGATGTGCCAGGTGGTCTGTGACAGGCCACTCTGATGTTTCTAATACTCTCCAGAACAACCCTGGGGATCTGGCTCCTTTCCTTGACTTATATTTTGCTGAGAGATACTGCACAGAGACTGACGTGCAAGAGCTTAGGCCAGCAGAGGCTGCGCCGGGGGCTGGAAGCTGCTCCACCCCACCAGCTTGGTAGGTCCCTCTTTGTAAACCTTTGTAAACACATACGCCTTTGGGGTTCCAGTCCCTTGGTGCAAAGTGAGAAATGATCTTCACCTCCGACTGCCCAACTGTGGAGACCACAGGCACTCACACACATATTTATAAAGTCTGCAGAGCCACAAAACCGAAGGGCTGCAGTGACACATTAGTCTAGGATTAGATTGTACCGCTCTGACATCTCCTACAACGACAGGATGTCGAATGCTTAAATTATATAGACCTTCAGAAAGAACAGCCTTCAATGGGCTCTAAGAATTCTAAAACCAACCATAATTCAGGGGCCCTAAGAGACAATTGCCTCCATTTAAATCACTGCCGTGACACTCTCAATAGAGTCATAAATATGATCTATGCTGGTGTGTCAATATTTTAGATGCCAAGTTGTTCTCCAACACCTTGGTACTGCTGCATGCTTCTCTCTCTGCACACAAATGCGTGGGAAGAGTACAACACTGCACCGTGGGTATGGACACAACCAGGGCAGGAGGAAAAGAAACATGCTGATGGCCTCACATCTGCCCAGCATCTGGCTCCATAAAGTACAGAATACATGGCTCCTTCCCTGTATTTTCACAAGACACTGATCTCAAGTCCTGAACTGCAGTTCTCCTCCTCTTACGGACAGGACATTAAATCACACGTTAAGTGCCCTGTAAGAAAGAGGAGCTCTAGGAAGAAAATGAAGAGACAGATCCTTATTCTCCAATATTCTGGCTTTTTCTGTTATCTCACAATAGAGCATTTTATAATTCTCTCCATCCCTCTTGAAAATCCTGATCTCCTATGCCAAAAGAAAAAGAAATGTTTAAAATTCCAGTTATTCTGAAACCTCTGTTTTAACAACATGAATAGATTTTGGAAATGAGAATTAAAACTGAGCATTAAATCTCTGGAGAAAAGCTAACAACATTGGGGATTAACATCTGCAGCATCTGTTGTTACCAACAGCTGAAAAAAATTTCCTAAAAAAACACAGTAAAACAACCGTGCAGATTTAAGGAACAGAAAGTCCTCTATGATGCCGTCAAACTGTTTACAAAGCACGAACAAAGTTACCTCTATTACAGCAGAACGTGGATGCCAGGAGGGCAGATTTCTGGCTTCCTTGCCCTACCCTGTGCCTGGGAACAGCAGATGCACATGGAACAGTCACTGAGCAAATGAATTCATGTACCCGAGACTGCTCTAAACCCTACTAGCACTTCTTTGGATGTTTTATGGAAAATAATCAAAAAAAGAACCTCATGATTTTCTACAGTTGTATTATATGATGGTGTAGCTATAAGAAAATAGAATTTTTTAAAAATAACATTCATTTGGTAAAAAGAAATATTTTTAAGTTTTTGCCATATGCTGCTAGAAATCCAGATATGAATATGACACAGTCCCTCAAATTTCAACAGGGTGATTGAGAGGAGTACACGACTACTGGGAAATACAAAGAAAGTGTTCTAGAAGTTCAGCAAAGAAAGATAACTCTCTCCTGTATCAGGTCAAGAGCATGGGCCCTAGAGCCACAAGTCTGGGATGAAATCCTCACTTGACCACTCATCCAGCTACTTAACCTCAGATGGGCTGTGAGATCCCTTTATACCTATTCCTCATCTGCACAATGTGCATCATAGTGCCTACCTCAAAGGCCTAGTATGAGCATTATAGGTAAATGTGTGGGAAAACACCAAGCCTGGCACACAGCAAGCATTCAATCAAATGTCAACTATCACTCTTCTTATCACCAGGATCAGGTTTTTGGAAGTGGTGGTGGTTCCTGAAGGACAAGGAAAATTCAGACAGGTGGAAATGATGGAAGCCATTTCCGGTAAATGGAGCGGCATAAACAAGGCATACAGGTGACTATCAATTAATCATCCAATGACCCATTCTGGCTAATGACCAGATGGTGTGAACATAGCAATGGAAGACAGGAGTGATTGAGCCTAGATTACAAAAGCGTTGAATGGCTGGTTAATTTATGTGTTAATTAGTAAGGAACTGGGAGTCATAGAAGATTGGGGTTTTCACAGTTTTTTCAAGGAAATTTTATTTCATTTATGCATTCTTTAGCAATGACAAGATATCTTGGTCATCAGGGAACGCAAAGCTTAGTGTATCAGACAAATGAAAGCCTATTATGAAATAATGTGAAAAAGTTGCTCAGAAAAAAAAGCTATGAAGACAGAATAGCCAGCCTAACTCTGCCTAAGGTGGGGTGCGAGGAGTGGTGAGGATATGTGATGCGGGTGGGGTGGGGGGGACACAAATTGTTTTAAAAAGCAGCAGCTGAGATATGCAGAAACTAGAAACAGAAGCGAGAGCCCTCCAGATCTTTATCCCTACACCCTCCCAAATTAGCCACTTGGGGTGAGTTTCCAAGGCTCTATGAAGACGACTTAGAGACGAGGAAGCCAAAAGCCCGGACTTAGCCTGGTTAGGGGTTGTACCTACAGCTCAAAGGAGCAGCAGTAAAGATGGCCCTGCAGTGGGAAGCCCCGGGAAGAGAACAAGGAAGCGGCACAGAGAACAGGACTGAAGCAGGCGCTCCCGGGAGCTCTGCTCAGCCAACAAGGCCCCTGACTTCCTCCGTTCCGGGCCACTCTCCTGCGAGGGCAGAGGCACAAAGCACCAAGAGTTCTGTTCTTGCCCAGGGGTGGGGAGGTAGTGGCTATAAAAGTCGAGGTCTACATAAGCTTGAAAAGAACCAAGAAAATGCTGCAGAAGAATGAATTTTTATTTAATACATGGAAGGATATTGTACTTTTGGAGAGGGCTAAAGGTCAGGGCTCTTGTTTCTTGATTAAAGTCAATAAAACTATAAAGAGGAACAAATATTCAGCTCCAGTTGGCATATAAAATGCTGATCTTTGTCACAGTTTGCTCTCTTATATTGCCCCTTTATAACACTGGATTTCAAATTGTGGTTCTTGCAATTTTATGAGACACCTTTGGGTGGAAAAGCATCACCACTACAAAAGGCCCTTGGTCAGCACCACCAGGATGTGTGTGTGAGCGGGGTGTCTGGGGACCTGGGCCTGGCCCCCCGCCGGGGAACTTCCCACAGGCAGCTGCATGCCAACCGCCTTAGCCAGCCCTTGCTCTCTCTCCTTCCTTCTTCTGCATCGTGGGGGGAACCGCCAGCACTCACACACACACAGAAACTTAGGGCTGAAAGGGGCACTAGAAGATGACCCCTCCCTCCACCCCCTCCCTTCCCAGGTGGGGAAACTGAGGCTCAAAGAGGTACAAAGTTTTACATTTTTGAGCACTTACAATGTCCAGGCAGTGTGCTTTACAAGTACCCACTGATCACATCCTCACAAGCAGCCGATAGGTGAGGACTGTTTCTATCCTTCAATGGCAAGGCCTGGGACACGGAGCTAACTGGCTGGTGGAGCCAGGACAAGGACTCAGACCCCAGGCTGGCTCCTCCAGTGCGTGGCGTGATGGACATGAATGCAAAGAGGGAACGGAGCAGGCACCTACTACCCCAGTGCTGCCACCTACTAACCAGGAAATAAGCCCTCGACCCTTCTGTGCCTCAGTTTCCTCATCCAAAAACCACAGTCAATAACAGCATCCACCTCCCACAGCTTGTTGCAGGGATTAAATGAAAAATCCTTGAGAGCACTTAAAACAGAGCTTGGCCAGGGGTAAGTGCTGAAATCCTGTTATCATCATTATCTATTTTACTTTACACCTGGCAAAATCACTCTGTGCCTTAGACTTCTCCACAAACTGGGGCTGCAGATTAAAAAAAAACAAACTGGTTTACTGAAGGATACCGAGGAAGGCAGACACTTATTCTACGAAGAAATCAACAGTTTTGTCCCCAGGGCTCCCCACAACAATAGGAGGCCCCTGGTCACTGCCTTAGTGTGTCCAGGGCCTGTGGTCACGAGAGGCATGGAAGCACTGCAGAGGACAGCCACTCTCACAATGCCTGGGATGCCCTTTGGCCTTTCTTTGTCTAGCTGACTCCCTTCCTCCTCCTTCAAAGCCCAGCTCCAAGGTCACACCCTCTGGGAAGACTCCTCCAGCCACTCCTGCCCCGCCCATCCTGCAGTACCTCCTTTGTACTCCCCCAGCACCCAGGCGAACCTCAGGAACCTCAGCTGAGCCTCTGTGATTCTGAGAAAGGCACCCCTGGGGCTGACAGTCACTGCCCTGAGCACAGTAACAAAATGCAAGAGGAGCTCAGGGAAGCAAGAGATCAAGGCAGCCCGGAGCATCCAGGGAAAGACAAGCACAAGGCAGGGAAGTAAAAGAGGGCAGTCCAGACGGAGGGGATGGGAAAAACATGCACAGAAGTGGGAAGAAACAAGCAAGGCCCTTCCTTGGGAGGCACACAATTCCGGGCCCAAATGACTCCAGCTCAGCTCTTTTCAACAGTTCTATTCTTAAATTATGCAAAACTATTATAAAACTTCATATAAACTTCATATATATCCATATGTAGATAAATATATCTTATATATCTAAATGTCATATATCCATAACTTTACATATATACAGCTTTTTAAGAAACATAGTACAAATAAGGTGTTAATCACCTCTGCGACCAATCGTTCATTCAATTCATCCCAAGACCAATGATGAAATGAAACCAACCTCTGTTCCCAAGCAGACAGCTGAGTAGGCCACCATGAAGGTCAGTGTGAGAAGCGGCAGGACAGCCCTTGGGGTGGTGAAAGTACAGAAGGCCACCATGGAAAAAGTACAGAAGGCCACCATGGAAGCCCTGCCTCTAGAAGAGACGACCCTCAAGTGACCCTTTCACTGGGGTAGGGGAAAGGGCAGTGGTGGAGGGAACGGTTAAGCGCTAAGTCCTGAAGCATGACCAGGAGGGGCGACTGCCAGAGAGAGGGAAGGTCACTCCTTGGGAAGTGCGGGAAGTAAAACAACAGGGCATGATGGCTTCGGGAATTGCAAGTAGTTCTACGTGACCCTGGGAAAGTGTGTGTGTTGGGGGAGGGAGGAGTGGATGTAGATGGTAAGAAATGAGTCAGATCAAATGGTGAAGGGCTTCCTGTGCTATGCAAGGCTGCCACACTGACACAAGCCCGAGAGAGGTGAAAAAATGACTGGCCATTAAGCTCTATTCAGAGAGCCAGTGAGTGAGCAGTAACCATGTGGGGATTTACCCCACCACTACCCACACGGCCATTTGATCTCATCCACATGGATTTTTAAAAAGGTATCAGACCATCCAGCGTTTGTCATTTACATTGTTGACTCTCCATGACTACAGCTGCTGGTCAAGCCCACATTGCTTGGACCTCACTGAGGGCGTAGAGACAAGACGTCCCCCTGACCCTCCTCCCCACAACAGCACATGGGGTCACCATCTACAGAACCTAGGACACGGGTTCTGTCTATGGGAGCGGTGCTCTCCAGACCGCAGCATCTATCACCTGGTTGCTCGTTAGAACTGCCAACTCTTGGCCCCACCTTAGACCTGCTGGATCCCAGACTCTGGGGCGGGACCCAGAAGTCTGAGTTGTAACAACTGGAATCCTAACGCACACTAAAGTTTGAAAAGTCCTGGCCCTTGACATTCAGCACTTTTTCCAGCCACTCACTTTAGGTTAAGGGTTTACCTTAATTGTGGTTTCATATTATCTGACACTTAGGGAACAGAGGTACCCTTTAAAAATAATCCTTTCAAATTAATTAAGCAATGACTCCATCCATTATGGGTGACCTGACTATTAAATAAAATTTTGAAATGTAATGTATCTTTCTTTTCAAACACTAGCCAAATCTCATTTTTATCTTTGTCAAAGGCAACTGTTTGAACTAAAATTAATACCATTTTCTTAAGAAATGCATTCAGAAAGTGGTCCCTCCCTGCTGACTGAGGTCAACTACCCACATTATCACAGTGAGAATAAATTTCCTTCCAGAAAACTTCCAGATATGAACAGAAACAGAAACACAGACCAATGAGTCAACCAACACAGACAGAAAAATATACTACTGAAAGCGAAGATCACGATTTCTCAGCCCTTGTTATTTAACCATCTGCAGAAAAGCCGCTCGTTTGTTTACAGCTGGGCTCCCAGCACCTCCTCCATGTGAGCCTCCTCGGAGCCAGGACAGCCGCCGCCACCTGAGAAAGGTATCCTCGGTCTCGTGGGGCCCTTTTGCATCTCAGTTTCTACTGAGGCACGGGGAAAAGAAGCCTAGAGAGGAAACCAATGTCCTCACCTTCAAATCTCCCCTGACCACAGCACAGGGTATTAAGAGGGTCAGAATCAGACTTGGTGTGAGTAGAGTGGCTGCATTAAGGAATGACAGCTTTCAAACTATACTCCACAAAGCTCTGTTTGCAAAGTCCATGCAGGAGGCCAGGGAAGAGGTGGGGAATGGAGCTTTCTTAGATAGGGCTGCCATAACAACATACCATAGACTGAGTGGCTTAAACATTTATTTCACACAGTTCTGGAGGCTGGAAGTCCAAGACGAGGGTGCCTGTATGGCTGGGTTCTTGGTGAAAGCCCTTTTCCTGGTTTGCAGACAGCCTCCCTCTTGCTGTAGCCTCACATGGCACAGAGAGAATGAGCGCTCTGGTCTCATTCTCTTCTTGTAAGGGCATTAACCCCATCATGGAGGCTCTACCCTCATGACCTCATCTAAATCTAATTACCTCCCAAAGGTGCCACCTCCATCACATTGGGTATGAGAGATTCAATCTACGAATTTGGGGAGTACACAATCAGTCAATCTGTAGCAGGAGCAAATGTGGTTCTAAACTACCTCTCCTCTCCATTTCAGCAGAGCAGGTCTGATTTAATGTTTTATAGGGCTTCTGCAAACTCTCCTTAAATAAGACTTCAGTCAGTAGCTAAGAAAAAAGGAAAGTTTAGAAATCACAGGTAACAAAATTTCATTATGACTGAAAGGAACAGGATGGTGTTTTGAGTCTTGATGGATTGGCAAAATTATTATTATTTTTTTTTTTTGCAGGGGGAAGGGAGACCTGGGGGCCAGAAAGAGGGATCTGCTTGAGCAAAGACACCAAGTACTCTAGCTCAGAGCCACCTTTCCTTCTGAATTCACAGCACTTGATATCTATGTCACTAATGCGGCAACTGACTTGTGCTGCCACGTGGTATCTTTGATATTTTATATTTGTGGCATCTTTTATAAGCCAGGTCCTGGGATAGGACTTAGACCTGAACTCTGTCACCTGGTCTACCTTTTATCCCACTTCCTCGTCCAGCCTGCTTCCTTGTCAGTGCAGGACAACTTCACTTGCCCTAGCGCCAGACGCAGATTTGGAATGGTACTTCCAACCCAACCCATTCCAGTGCACCAACCAGGCAGACACTTAACTATATATGTGCTTTCAAGTCCCCAGATGATCACTGAGCGCAATGCCAGTGCCTGATTTAAGCCCAACTTCTAATTAAAATCGCTTGAACACCCATAAGATGATGGAGGAAAAAAGGACAATTCCACAGACTCAAGACATGAGACAAACACAGGCTTGTGATATAAAATCAGACAAAACACGCTCAAGGCAAAAATGCATTAAGGTTTTGTGAAAGAACCAAGAGTCAAGATATAGTTTCTGCCACACAGTTGTAATATAGATGGGTAGATTTAGTATCTTTAATTTATGCTTCAATAATATTTATTAAGCTTGGTGTAGATAAAGATCATGTTATCCCGATAAAGTTGTAACCTCAAAATCACTAAGGTTTACGCCACAAACAGCACTACATCAATACAAGACAACATAAAAAATCCTCTGGGGAATTTAAAAGGCTCTTCTCCTTCGCAGCCACAGCTTTCCAGTTCAGAACCTTGACCTTAGCTATATCCAGACTCAGCATTTCCCATCCTTTTTTCTCCCTTGGTATTTGTTATTTGTCTCCCATACTACACTCGGATGCTCCTTTATCATTCACTAAATCCACTTTCAACCCAACACCTAGTACAGTGCTTTGCAAACAACTGGGCACTCAGAACATCTGCATGTTAAACAACACAGGATAAATCTCCCTCATCACGTCACGGGCAGGCATTGCATCTTGCATGCAAATTTTGGACTTTCATTAAAAACTATATCAGTGTATCTTGATGATGTGATGATAAAGACCGAGTTATAGAAAGAACCATTGTAAGGGGCAGAGGGAACAGCTGTTGTGGCCACAGAGGTCTGAAAGATGAATCTGAGGGGCAGTCAAGGAGCAGGAAGGAATGGGTGGCCAGAGTTGCTGCAGGAGAGACTCAGAGAAAGGAGTCCGAGAGCCTCCTCCAACGGGTCCAATCTCTAGTGACCGGTAAAATGAGAAAACAATAGCACAAATGGCAGTTTTCAAGAAGAGTGCCCTATTTTTTCCCCTCTGGCCCAGGCAAGGGTTTTTAGATATATTGACTGACTTTTTTTTCCCCTAAAACAAGTAACATCGATTAACTCATTGCAGAGAACCTGGAAACACTAAAAAATATGGAAAAAAAAGGAAAAAAGTCACTTATAATCCTACTTCCCAAAGATAGGGGCTCCTAATATTTTCACATATTTCCTTCTGGTCTTTTCTTGGATTTTCACTGAACATGTACCTTCCATGCTATATTTTGATTTTTGGTAGCACTGCATTGTGTCATCTCCTTGGTCCATACCCACCCTTTTAAAACATCATAATGGGAGGCAGAGTCTGAAGTGCCTGAGGCACACCCAAGCAGGAGCAGGCCGCAGGGGGCAGTGGGATCATGACCTCAGTCCCACATAAAGGCAGCAGGCGGGCCGTGCACACTTAGGACTCATCTCCGGAGATGAGCATTGGAAGCTATTCAACTAGAAATACTCAAAAACGAGACGGTCACATCACAGACCTGTAATTCCCAGAGAAGAGCTGTGAGACCTTCGGTGGGAACTGCTAGGAAAGGGGAAGAAAGTGGGAATGGGAAGCAGGGAAAGGGTAATGTGGGGGATGTAAGAAAGAAATGTGTGATGTGACCAAGGGAAAAATTCAGAGGGAGAGAGAAGGAAAGGTCCCCAAGGCATATACAGGTGATCCGAACAGGCAGTGGGGAAACCGTGATGAGCTTTGCTTGCACAACAGTCCTGTGATGAGAAGCCTTAGTCGCTGACGAGGATGAACCGCTAAAAGCCCCAGTTATAAACTCTGCTGCCCTCCACCCTCCCTCCTGCCTCTCATGCATCTGTGACTAAAAAATCTAACCCCACCCATCCCATTACACAGTGCTTATCTGGATATGATCTAAGGTCAAAATCCATGAAAGGAAGCCCATGACTTAAAAGTTAGGAAATACTTCTGTGCTTTACTGGGGAGAGGGGATGGGGAAGTCCACGCTATGAAACAAGAAGTTTAAAATAGTGAACCCAATTCTTCCCCCAACTCAACACAATGCTCATTGGGCTCTATGTGGAAATGTGATCTTTCCTCCTGGAAAACCCCAGCCTCGCTGCTTTCCTTATAAGGGCCCGTATCCTGAAAGAAACAAACTTGGGAAGGAGCATTCTTTTTAGGAATCCATGATTGTTCGGCAGTTGGGAAACTTAGGATTTAGCTGTGTAAAGTTTCAGGCTTTGATGTTTTCAGCTAGAAAATGGAAACAAACTAGATGATCATTGAGATGGCTTCTATCCCTTAAAAGTCAGTACACTGATACTCATTCAAAACCTCAATAGATTTCAAACACTTAAATTTAATCTGGTTTATGAGGTAAAGTGGACAAGTCAAGTTCAAATGTTCTTTGAAAACTGCTTTGTGGTAAGCAAGTTTCTTCAACATTACCACAGTTTACTTCGTCCCAAAGACTCATTAAAGAGGTAACATCTCCTTTTGCAAGTCTCTACTGACCATAACTGACCGTGGCATATCCCAGCACCCAGAGCTTCCATGCGGAGTTGGTAAGAAGTGCGAGTTGTTACGTGCTCATGGGACGAAACAAAGAGGGGAGAAACGGGCTGTTTTGAGAGAACAAACAAAATAATTCAGTAAAGACTTAACATATCTGCCACCCCAAAGGAGGGATACTTTTCTAAACATGCTGGCGCAACACAGAAAACCAAGTACTGCACACGCAGCTGAAAAGTGGCGCCTACATTCCGAGGAAGGTCAGCCACGGGGGAAATCGATCCTCCGGAGCCTGGTAATTGTGTGCTTGGCCGGCCAGGTCTCACCCCACTGCACCCATCAACCTCTGGGACATCTTGAAAGCTGTACGCTGTCTAACCTTTCACTGGGATGATTTTAAAGAGTGAAACATCTATGACTAATTTCTTTACAACGATTCCCAGTCTTTTTGTCTCTCTCCATCAAAAGAGTTTGAAAAGAAACTGGTCCCCTGCCCCTGTCAGCAGGCGTGGCCCGCGGTTTTTCTGCCTCTGAATTCAGAGCACGGGGCTGCTCAGCGAGGCGGGTCTGTCGTCACAGGGGGGCACCTGGGGCAGAGGAGGAGCAGCAAGCCGCCCCGTAAGGACGCAGGTCTCCTCTGGCTGTGACTTCCAGTGATGATATCCACCTTGCAAAAAAGCTGAAGCCACTGTGCACACTACCAGCACACTGCCCAGGAGGCCCAGAGAGGTTCTTCTTGGTAACACGAGTGTCCTCCATACGCCAGTCTCTGATTGTCCAAGAACATCCTTTTACTTGTCCTAAAAGTCCAGTGATGTTAAAAGTGAAGGTGGTGGGGGTGGAATTACAGAACGGCTGCCATCTGTGCAGACGACTGAGAAGGCAGCTATTTTTATTTCCTTCAAAATCCTATCAGGAACAGCCTGCCTGCACTCTTATGTAGCACTAGCTCCCTTCTCTGGGGGGCTTCCTCATGGTTACTCCAACATCCCTAACTCTGAGAGCTGGGTGCTATTACTGTACCTGTGTGACAGCTGAAGATTCTGTGGCACAGAGAGGTGGTGCAGCTGCCCTGGGTCAAACAGCTCATAAATGGAGGAGTCAGGATTTAAGCCTGGACCAGTCTGATTTTAAAATCCATAGTCTTCAACTCAACAACAACAACCAAAACTTGAAATAAAAAATGGGCAAAGGACTTGAATAGATATTTCTCCTAAGATGATATATGAATGGCCAACAAGCACACGAAAAGATGCTCAACATCACTAACCAATAGAGAAATGCAAATCAAAGCCACAGTGAGGTATCACCTCACACCCATTAGGATGACCACTTCAAAAAAACAGAAAACAACAAGCGCTGATGAGGATGTGGAGAAATTGGAACTCTTGGGCACTTTGGTGAGAATGTAAAACAGTGCAGCTGCTATGGAAAACAGTATGGCAGTTCTTCAAAAAATTAAAAATAGAATCAACATATGACCCAGCAATTTCACATCTAGGTACACATCCAAAAGCCTTGAAAGCAGGATTTGGACAGACATTTGCACACCCATGTTCACTGAATCGTTATTCACAATAGCCAAGAGGTGGAAACAACCTAAATATCCATTGACAGATGAATGGATGAACAAAATGTACTATAAGCATACAATGGAATATTACTCAGCCTTAAAAAGGATAGAAATCCTGTCATGTGCTAGAACATGATGAATCCTGAGGATATTATGCTAAGTGAAACAAGCCAATCACAAAAAGACAAACACTGTATGATTCTACTTATATGAGGTATCTAAAATAGTCACAGAAACAGAAAGTAGAAGGGTGCTTGCCAGGGGTAGCAGGGAAAAAGGAATGGAGAGTTACTGTTTAATGGGTATCGAGTTTCAGTTTTGAAAGAATCAGTTCTGAAGACCCATTGCACAACAACGTGAATATACTTAATGCTATTGAACCATACACTTAAAAATGGTTAAGATGATAAGTTTTATGTGTTTTTACT
This sequence comes from Ceratotherium simum simum, assembly GCF_057802395.1. NCBI lineage: Eukaryota > Metazoa > Chordata > Mammalia > Perissodactyla > Rhinocerotidae > Ceratotherium > Ceratotherium simum. The sequence continues at coordinate 31,507,763 of NC_141907.1, read as the reverse complement.
ACATTTAAAAAAAAATTTTTTAATGCATACTCTTAACCAGGATGCTACACTGAGTCTCCAGTCGATCACATCTTTCTGAAATCATACATGACCCCTTTTCCCTCAGGTGGCCAGAAACTATTTGCAGAAATATTCATTACAATGGGAGTTATCAACTAGAACTGAGTTTCACTTTATTCTGCCTCGTGACATACCAAGAAAACAAAGGACCACGAGCTGGAATGATGCAATGGAAAAAAGCTCACAGAGCCCAGTTTTAAAACTCTGGGTGTGCAAGGAAAGAGTCTTGATGCAAGTGAAGATCTGAGATTCCAGGATATCCTCCCAAAGGTCACACCAATTCAGAACGCTCCCAGGTCCTGTCTCTCTGCCACACGGAGGTTCTCTCTGGAGGCCTGTGAGGCTTTCCGAGGGCACGCACTTTTGCCTTCTTTAGCCCCACGCTCTCATTCACGATACAACACTGCCTCTCATGGAAGGAGACAGTTACTGCTGGCTCCATTTTATAAAGTAAGGAACTGAGGGGACGGAGCAGGCCCAAGGTCCTAGAGGTAGGAAGCAACAGTGGCACCCCGCAGCCCACACCCACCCACCTCCAGGACTCCTAACCAGGTTGCTCTGCCGTGATCCAATACCAGGGTGCCGACCCTGGATACTATTCCTAAACACAGTGCAGATGAAGGCTCATGTGGGTATCACAGTCTGTGAGCCTCAGTCTTCCCATCTGTAAAATGAGGCATTGGATTAAGAATCCCTGTTCTTTCTAATATGAAAAGCCCTAAATAATCTAAGTTATCAACAATATCAAGGAGAATTTATTGGGCTCCACAGACTCAGAGTATCATACTAGGAGTATTAAATAGAAGTATTTAAGCAAACAAAAGAGTCTTTTTACCCTGTGATCCAAGAGTCTGAATCTTGGGAAAAAACCAACAGACACATGCCCAAGACTATGGAGACAGAACACCACCACTGCAGAAAGAATCAAGTAGCCAAAGGATGAAAATGAAACTATTTCTGACCCACAGTGGGTAGAACAACTATAGATCACAACCAAAGGAGTTGTAGAGGTTGAGGATGGGACGGCCAGGGACTGTGGCAGTGGACTGGAGTTCATATTAATATGGGGTGACTGGAGAAGGCAAAAGTCAAAAGCCCTCCACTGAGAGGCATCTAGGGGCGATGACCCCCGTCATTATACCACTAAAAGTAGACACCACAATGTTTGCTTTTTCCATATCACTGATGTTACTTCAGTAGGAACATTAAAATGTATTAGCAGGAACATTAAAATGACTTCAACCGCAGAGTTTAAACTTTAACAAGCTATGTTAATTTAGAAACAGAACATACTGATTTGGACTAACCTGTCGATTACAATTTCAAAATAAAAGTTTTTAGTTGTATGGGAAGAGCAATCAGAAGAGGAAATGGGGTGTCTTTTAAGCTACTGGATACAGAGAAAAAGGATCCATTACATTATTTAATATATATTTATATATTATATAATATTTCTTAATGTAACTTATTTTTTTAAAAACATCAATTTCCAAACTATTCTCTGAAACGATAAACATAACATTCTGAAATTATTTTTCTGCTGGAACCAGAGAAATTTGGAATCTCAATGAGCATCAGGCAACAAAGTGTTTTGGGACACTTGAGGCTCTTTCCCAGGGCGAGTGAGCAGGTAACGAGCGGCCCTTGGGAGCAAAGGCATCTGAGGTGGATGACAGTGGGGGCAGGAGGGCCAGGAACAAGAAAAACCCTTCAAATGAAGACCGTGAATCTCTAAGTTTTGGGCTTGATTTATGCAAATTAAGGCTGTCACTTTCTCAAGTCAAATTACTGGTCACGCAAATTAGTAATTCCATAGAAGAAAGGGGGAAGAACATACTCAAATGATCATCAGTAGTTCAAGCCCACAAGAGAGAGAAGTGATTTTATAATTGAGTCCATTTCCAATAAATCTGAATATAATCATACATTGCTTAATGACGGGGATATGTTCTGAGAAATGGGCCATTACACGTTTTCATCATCAGAGTGTACTTACACAAACCTAGATGGTATAGCCCCCTACACACCTAGGCCATGTGGTACTAATCTTATGGGACCACCGTTGTATACGCGGTCCATCATCGACAGAAACATCAATATGCAGCATGTCTGTACTTGCTACCATCACAATTCACGACAGAAATGTGTTTCTATTTTAACCTCCTATAAGACTAAATATATTTCAAATGTTTCTTTCTTAATTAAAAATTAATTTTTCCTACTATCAAAATGTCACATTATAAAACGGAACAAGAAAAAAGGGGAAAATATCACCTATCACCACACCTCCCCCCGACTTCTGTAGAATATCAGTGTATTTTCTTTGTATTTTTTTCTCCATGTATATATTGTTATTTTTTTACATAGTAAAATCTGAGTAGTCACCATAAAATACCCACATTCAGTTAAATATTCCAAAATCATATGTCCTTGTATTCAACAGAAATCAACCACCATCTATGAACCAAACCCTATGCCACGTCCTAGAACTAGAACAAGACAGTGTCCCTGCCCTCACAGAGTTTGCAATGGATTTTAGAAGTGCGCCTCAAACGCTTGCAGTGGCTGGGCAAACTGAAGTGGACGCAGGGGTATGGGAGGCCTCCACAGGGCCGGCTTGCCTCATAGCATGTGTCTAAGGTCCACGGTGAGCCCAGTGATGGCCCGCCAGTCTTTCACATTGACCACCTCTGGCTGTGAAGCCACGTGCCAACTATACTGCTCTGAGAATCCCAAATTCTAATGACTGGGTAAACATATTAATCACACTTCATTCCCAGCACAGGAATCTTTGACAGAAGGTCACTCAGCTTCTAGCCAAGTACTTCCAGTAAGAAGAAATTTACACACTTTCCCACACACAATTTCACCTACTTTTGGATAACCATTAACTGTTAAAAAGCTAGTGAGCCCCAGTTACTCTTGTTAGCCCTGTCCCGCTCTCCACAGCCCAGATAATATCCCGGGTGGGTCCCCGCTACCATGTTGGTACCATGCTTCTCCTGCCCCTCCCTGGATGAGCTACCATGAGCTGGGCCAATCAGTTGTCAAAACTCTGGAATAAAGCACAGACTGGCCGCCAGGTAACTGGATGTCTCTGGAGCTAAGAGGTCATACACACTTGGGGCTGGCATGACTGTATACAGTGATGAGCAAGCTGGGAAAGCCGGTGTGCAGAATAAACAGGCGACTGGAAGAAAAAAGAAAAATTACACAGCCCCAAAGAATGGGAGACTTCCTTGGTTCCTGACAACTGCCTAGTTTCCGGCTCTTACTCTTATCTTTATTGTTACAAGCCTCCTTCTGATGAAGCTGGCTTGAGTTATTTTCTGTTTCTTGCAACCAAACAATCACTGACTAAGACAGCCTTCCACTCATCTGTTTCCTGAGCATTCCCTGAGCACCACCTATACGCAGTGGGCATTTGAGGATAACTAAGGAGCTGAAAACAACTTCTTCTCTCAAGAAACTGGAAACTGGTTGAATGGGCAGGAACAGAACTTAATTAGGGAAAACTAACAGGTTTGGTGATACTCAATCTTGTCTGGTTTAATGGAAAGAGAAGTGAATGCAGATGTGACAATCAAGATTCTAGTCCATTCTGCCACTGATTGCCTGTTTGACCTTAAGTGGGTCCCTTTCCCTCAGTTTCTTCATCTATAAAATAAGAAATTTGGAACAGATGACTTTCAAAGTCCCCATTTGCTTAGTCTTCCTTGAAAGCAGTGGACTCAATACCTTCTACATACCCATTAACGATATTTTTAGAAGCCATGTGGGTTGTAGAATATCTTGCCTCTGCCCAAAGTTTACCACTTCAGTTAGGAGACAACACAAGACGAGCACCACCCTGAAGGGGAAGTTCTTGTGGTTCTGAGGGACAGTGTCACAGCGAACAGAGACCTCAAATAATTCACCATCTAGAGTAACTTGTCCAAGAGCATCTGGATGAAGGAAATGTTCTAGAGCTGCACTCTACAATATGGTAGCCACATGTGGTTCTTGAGCACTTGAAATGAGGCTAATGTGAGGAACTAAATTTTTTATTGTATTTAAGTGTAATTAGTTTACATTTAAGTTTAAATACCTATAAGTGGCTAGTGGCTACTGTACTGGACAGCACAGATCTAGAGGTCAAGATAAATAACCCCAAGACAAAGTAAGCAGCTCTCTGACAGGGACAAACACGAACCCTTGAGGAACATCAGGGATGGAGAGGTTGACTACGCCTGAGAGAAAAGAGGAAGAAATGGCGACATCTGAAGTGGCCTGAAAGAATTAGGAAAAGTTTGTCAGTGTTCAAGCATTGTGGGTTGGATATAGAAAGGAGCAGATCAGCAATCGAAACAAAAATCATGGCAGCACAAAGAAACACAGCACAGCAGGGAAAGGTGCAACGTTCTGCGTGGGCAGTGCTGCAGTCTCTCTTGGTTCCCTTCCCCATATCCAGTCTCCCCTCTTCCACACAACTGTGGATATGGTACAAAGTGGCAATGTGCTCAGCCAAAAATCAGTGTCTCCCAGCCTCCCTTGTAGCTATGAGTGGCCAGGTGACACAGTTCCAGACAATGAGACACAACCGGGCCTCTACTAGGGATTTCTACAACAGTTTTGCTCTCTTAGAAAAAGGGAGGGATCACCCTTTCCTCCTTGTTGTTTCTTTCTTTGTTCTGAGGGGAACTGGAGGGGAAGTTGAAGGTAGAGCAGCCGTCTTGTGACCATGTGGCATCTAAGAGGATGAGACAGAAAGAGAAGGGGCCTGGCTCACTGGTAACATCATGGAGCCACTGAACCAGCCTTGCTCTACCCACTGTCCAGTGAGAAAAATTAATCCCTCTTTGGTTATGCCAGTGTAGCAAGATTTAATCTCTAAATGATGTCAAATTTGGTATCTGAGGCGAAAGGCTAAAAAATGTGGAATTGGCAGGGCAGAGAAAATCAGGCAATGGGAAATGAGGAGGAATCCCCAACAGATGAATGGGAATCTGGTGACTTTGTTATGTGCTGGTAAAACATCTGGTCTAACCGTACGTAGCCTGCTGTACACTGGGACATACACCACGCATGACTGAGACTGTAGTGTCAGGAATAATGGAAGAAAACTTCTAGAATGTGGTGCATATGGGTTTCTCTAAGGGACAATGACGAACTCAAACCACACCAGCCATTCTGCAAGCAGCAATAGGAAGAAATACCACTCTGTGAAGACAGCTATCCGCCTATGACCCCTAATCTAAGTCCCACAATTTGAAGGCTTGCAGAGCTGAAAAAGCCAACTGTTTCTACCCCCCACCCCTCAACACAAGCCTCAGCAGGAGACAAGGCTGGTGCAAACAAACTTCCCCTCAGTAACGGTTTGGGGAAGATGATGTTGCAAAAAAACCAATTCCAAAAACCAAACCCACAGAGGTTAGACTATAACCTCTCATCACCAAAACTGCCCTTCATCAAAAGTTCTCAAGCTAACACACCTGGACAGGAATGAACCACAGTACTTCAACTTTCTGTGGAAAACCTATTATTCTCTCAAGTATAAAATACATAGTTTGGTACTACAAATTATTTTCAGAATTATATAAAACCACAATTACAGTGTTCCTACTTCGGTAAATGATGTTTAAAATCTCAGTGCTCATTTTGTAAATATTTTCATTTACAGAAAAGTGATAAAACAAATTTACTTGGAAAAAATCCATTTAGAAAGCATTTTAATGCCTCCCTTGGCTTTATCTCAGGATCTTACAAAATCAAGAGTTCACTGGGCGTGCCAACAACTGTAATGCTGGGATCGCTGGCTCATGTCCGGTGGGAACACACAGCTTCGCCACCTCCAAGAGATATACGTTCTTTCATTTAAATAAATTAACAGAAACAATTAAAGTAGGACGATTCTAATTCTGTTTAAAAAAACTAGGATTACCAATAAATAATGCCCCAAATGTGTGCTGTATTAGCAAGGGTTAACATTTAATTCTAGAATACTTCCAAGAATTGTTTTTTCACTCTAACACAGCCTATCACCACACGAACACTAATCTAAGTGAGTAAACCAGTCAAAACTCTTGAGAATTTATTCCTAAAACTGTCAATAGTTCATTACTGGGACTAAGAGACTGGGTTTACAGTCAAACCCACTTGATGTGAATCGTAGCGACGTGAACTAAGCGCTGTGGGCACTACGGCACACCATTCAATCTTTGCAGCCTCATCCCAAAAATAATGGGCAGTGGTACCTACTGCATGCAGTGGATGTGAGAATTATCACCTAACTGTGTAATACAAGTGCAAACACTAAATGCGTAATACGTGACAGGGATAATTACAATGGCTATTATTAATATTTGATTAGTTTTACTGCAAAGAAAATAGGATTTGTTGGCTGTTTCATAATCTGCCATAGAACACGTTTCCAATTTTCAATCCATTGTTTATTTTATTAACAACCACTCAAGGCTTTTTGGGCCGGAGTTTAAATCGCAGTAGGATTTATCCCTGCCTACCAACCGCTACAGCTTGAGAAATTTGGGGGGGCCTCAGAACGTGGTCCCCAAATCTGCAGCATCAGCATCACCTGGGAACTTGTAAGAAATGCAAATTCTCAGGCTTCACTAAGAGAATTCCATCTCTAGAATCAGAAACTTTAGGGGTGAGGTCCAGTGACCTGTGTTTCCACAAGTCCTCCAAAGGATTCTGGGCACCCTCAGCTTGAGAAGAGCTGAAAGAAATGTAGCCCTGGGCCAATGCCACTACCTGTGGCCCTCTGTCCCCTGGGATGGGGAGAGCCGTGGGAACCCTGATGGAGGATTCCCTCATCCCCTGCCTTCCCAGGCACTTCTGAGAGCAATGCCAGAGTCCCCCCCACCCTCCTTCTCACCCAGGAGAAGAAAAACCAACAAGGCAGCCAGCAGGGAAGCCTGGTACTGGGGGACCAAACCTCACCCACTCGCCATGGCCTAACCATCTTCATGACCAGAATCACAGGTGACAACTCAAAGCTCCCCAGAGAAGGACGTTCCACGCCAGCTCACCCTTAAAACCCTTTCTTAACATACATCCACACAAAAACATGTACATGAAAGTTCAAAGCAGCATTATTCATAACAGCCGACAGGTGGAAACAACTCAAACGTCCATCAACTGGTAAGTGGATAAAGAAAACGTGTTTGCAGTCTATATGTATATACAGTGGAATATTAATTGACCATAAAAAGGAATGAAGCACTGAAACGCTACGTGATGAACCTTGAAAACATTATGCTAAGTCAAAGAAGCCACATACAAAGGACCACATATTACATGACTCCATTTATATGAAATGTCCAGCTGAGCAAATCTACAGACAGAAAGTATAGATTAGAGGTGTCTAGGGTTTGGGAGGGTTAATAGAAAGTGACAGCTATGGGTTTCTTTCTGGGAGGACAAAAAAGTTTTAAAACTAGATTGTGGTGATGGTTGTACAACCTTGTGAATATAGGGGAAAAAATGTATACTTTAAATGGGCAAATTGTATAGTATATGAATTATATTCCAATAAAGCTGTTCTTTAAATAAAACAAACCCTTACTGCCAAGGACCCCTCCTCAGAGCTAATCTAACCTCCCTGGCAGTACTGTCCCAGAAGAAGGCTGTGAGAAGGCTGCAGGGCAGCAGTGCACAGCTGGGAGGAGTGCTGGGAGGGGGGTGAGGTGAGCAGATACCCAGGGCATAATATTTAAGGCAGCACTCATTCTCAGGACCATGTACATTCAGGGTCAGCACTTGCAGGGCCCTGAAAGTGAGTGCCTCCTTAAATTTTGCTTACCTCACCCGGGGAGTCCTGCCCTGATTCTCAGGCTGCTTCAGGTTCAGATGTGTCTACAGATTTTATCCCCCTGAAAACAGTTTCAAACTACTTACCATTCTCTTGCTTTATAAACTTCAGTGGCTCCCTAGTGCCTACAGATTATAGTTCAAAGGTGACAGATCAAGATCTTCCACCTTGGACTTTGATCCTGTGGGCAAGCAGGCACAGAATGTGGAGTCAGATCAGCCCACAGGAGCAATCCCCTGACGGATTGGGCACTGTGTACAGGGATTCATACCCAGGCCATCTGCCTCCAGGGCCGCCAGTGCCCAAGCCCTCAGCTCTCTACTCCTGTAGCCTTAGCACCAACAACCTTTAGCTCTAGCCCTGGCACAAATATAAGGACTGTTTAAACACCAACAGTTAACTAGGAAAAGCTCAATCAATGCTAACTTACAATCGTTAACAGGCGCAAAAATAGCAAACTGAGGTCAAATCTTGCCCTCCACTGTACCAGTGTCTGCAATGACATGCCAGGAAGCACAATAAAGGGAAAAAAATCCAGTAGCTTCCAACTATAGAAAGCCATGAACAGTCAGGTTCATGGCTTGCAATATTTTATCTTGAACTCGGTCTTTATTCACCACAGAAAAGCAAAGTTATATGGAAAGTAGATTAAGAACCATCTTAAAAAGCCATGTGTCTCTGGCAATCAAAGACCACTTTTCTCTTCCTTGTTTGCTCACTCTCTGAAACCCTGCAGAAAAAGAAAGAAAAACCTCTGGATTTCAGAAGGTAGCTCTCCATTCAAATAAGGTGCAAATGAGCAAGGAAGATACATACTGTAACAAAACAAAAACAAAAACATGAAGAAATCAAGCACTTTTACGGGATGGGAAAGAAAGCAGGGCCATCGAGACAGGGGGCAACACTGCCACCAAGTGGTGACAGTGTCTCAAGTCACCCTCTGATGTCTAAACCAGCGGTCTCACACCGGGCAGCCATCAGAATCTTCTAGGGGTGTTTAAAAAGAAAAAAACAGAATTTATGCTAAGGCTCCCTCCCCACCCACTGACGCTACGAGGCAGAGAGCAGAGGGCAGGTGCAGCCTGTATGTTAAAAATCTCACCAGGTGACTTTGGTGTCCAGTGAAAGTCGAGAACCCCCGATCAGAACAAAAGGTCCTACAGATGTCACTATGCTTATATGTTCCAGTCAAGTTTTACTCGTAGTTATTCTGCCTACATCATTCATTAAAATTTCCTAATGGTATATATATTCTTGAAAATTTGGCTACGTGCAACACAAATCCTAGTCATACAACAGTTTCTACATTTTTCACAATATAAAATGGTCATTATAAAGATTCAGATTATATTCCTTAGTTGTGCCATTACTATTCACATCTAATCTCTACTCCAATAGACTTAACCTTATCATAAAGTAGGCATATTGGCACAGCTATACTCACAACACAAAAACCCTCTGAACTTTAGTTTCACTGGACTATTTGCTTCTATACAATGAGTTTCAAATCAATAAACCTTATCTAAATTATATGGGCTTTCCTTTTTTTTAACATGACATGTAAAGTCTGAATGTGGTGAAAACTGTAAATGCACAATGTAATCTGAAATGCTTAAATGAAAAGCATTAGACTGAGACTAAAATTGTTCCTTGGCTCACAGAGGTAAATAAGGGGATTTCTCCCTATTCCATAGTTGAGAGTGACCTAAAATTATTTCTTAACAACAAAGAAGTAGCTTCTGTATGATACATTAGGAGGAAAAACTGTGGAGTATTTCTACTACCAAATGTCTTGTCAGAAGTTCATTTTCAGCATTTTTTGCAGGCTGACAATGAGGTCAGAGCCCACAGCTAAGAAAACAAACACCTGCACACCTCTGGGCCCTGCGCCTCCCAAGAGACAAAGCTGCCCTGGGAAACAAGACGGCAGGAAGGAGGCAGAGCACCATATGTTTGGTTTCATTTAGCACGTTATCAATTTTTCTGTACTCCTATTAGCACGTTTTTTTATCACTGCATTTTCCCCACCAGATTCTCTCCTTCTCCAGGCAGCACAAATCTTCTCCAAAAACGCCACTGATGACCCAGACTTATCTGAGGTCTGAGACACTAGGGTGACTCCTTGGGTCCTCACAGTGAGGCAGAGCAGCAGAGAGGCACAGGAGTCCTGGACTAGGACTGGAAGGTCTGGCTGGCTTTACCACAGCTGCTTATTCTAAGCCCTTGCTACTCACACTGGACCAGCATCATCAGCATCACTGGGGAGCTTGTCAGAAATAAATGGAGACCCTCTGGACCCACCCAGACCCACTGGATCAGAATCTGCCTTTTAACAAGACCCCAGAGGACTCCAAACACGTGCGGGTTTGTGAAGTGCTGCTCTAGACCGTGATCCAGAGAGAGCCACTATGCCTACGGGTGTGTTCACGTCTTCACCTGAGGGGTGACAGTTCCAGCTTTACCTGCAGTGCAGGCCTACGGTCGGCTCAACAGTGGGAAGGCTCTGAAGATGACAAAGGCTGTCACCCAGATATCAGCATCACTATCCCCCACTCAGAGAAACACCATGCCCTACAAATGCAGTCTTAAACTCACCGAACCTTCAGCAGCTGTGGTCTATAGCCCATTTAACAGCACCCTCATAATACGACCCTCCATCGAGTTTATAGTTTACCAACTGCGGGCCTTTCACATACTCAGCATCTCACAAAGCTTCCACCCAAAGAACCCTAAACCAAAGGAGAGAGAATGCATTTCCCTAGGGTTTCTGGGGCGACGGCCATAAGTGGCCACCCAAACTTAAAGCATCACTGAAGCCTTTGCTTTAAATTTAAACCACCATGCAGCTTTTAGTATTCTATTTTATCATATACCTACATTTGTTTTATTACAAAAACATTTGCCTTGCCAAGTCTTTAAGTACAAATCAGTGACTCCCCTAGTTAGTGTATAATTTCCCTTCAATGGAGTGCTGCTGTGCAGCTGACCCCCGTCTAAGAAGCAGAGACCTCCCCTGTGAGCTTCAAAACGAAACCATCCCTCCCAGACTTTGCTAACTTCAAGTGGGAATTCCTACAAGAAGACCAACTGGTCTCTGCTGAATTAAAAAAATAAAACAGTCTGGGATTTGGGACGGTTTGTGTTGTTCCTACTACACATATATAAGTAAATTTCTAGACAGAACTGCCTAACTACTTCAGATAGGTCTCCAAAACATAAAATCCAGATTCTTGCAACTTAACGACTTCACAGGGCTGTGTATATAGAAAGTTACACACACAGAGGAAATGACAGGCTGATTTTGAGATAATATTTGCCCAGTCTAATCTCTCCACCTCTATCCACACTACCTGACTGTATTTTCCTCTCTTTTACACTATATTTAGTTGGAGCACCACTGCTTACTCACTAACACTCTTGTTTCCAGGTTTTAGCCAATCTATAAAAATCAGAACCCCAAAATTACAGAAAATTCCATTTCTCCTTCATCTGTATCCTTACTGCTATGCAAACACCATGGTTTCTAAATTACTGATGGTTTATTTTATTAGTATTTTCCAAATGGGATGAAATGGACAGGACAGTACAAATATCCTTGTCTTACTTTTCCACCTTGAGGAAAAGTTAAAAGATTTCCTGTCTAACTCAACTTTGCATTGCCAGAATATAAATGCAAAAGAGTCACAAATAGTGACCCTGAGCATCCGAAACGTTTTAAAAGGCACTGTTAAGTGTTCGCTACAAGCACACTTTCATGTCCTTCATGCCCAAGTCAGAGGCCGAGTTCACAGGCCAGAGGCACAGACACCTGGGCTGCCCACGGGTCACGCCCCTCAGGCAGGGCAGGAACAGAGGCCTCGAGCCATCTCTAGCAGCACACACTCTGCTGGGACCATCTGGCCACAGCAGGGACCTCTGGGGCCCTAAGTGCCTGAGGATCTGGAGGTCTCGCAGTGGAGGGGAACACACAGAGAGCTGAGATGTGATCCAAATGGTCACGGACCACAGTGGAAGGCGCTGGCATCTCTGCTACCTAAAGACAGGGAGCAGACAGTGGCAGAGGATGAAGATGCTTGATTTGGGAAAACAAAACTCACAGATATTAAGAAATCACCCTTCCTCCCCTGCACACTCCAGTCCTAGTGCTAACATGCAAGGAGCGGGGACAACTGACTGAAGTGACCACAGCCTAGGCCTGCGTGCAGGTCAGTGCGCGAGCTCTGGGGCACACAGACCCACGAGCTCCAGTCCTGCCTCTGTCGCCCACTAGTTCTGTGGTTTGGGGAAAGTGATTTAATCCACTGCAAGCCTCTACTCCCTCATCTGTGCAATGGGTATAATAAAAATGCCAACCTTCATAAGGTTGACTGGGAATTAAAGGAAATAATTCATGTCAACACTTGCCATAAATAATGGCGTAAGTGGTTATTATTATACCAATTCAGACTCTTAAATGCTTTTATTTTCTCTTCTCTCTCTCTCTCATACACAGTTTGTTATTGGTGCCGTCAATTCCAATTCCCAGTGACTCTGAGTACAATAGAGTGGAACCCTGCCTGGTCTTTTTGAGCAATTCTCTCACCTTCTGGCACTGTATCAGACAGTGCTCTGCTGCTATTCATAGAGTTTTCATGGTCAATTTTTTCAGAAGTGAGTGGCCAGGTCCTTCTTCCTAGTCTGTCTTAGTCTGGAAGCTCTGCTGGAACCTGCCCACCATGGGTGACCCTGCTGGTATTTGAAATACCAGTGGCATAGCTTTCAGCATCACAGCAACATGCAGCCGCCACAATATGACAACCAACAGACAGATGGAGTGGTTCCCTGACCAGGAAACGAACCCAGGTCATGGTAGTGAGAGCATCAAAGAATCTTAACCACTAGATCATGAGAGCTGGCATACACAGAGTACCTACAATATAATCAAAAAATTCAGACAGCATTTCTTAATTCTGCAAGAGTAGAAAGAACAGCCTATAGAGAAAGAGGAGGAGGGAGTTAAGAAACCACTAATGAACAAAGACTAAGCTTGTAAGAATCTGAGAATTTACCTGCCTGCCTTTAAAAGTCATAAAGCCTGTGTGGACTGGAGAAACCTGATGATAAAGATAATGAGTAAGTAAATGCTGGAGTATGTTACAAGGAGATAAGTGCTATGGAAAAAATCAGGATAAGGAGATTAGGAATGTCTGGTGGTAGGAGGGGGAGGGTGCAATTTGAAATAGAGAGCTAGGAGAGGCCTCATTGAAAAGGCCATTTTGGGGCCGGCCCGGTGGCACAAGCGGTTAGGTGCTCGCGCTCCACTGCGGCAGCCCAGGGTTCACCGGTTCGGATCCCGGGCACGCACTGACACACCGCTTGTCAAGCCATGCTGTGGCAGCGTCCCATATAAAGTGGAGGAAGATGGGCATGGATGTTAGCCCAGGGCCAGTCTTCCTCAGCAAAAAGAGGAGGATTGGCAGACGTTAGCTCAGGGCCAATCTTCCTCACAAAAAAAAAAAAAGAAAAGAAAGAAAAAGCGATTTTAAGCAATGATCTGAAGCAGGTGAGGAAGTTTGGGGAAGGGGGTGTGGGAGGGGCCATGGGGGAAGGGATATAGGGGAAGAGCATCCCAGACAGAGGGAACAGCCCACGCAAAGGCCTCAGGCAGGCCTCATGTGTGGTGAGAGCGAGGGGCCCCAGAAGAAGTCTTCATCAGAGAAGACAGGTGGATGATGTACCATGACATTCACCTAGTGCTGCTGCATAGGGGTCTCTGAGGACACCTTCCTGCAAGAGACGGTGGGAAAACCCAGAGCAGCTGAACAGTGTGGGGCCTGAAGAATTAGCGATGATTATGGACTAGGAATAGGAGAGCAGTATCACTGCAGGGCCTGCTGTGTGTGGCATGTTTGTCAATCACTTACAGACACAGGAGGCATGGCTCATCAACATTACACAGCTCTCTACAACTGGTTATCAGAATTGAGCTTCAAAACCATCCCAAAAGGACTGGCCAAAATCGATGCTGTAATACTTCACAGGCACAAACTGCTTGGGAAGAGGCTTAAAAAAACCCTACTCAAGTGCAGCTAGAAATCAGTCCAATTTTTAAGCAACAGTTCATGCCTCAAAGGACAAGATACCATAAGAGCCAAGAACGTGAGTTACTTACTTAAAGCAGAAACAGACTAGGAACGAGAACAGTGGCAGGAAGAGGCGGTAAGGGCCGGAGACGGCGGGAATGCTGTGCTGGGCGCAGGGTTCCGCAGGGACAGAGTGTGTTCAGAGGACAGGGCTCTGACTAGAGGGGACCCAACAGCAAAAGTGTGCAAGGGCAAGGAACCAAGGCAATTAGCCAGGAGAAGCACTGTAGCGGAAGCAGCGGCTTCTGTGACCCTCTGCCACCTGAAGAACAGGAAGTAGCAGCACATGTGTTCTGTGTGGCTTCAGAGACCAGAGCGGAACAAAGCGATGGAATGACAGGGGACAGGATTTGGCTCAATCTAAGGAAGTTCATTTGAATTGTATCATTACACATTGAAATACCTTATGGCACTTCAATCTCCACAACTCTCTGTGAGGTACTGCCACGCCATACCGGGGCACTATTTTTAAACACCGAAACTCCACTTCTGGTGTTACTGCTCTTCTGTTGTTTCAGCCACAAATCACAGCTCAGTTCCCCCTCCGCGGCCTCCCTCCAGTCCCTTCCCCTTCCCCCCTCAGCCCATGTCCACCCCACCCCCTAACAGGACCTGGGAGGAAGAGCCCTCTGCAGCAGGAGGGCCTCTCCAAGGCGGCAGGGGAAGAGTGCGGCATGGCCATCCCGCTCACGCTGCCAGCAAGAGAAGTCACAACCCTGGCCACTCAGCACAGCGGCTCCGCCACCGAGGGGCTCCACGCAGCAGAAGACTGGCAGAGGGGCCGCTCCACGGCGCCCCCATGTGGAGGGGCTGAGGCAAGAGAAGCAGTAGGCAGAGTACCAGAGGGACTTCCACACCATGGGAGGTGACCTTACACTGGAAACATCTGCTTCACTAATTTTCTTTCTAATCTTATGAATTCTGAACACTTTTAAATAAAATGTCAGTAAAAACATCAAGCTCCCTTATCTCTTTTTTTTTTTTTTTTAATATTATTTATTTATTTTCCCCCCAAAGCCCCAGTAGATAGTTGTACGTCATAGTTGCACATCCTTCTAGTTGCTGCATGTGGGACGCGGCCTCAGCATGACCGGAGAAGCGGTGCGTCGGTGCGCGCCCGGGATCTGAACCCGGGCTGCCAGCAGCGGAGCGCGTGCACTTAACCTCTAAGCCACCGGGCCGGCCCCATGCTCCCTTATCTCAATCAGTGTGGCAAGAGGCATAATTAATCCTATGTCATAGGTGAGAAATTTAGTTTAGACAGCTTGTGCCAGTTCACGGCTCCTAAGAAAAAGCTGGGATTTGAGTGCCATCACTCTGCTCCTGCTTTCAGAGGAGGCTACCGTAAATGAGCTCTAAATTCCTTCCCTAAATTCAACACTGTGACCACCTTAGACCCTCCCACGCTGAAGAAGAGGCTAGCTCTCTGCTTTCCTACCAATATGCGAGTGATCCCAGGGGACCTCATCAGGCGGACGTTTGGGTCTTCTTCTGAGTATTATTTTGAGTATCATTTCCAGCAGGGGAGATGGACAATACCAAGTGCTCTGTTCTCAGTTCCCTGGAGACCATGCTGCCCAGGGTCCAGGGTATCAGCAGGATCTGCTCAGTGCTCCGGCCCCCAGGGCAACAACCAATCATCCCATCTCATTCACTGCAAACTTCTGCCCAACAGTGTCAGCTAGCCCAGAACTCACCAAAGAACCTGTCAACTACAAATATCATAAATAAGAATGCACCTTGACAAACTATCCATCTCTTACAATATTCCCAGACTAAACCAATTAAAAAGAAAGGCTTCCAAAAACAGAATGTGGACACAAGTTGTGGCTCTCTTCTCCCTTCTCCTTCCTCGCGCTTCCACCCGCTGAGGTGACACGGGATCACGTCCTCTCACCCGCCCACAGTGAACTCAACTCGCACATTCTAGCTTGGGGTTCTCCAGAGAAGTAAACATTTGCCAGCGCTGACTAACCTTCTGACTCGGGTCCTCAGACATGGACTGGGAGACAACAGTGTCCGTCCAGAAAGTCGCTACACTTCAGCACGCAGGAAAAGAACAACCCTGGGGTGGGGCCTGAAGAGATGACCAGCATTTCCTCAGAGGCCAGAGCTCCAACCAGGAGCACAGCCCCCGGGGCTGTGCACTGTACAAGCGTGGTGATTTCTACAGCCACCAGCCCAGAGGACTCCTTGGCTAAGAAGTTTAAAAAGGAGGGAACTGGGTCACACAATATGGCCGTTGGACACCACTAGACAATCTACAAAAATGAAATCTTTAAAACTAAACTTTCTAAATTGAAATAACTCAATTTACTGAAATTTTTTAAACAATCTCACCTAATTTATAAACGCAGTCTTTCTAGCGTTCTTCTCTTTGTCATTGCTCCTACTGGGGACAACAGTATAGGAAGCTTTACACCAGTGCTCCAATCTCAATAATGGTAACAAAAGAATGTGATCACTTTACATTGGTTTTCTAAATACTTTCACATTTATAATTTAATATAATTCCAGATGATAGGATAAGCCAACATTACAATAACCGTTTTACAACTGAAGGAACTAAGAGTAAATGAAGTTAGAAGATGTACATCACACAGCGAACTGAGCCCAAACCAGGCTGTTGTTTAATGTGACAGAGGATTCATTTTTTAAATTAAATATTAAGGAGAACTCTGGGGGAGAGAGGCAGGGAAAGGGGAGAGAGAGAGAGAAGAAACAAGGGAGAGGGGAAGGGGTGAGGAGAGCGAGCGGGGAGAGGTCCTCCAACAGTGCCTCCCTCCTCCCAGGCAGGTGCATGGAACCCAGTCTGAAAACTCATGGATTAGCCTGTGCTGCTTCCTAAGAGTCGTACAGAAGTGTGTCAAGGGACGAGGGTGAATCCACACTACACGCAATCTCCTCAGATTCAGGTAATCTCTGGAGTTCTACTGTTTGCTTTGTTTTTTTAAGGAAAAAATGTTTCCTGATTAAAGAACATTACAGAAAGGAATTATCTGCTATTGAAAGTTTATGATATCACTGGGCTGAGAAAAGTCTTAATTTTAGTCAGAACTGCATTTAAACTCATTTTTTACATTATAACTCAACATAGGAAGGCCTAAAAACAGACTTCAGCACATTCTGTACTTATTTAGGGCGGATGAGAAGGAAAAAAGGGCACAAGATGGTCCTCAGATGACACCAGACTGAGTGACAGCAACTGACCAGGCGCGGGGCATCACATTGAGAGCAGAGTGCTGGGATCGGGGGTACCTCTAAAACTACACCATGCGAAGGCAGTGCGCAAACCTGCACTGAGACTGCAGACAGGGAACACAGACAAGCTTGGAAACACACTGCAAAGGGAAGGAGGGAAGCGGGGGTGTCAGGCTGAGCCCCTCAACATTCCCATGGGCAGGGTGGGGAGGCGGGCACGAAAGCTTAGCAGAGGCGCCATTTTTAACACAAGGTGTTGCAAGCTGCTGAGCCCTGGTAGAGGTGTCCCTGGAATTTGGGGATCCTCTGGAAACACTGTCATTTGAGCTTCTTACCCAAGGAGCTTTAAAATCAGGGGATGCTTTTGACTTGAAATCTCATTTAACCTCTTCTTCCACCAAATGTACTTTTTTTTTTTTTTTGGTGAGGAAGATTAGCCCTGAGCTAACATCTGTTGCCAATCCTCCTCTTTTTGCTGAGGAACATTGGCCCCGAGCTAACATCTGTGTCCATCTTCCTCTACTTTATATGTGGGACACCCGCCACAGCATGGCTTGATAAGTGGTATGTAGGTCTGCACCCAGGATCCGAACCTGCAAACCCCCGGGCCGCAAAAGCAGAGAGTGCAAAGCTAACCATTACACCACCGGGCCAGCCCCCCACCAAATGTACTTTTGTTACAGGTAAAACTCATGCCAGAATCTAGCAGTTTCATTTCTGCTAGGGGTGGGCCTTACCGTCATATCTACTGGGAGAATCGCATGCTTTCTGGGGGGTTGCCACTCGGAGGAATATCTGTTGCCTCCACGAGTGTCTCCGTGTCTTTATAGGGGTCCCACTGGCATCGCCGAGATGGTTGGCTTCAGATTCAAAGTCCCTAAAATTATAAGATAATTAATTTATGACTGGTAGGGAGATATAAACAGGTATTTTAACTTGACTTTTTTTTTTTAACAGAGCACTAAATTATAAATTATCTCTGTATGAGCAAACATAATTATATAATCACAAATGTCAAATCAGGCTCACGGTGGGTCAACACTCCGAAAGGACTGCATTCTTACAGGATATTTTTCATGAAAAGAGCAAAATCACATGCCCTTAATTTATTTCTATTGTAAAAGATATTAAGAAATACACTCCACAGATCATTAGCTTCCAATTGGGCCTCCCTTGGTGCCACTTCAGAAAAGAGAAACTGCCAAAAGGGGGCGCTGCCACCAGGGCCGCCACCTCCCCTAGTACGTGTTTGGGAATATTTTTCCAGCAAATGCCTGTGTCTCCATGGACCACCACAAAAAATGAAAAAACTTAAATTACACAGAACCATCAAGGCAATAATTATGCGGTCACTTGCTGATGGTTGTCTTTTTGCGGTTTTTTTTGGTGAGGAAGATTGGCCCTGAGCTAACCTCTGTGCCCATCTTCCTCTATTTTGTATGTGGGTCGCCGCCACAGCACGGCTTGATGAGTGGTGTAGGTCCACACCCAGGATCGGAACCTGCAAACCCTCGGCCGCCAAAGCAGAGTGTGCCGAACTTAACCACTATGCCACTGGGATGGCCCCAAGGATGATTGTTGTAACCATGTGTATTTTTAAAACTACAAAACAAAGAATATTTATCAATGTACATAAATATAATCTCTAATCATTAATTTTCTTCCGATTCACAGGACAACTTGGGGAAGCCCTAATTTACACTCGAGTATATACCCACAACTAAGCAATCATCCAAACTTACAGATCAGATAGCCTGACTTAACTATGACAGCCACATGCACTACCCAGAAAGACTGCTATCTGGTAGAGAACTGGTTAAGACGTTCTTTAATCTTCTGAAGATAACACCACATTAATAAACTAATCCTAGTCAAAAATGGAGAACAGGTTGACTGCACATTCTTAAAAATGACAATCAGTAAGAAAAAAGTATAAGAAAGAAGATACAATAGATTTAGCTAAAATGATTTTTAAAATGGCAAAAGAACCTCTTCTTTTAAATGACTTCAAATCCCTGTATATCTAACAATAATTCAACACTCTACCCAGGCTTGATATATCTAAATTAAACCCTACCTTTTTGTGTTCATAAAGTCAGAGGTGTTATTTTCATCTACAGGAGCCAGAAATTTTAGAAAATTTGGCACAGAGGAAGAAGAATGAAGTTTTTTCCGCAGGGCATTACGGTAGGAGATGCTGAGAGTTTGGTTGAAAAAAGAGTTTAGGATCAAGAAACACAAATACACAAAGTATAAAACATAAGCTTCAAAATAAAAGAAACATTTTAGTTTTAATGCTAAGAAAATTAAACCAAGTAAGAAATTAAAAATAGTTTACAAGTGAGATTTAACTTTCATTTTCAGTCATTAAAACTCCACTTTAAGTGAATGGAATCAATGAAGTAATTGAAAAACATCAATTCAATCAGTTATGCAAGATGAATAAATTCTAGAGATCTGCCATACAATGTACATTGTGCCTATTGTTAACAATACTGTGTTGCGCACTTTGAAAATTCGTTAAGAGAGTAGATCTCATGTTGAGCATTCTTAACAGAATAAAATAAAAACAAAACAACAACAAAAAAATCAGTCCATCTTCCAAAACGACTCTTCCTTTCAAACTGGAAAAAATAACTTTCCTAAATTAACGAGGAAGATTCTGACATGGCACAACTTGTGGTGTATGTGATCAAACACAGTGTTGTTAACCTGTGTGTGCGTACTACGGCAGGGGAACGAGAAAATAAGTACATAAAAAACGGCCTGCCATCAAAATCTGTTTTCATAATAATTTTGAGAAAATTAATCAACAGTAAAATTAAGTGGGTTCAAATGATAGAGTGAAAATAATAAAACCAAAAACAGACAAAACACACATGCAAGCAGTGGCCCCAGGCTCCCTGCACACTTTCCCTCCATTCAGCACATCTTCTGTGTGTGAATTTCCCAGCAAGACAGACGACACTGAACTTGCCGTGCGAGTGTGCTCACCTCTTTGGCACAGCATTCCCACTGTGTTCTCCACTTGAGTTATGTTTTAGGTACTTAAAAAAATTTGGCGAGGAGGCGGAGGGGTTAAGACGAGCTGGAGGAGCAGGAGCTGAAGACTGACCTGAGCAACTTTTAGACTCGCCAACAGGCGGATGATCCACACTAAACAGCAATCAGAGAGAAAGCAAGAGGGGTTAGAGGGAGAGACAGAGGGACCACTGCGGGAAGCACGGAGGAAACAGAGAGAATGGACATGGCTGCGGGTGTCGCATCATTTCAATAGGAACCGTCACAGAGCGAGAGGGCTTTTCACTTCTCTTCTGCATCCCAACTCTCGTTGGCAAAGGCAGTTTTCAGTAAAAAAAAAAAAAAAAAAAAGCCTTGTAAAAGGTCATTCTTGATCATTGCCCACACGTCTATGCACCCGAGAGTACCTTTTCCTCTATTCCCTTTTTAGGAACTGACAGGAAAAAAAATTTTTTTTTTAATTAAAATGAAAGCAAAGGAAAGCAAAACAAAATCCAGAGTTTTTAAAATACAGCTCTCTTTTAAACGAACAATAACCTGCCTTGAACTTCAATGTCTCATTTCCTGTACGT
Source organism: Ceratotherium simum simum (assembly GCF_057802395.1). Taxonomy (NCBI): domain Eukaryota; kingdom Metazoa; phylum Chordata; class Mammalia; order Perissodactyla; family Rhinocerotidae; genus Ceratotherium; species Ceratotherium simum. Next base: position 31,486,977 of record NC_141907.1, on the reverse strand, counting down.
AAATGAGAAAAGAGTTCACAAGGAGGGCAGAAAGCAAAATAGGTACTCTGGGGAGGCAGACCTTCTCCCTCCCTCCCTCTCATCACCTATGTCCACACGATCCATCAGAGGAAGCTGCCTTCTCAGGGAAGAAGGGAAATGTACTGCCAGGGATGCTAACTTCCTACCACCTCTGGCTTAGCAAGAGAACTAGGCATCTCCAGACAGGAAGGTTTCCGTTATCACTGAAAATCCGAGAAATAGAAGGGTGGGAACACAGTGGAGAGGCTGAACAGGAGTAGCGTGTATACAGGGTTTTAAGAAACATGACAAGAACCTCAGAAAGCCTCAAATATGCTTGTCTCTAAAATGTCATAGTATTAAATATTAGCTTCTGAAGTACGTTCTGCTGTCGGATCACAGTCGTCCAGCTGAATTCCAAAGAACCATCACAGCTATTTTCAATGACTGACTGAAAACAAAGAGCTAAGAGCCCTACTACATCGTTCGAGGATTACTGACACTGTCACTTCTTCACTGGACACCTTTCAAACACCTCCGCATGGACTCTCCATTATCCAGGTATGACCTGCGCTGACACACATCCTGTGGCTTCTGCTGTCACCAGTCAGAGCAAGGCAGCGACTGCGCATAGGTGTGGCCCTACTGCATATTTATAAGGTGAGGTATTATAAAAGATTTTTAACGTTATTTGTAAAGATAACGGAACTGGGCGAACTTCTGCTACTATATTGCTTACCCATCTCTACAACCAGGAAATTCCAACTGCTCATTAGAGCCCAATTATTAAAATTAGTAAATCTTATTGGAAGAATCTAGAATTCTCACATTGAATGAGATTTTAGAAAATATCTATTCCAATTCTGTCATACAGAGAAGTTAAGCAAATTTGCCCAGGAAACAAGCAGTTCAGGACAGAGCTAGGACCAGAACCCAAGGCTGCTGCGTCTGGCACAGGCGTCCATGTTACCTCTCATGCTCTGCTCAGTACTGATCACACATCTCCGCCCCACCGCAGGAATGTTCCAGGTTTCAAATGAGCAGACTCACCTGCCCGCCTACTCGCTACTTTTCCTCAAAGCCAGCAGCTAAGTCCCCAAGTCAATACTGCCTCTCATACTGTTTGAAGAGTGATTATTATACATTTTAAGGGCTATTTCTGCTCAGTTTTACCTGCTTCCTCATAATACTTGCACCTGTTACTCGAATAAGTAACAAGTAGCTCTTACATCTACATATTCCCCACGGGAGGAAAGTGGGGAAACTTTTTAGCCAAGTTAAACCTGATTCAGGTTTCACTTTCATCCAATAATCATACCTGGGATGCACATACCTGGTTAGTAACCCATATGCCCCAGCTATTATACAACAAATTTACATTTTAAACAAATCTTACTTTCGTTCATGAGGCGTCTCTGTGCTCACTGAGTGATACCTCGTAAGTTTTCTTTGCGAGACCCCCGGAGACCCCTGTGCAGGTTCAGGAGGGTCCTGGCATTCCACAGGGAAATGACTCAGGGTGTTTGCACGCCTTCTGAAGCCTTGCTGGGGTGAGAGTGGGGCTAGCTCTTCCGAGGGATGGCTCTCCGAGTCACTGGACAGGTCATCCGAGGAGCCGAGGAGCCTGAAGGAGCTCTGGGAAACGGGCAAGGTCTCCTTTTCACACACAGATGGCTCCTGGCAGCAAAGAGACAGCAGATCAGACATAGCACAGGGAACATGTGAGATTTACAAATCTCTAATCCCAGGGGCAGGAAAACATTTCAAAGGCACACATCTGATCATAATGCCATCTAGAGGCCACCAAAAAAATAAGGAAATGAAGGCCCATTTTAAATGCCTGCTTGTCAGAGACAAAATGCTAGTTTGCTGGATGAATGGGGAAAATGCCCAAATGCAAGTGAGAAGGACTAAGCGAGGGCACGTAACAGTTCTAAGCAAAACCAAAATAGTTCCCTCTCTAGAAAACAGCACTCTCTACTACTGCTCGTAAGAAGGGTGATGAGGGTTGTGTAACTTGTCTGCACTGTTTAAACACATCAAGAAGTCTGTCTCTCTGCCAGCTGTGTCCACACAAGTTATACCCACATTTTAAGGCTCTATCTGAATTTGACCTAATGTTGAGATTTAACTTGGTAATTTTGAGGGTTAAAAATTGTATCCTATACTATTCTTAGAACATGGAAAATCTCTCTCTAGGTACTTATTGCCATGATTCAGGGCAAGTCACTTAACTTCTTCCTGTACCTCAATTTCCTCATCTGTAAAAGAGGATAGTGAAAATTTATCTCCCTGGGTTTCAGAATTAAGCAAGATAAGACAACTGAAAGTACTCTGTTGACCGTAAAATATTATACAAATATTAGTTATTGTTTTATTAGATACTCAATGAATTTACTGAGTGGGTACTCAAACATTTGTTGAGAATCATGACAAGAACTTAACATTGTAGGCTTTCAAGATGCGTACTGTTTCAAAGAAGTGTACTGCTATCACTCATGCACACTGATGCACAGCACTGCACACCCAGGAAATGGGTGGTGACCAATATATTTTTCTCAAATCAAAAAATACAAAATAAGAGAAAATGTACCAGCTTGTCCCTCCTGAAATTGCTAGAAGGGAGGAATAAATCCACATGAAAAGAGTAAAAAGGAATAAATGCAGCTAATGGTGGACTAGAGAATCTAAATTCTGTTATTTGATATATAGTTGAGTGCCTTTTAGATGATAGGTATTAAGGACTTTAATTAAAAAATAAATTTATGTTTATTGAGGGAAGAGGTTATACACACTTAATTTTGTAGGAATTAGATAGGAAAAGCTTAATTCCCAACATACTATGAAATGTTAATTACTTTAAACATAACTGAAATTCTTCATTCTTCGGGACTCTACAGCTCCAAAGACTCTTTTAAGGATTTAAAAATTGTCTAAGACAATGCACCACAGCAAACAATCTCCATCACGTAAACCTGTTCATCTCAATTCTCATTACCATCCTTCCAAGTTATGTAAAAGAGGTAACCCATAGCTTAATCTTACACCTAAAAGGGCCACTCTGACATTCAGCTTCCTTGTAACTCCTAGATGATTAATTTATTGGAAGAGATCCAATTACATAAGAAGCATACCTTTACAACAGTTTGTCAATCTCAGGACGAAAAAAAGATGTAAAGAAGTGCACATAAAGATACACATACAATACAAACAGGTGGCTTCTGAAAAGTTGCATTTCTCTTAGAATTACCCTAGAAATTCAAGCTATATGTATATTCTTAGATCTGTGTTTTGGAGAAGAATTTTTTAAAAAGCAATAAAGACTTACTGGAAAAGTCACTCGAGCGACATGAATTTCCTACAGTATCTCTATTCACACCCATCTATCTGGAACCCCTTCTTCCCTGTCTACTTCCACAGCTACAATTCGTACACTTTCTTCAAGATTCAATTCAAAAGCACTGTTGCCTCCCTCCCCAAGTTTTCTCTGGTTGCACTGACCAAAAATAACTTCCCTTCCCCCTGCTCCTGTGACTGCTAAGTTGCCACCGCCTCTTCTTCGAACCCTCAGGGCTCCTACCACACTCTACTTGATGCTGGTGATATCTGAGTACTGTCATCTCTCTCCTACAGGCTAAGTTCCTATAGGGCAGGGGCTCTGTCCTATTCATCTGAACTGTGGGGTAGAGCCAGTATGTAATAGATGATGCTACGTTCCACTAGATTTTAACTTAGAAAATCACATTCAGAAGCCTGGTGTCTAGTGCCTCACTCCCCAAAGTGGGTCCACAGATGAGCAGCATCAACATCACCTTGGAGCTTGTCAGAAATTCAGCATTTCAGGCCTCACCCAAGGCCTACTGAATCAGAAGCTGCACTTTAACCAGAACCCCATTAAAGATGCACCTAGAATTTGAGAAGCACTCATCTTAGACAGTATGTCTCAAATTGTAGAATGTAACACATCAGTAGGTAGTGATATCAATTTAATGGCTTTCCATGAACATTTTTTAAGTGAAAGAGAACAGAAAATACCATTATGTATCACATGCAGTCTATAGTAAATACCGTTCTGTGAAATTTTATTTTATTTTGTGTGTGTGTGTGTATGTATGTGTGTTTGTGAACCATTTCACAATGTTAAATGTGTTTCTTACTGTTGGTTATGGTCTAAAAACTCTGAAGTCCTCACACCCAGGAGAGATCGCAGAAGAATTTAGAGTTCCTATGGTAGGGAGCTGGCCTCCACAAACACTTCCTCTCTCCTGCATCTGAGGGCGCTCTGGTAGCAGAAGGAAAGCTGACCTTTCCAGCACAAAACCCCAAATCCACTTTTTCGTGGTTAAAAACTTGAACTAACCATGTTTAAATATGCTTAAATGCCTAGAAAGCAAGAAATTAAAACAAAGACATAGACACAGGTTTGTTCCCAAAGAGAACGGCTGGCTTGCTCCTTATCACAAAGCTGTGCTTGGGGGCAGAGGCGAGGGTGAAGCTTAGTTGCTTATTTATAAGAACAGTAACGTTTAATTATAATCATAGAGCTAGCTAGAGAACAAAGTAAGTTCAGGAAATTGCATGCTTCTCGGAATTACAAACTCACTTTTAAGACTTCCCCAATTTCAATTATTTTTAACATTGGAAAATCTACTTGAGAAAAAAATCTATTGGTAGCCTTGCAATAAATTAGATCTCAGTGGTCTAAAATTGTGATCTTGTTTCTTTGCTTGTGGAATGGTCATCTGCTTTGTTATGTAAAACTTTTATGTTATAGTAGAACTGCATGACCAGCCCTCCATCTGCACTAAGAAGTCTGGACGCACCAAACTTTTCATGATTGGAGAGATGAGCCTTCTTTTGTTGCTTTTGATAGGCTCTGTAGATAGGAAAGGAACAAGACCCATTTGCTGGTTTCTTCAGGGTGTCATATAAAGAAAAATTTGCTTACTTTGCTGGTGTTACTTAATGTGCTAGACATGGAGCTGTCCAGATCCAGACTGGCGGCATGTTCCTGTAGGCTTCTGGCTTTATTACCCTACATAAAGAAAAGGCAGTCAAGTTATAACCCCTGAGGCTTATGCAAAGGCATCAGCTAGAAGCAGCTTGGTCTATTTAAATAAGCTCATGAAAAATGCAACTACTGAGAAATGCTGCTGAGCACATAAAGACAATCAACATTTCTGATATCCTTTTCTTTTTTTTAATAACACACGAACCTAAATGTTCCAAAACACCTTGTAGATTAGTCATTTGGCGGGGATGATAGGCAGGAAAAAGAGACAATTCGTCTATGAAGAAAAGCAAGTGCTAAAGTAAGCGTATTCAACGACCGTCTCTCGAGTCACAAGTCACCATAAACCCGTCAGCTGCGTGACACGCAAACAACATTCTATCCATTTGGAAACTCGCAAAGGCAGCCCCTCCCAACCCTGGTTTTGTAAATGAACTGTTTTTAATTATCTGTAAGGATGCTGCAAAATTCTTGGAAACATCTTCAAAGAAAATACAATTTAACTTTCTTTTAAAAAAAGTATCTTTCAAATGGAGTGTGTCAAGAAATCAAAAAGAACTATACAAAGATATTGCAAGTTCCAGAAAGGTGTGAAACTGAAACAAAATAGAACTTTCATTTCTTAAAAGTGCCATCAAAAGTCTTTACACTCATGGTGGGGGGTGGGGGGGAGTAATTTTTTAAATATCTCCCAGATTGATGTATACGTATACTTTATTCTTCCTATAGAGCTGCAGGCCACAAACTTTTTCTGTAAAGGGCCAGATAATAAACCTCTTATGCTTTGTGGGCCATATAGTGTCTGTAACAACTACTCAACTCTGCAAAAAAGCAGCCTTAGACGACAGGCGAATGAATTGATGTGGTTGCATTTCAATAAAACTTTATTTACAGAAATAGGAAGTGGCCTGGGACATGGCCCAAGAACTGTAGTTTGCTGACTCCTGCTATAGAGGGTTCCAGACACGTCAGCAGTAACTGGATTTTTAAGTTGTACTTAGTGACACTAGGGAGAACGGAACCCACGCTTTGGTGTGTTAACTGTGCTCTTTATAGGACTGGCCAACGAATAACATTCTTTTGGGAGACAAAAAATTCCACGGGATATAACATAATACAAAAGAATGGAGAATTTTTTCTAACCCAGGCCAAGTTAAAATCTGAATTTTATGTGTAGATAACATTGTTCCAAGACTAAGAAGATATTAAAAAAGGTTGTACCCTTCTATATTTTATGATGAACACTGATGGAATAAAAGCAAAGAATTGAATCTCATGCTCTCTTAAAAAGTGCTTTAACTCAAATTAGGAGAAATTATGCTACTTACCCGGGACAAAATACTTTCTAAAGACTCTGTTAAAGATCTCTTTGCTTTGTTTTTCAGCATATCTAGCCTAAATCGAGTGGCACTAGGTGCTATTTCACTTCCAATATTCTCTGCTGCAATCTGTGATGTCTAAAAAGTGAAACAATGAAAAGTTAAGTCACTTACAGCTTCCTTCCCTCCTTCCTCCTTCTTCCTTTTTAAAGGACTGAAAAATCTCTAGGATGCATCTTTTTAACCTGAGGCCATTATTCTAATTCTTTCTGTGACCTCATCTCATCTCCTCCTGGGTGACATGGCTGCAAGTCCAGGAAATAATTTTGCCTCAAAGAGTTGCTTTGCCTACTCCAACAAAAGGAGGAAATGTGCTTAGAAACCAACCAGTTAACAAGGCAGTTCAGAGCTCGGGCTCTGCAGCTGGATCACAGATCTGTCATTTACTAACTATGGCCTTATACAAGTTACTTACTTTCATTGAGCTGCAATTTCCTCTTCTGTAAATTGAGACCAACCTCAAGATCTAATCATAATGCTGTGTTGTGAGATTAAAACAGGTAAAGCATCGGGCACGGCTTCTGGTACAAAGGTAGCTGTGATTAGATTTTCAAAGTAAAGTAGTAACTTACCTTTCAGGGCATTTCAGAGGCTGAAACAAAATAAATTTATCCACTGAAGAATCCATTCTCTCTGCCTATACTAATCACTTCATCCCTTTCTATAGAGCTGTCTTCTCCACTTGTTCCTCTCTCCCACCTATTGTTCTAACATCCCTTTCATTCTCGTCTGCAACCAAGCTTCTCTCACTGAACTGACCATAATATGAGCCTGACAACATAATGGAGTTTGTTTGCCAACCACTAAATGAAGTTTAATGTCATTAATTAACAAAGAGGTATGTTTATGGGGAAAAAACTACAAAAACCCTCTAGATTAAATTGCCTCTTACTTCTATGGATTCTTACCTGATTGCTTCCTGCTAGATGATGATTTTGTTAGAAAAACACACAAACACATACATCCCCCATTACTGTAAACACTGACTACTATTTGTTGTTACATATTGTGCACCCCAGCCCCCCACTTTGGCCAAGCTAACATTTTGCAGGTGTTGAGAGCAGTGGGGAACACAGGCTCTAGAGCTCAGTGCCCAGGTGAGGTACTTCCTTGCTGCTCCCTGGCTATGTGGCCTTGGGTAGGTTATTACCTGCTGCCTCTCCAAGTTCCTCCACCTTCAGACTGAGGACACATAACGAACTTTCCTCACAGAGCAGTTATGAGATTTAAATGGATACATATTAAGGCTCTTAGAACATACCTGACACTCGATAAATGTCAGCTATCATGATTATTAGCTACTCTCTCTATTTCTTTCTACATTTAACAGAAAACATTACAGACATCTTTGAAGCTTCCAGGAACCACTCTCCTTCCTCCACCTGCAGAAATAACCCCTCTCCTGCATTTGGTGTTTATCAACTCAAATTTTGCACCTTTATATATATATACGTATGTATCCATAAAACATATATGTTGGTTTACATACAGTTGAAACTTTAAATGAATGTATCATACTGTACATTTCCTTCTGTAATTAGCTTTCTTCTTTCAATGTTGTTTTTGAGATTTATCAGTGTTGAAAAATGTTATTTGATTCACTTTAATCACAGTGTAATATTTACTATATGATTCTAACACAATTTATTCATGTTCCTGTTGTTAAACATGATTCTCTTTTCCTGCTTTTACAAAGGAGACTGCAGTAACCTCTCTCATACATTGCTCCTTATCACACGTGTGAAAGTGTCTGCAAGGTAAGTAACTAGGAACGTTCCTACTGGGTCACTGGATCACTGGGTCTGTGCATCTTCTGCTGTCCAATTTCTCTCCCCTAACTAATACCAATTCATTTTCCCAGTATCAGCATACGAGAGCTCACCTTTACATGGTATTGCCAAGTTTTTAAATTTCTGCCAATCTCATGGGTACAGATGGTCTCTTAATTTGTCTTTCCCTGCTTCCTATTACAATTCAGCATTTTTTTATTTTATTCAGTTATTTGCTCATCAAAGACCTTACATCTTCTTGGAAATAATGAAATTCTAATTCACCAATGAACGTTATACATTTTTCAAGGCATAAAAGACAAAGGTTCTGATGAGAGCTACGTTCGGCTTTGTCTAGTTATCCAGAGTTTTATTTCTATGAGAATTAGAACATGCACTAAAAGAATGACTTAGCTTAGAACTTCAAGAAGGGAGACTATCATGTATCTTTGTGTTTTCACAGAGTATACTGAGCATACTCTGGACACTTAACACTTGCTTGCTGAAGAATGAGAGAATGAGTAATGATCACCAGGTAGGCCCATGGAAACATGAGACTGAAGTAACAGACTCACTCAACAAGTGTCGACTGAGTGCCTGCTAAACCTTACGCACCATAAGTAGTTGCCTTACTAGTTGCAAGTGGTCCTCTGCAATCATTTACCAAGAATAAGAGCCTGTCCAGACTCAAGGCAGCCTCCAGAGCAAAGAAATTGCCCACAAAGGGCCCTCAGGGCCCTGTCTTTGACCCAATGCCAGTTCACTCAAAGAAGCTATGGATTTGCTTTCAAACTCATAACAAGTTTTCATAAAATAGAGCATTCTGAACTGATCATTTTGATATTTAAAGAAAATATTGGCTAAAAGACTAGTATTACGTGGTAGATCCTACAGAGAAGAAAAACTGCACTTGTATTTTTTTTAAACCAAACCATAAGAATCTCTGTACACTTAAATCAATGCTTCCTGTGCTCTCCTCTACCATCCAGTAAGATTCTATGTCTATCATCAAAATTCAAATATAATTTGAAAATAACTCATGTTTAGAAAATAGTGTTTAGAAAATAACATATTTCTTATTTTAAAATAAGCATCTAGAAGGTTCTCCTTTGAAGATGATGCTCGTTCTTGGACAAGTTTCTAATTTGGGGCTCTAGGGTGAATTGTACTGCAGTCGTCATATTACCCATCCCACAACAGATGGGTGAACTCTAAGCATGAAAGTTTGGAGCCAAGTTTTAAATTCTGATGCTACACTGAAGTTCTCAGTTCAGAACCCACCATCCTGAGTGTCACAACTAAAACATGACACCCTCTAACTTTATTAATTTATAGGTCTTTGCCCAAAGAGAATCCTTTTCCATAAGATCAAAGGATTCATTCAGTTGTTTTCTACTTCATGAAAATGCTTCCTCCGACAGCTATCCAACTACCATCTCAGTCTTTGAAAAGCAAGTACGGTGTCACCACTGCCTCTGAGGAGCACAGCCCTGAGTCTGTGCTCATTGTCTTCTGTCCACTTTTGAAGGCTGGTGGCCAGAGAAGTTCATCGTCACAGCCATGGTTCTACCTCTCTCTAGGTCAAATCATAACACATTTTCAAAGGCTACAGGAATTGTTAGGTACAACAAGAAGGTAATGAAGTCCATGTGGTTCAACTATTTGGTAGCAGAAAATGAGAACAGGAACCTATTGGCGAATCTCAAAGCTCCACTTGATGGATCTATAAAGCGGCTGCTGCTCTGAAAAGGCTGATCCTCAGAGCCTGAGAGGGTGTCCAGCCCGGGGACACCCAACCACATCTGGGGATCAGGGCAATGCTTTAAAGGCAAAGACACAAGCCTCCCGGGTAAGAGAATGTTTAGAAATCTCTAGAGAAAGTGCTGCCTAGATGCCAGTCCTGCTTCGTGAGGCTCGGTCTCTCTTACATTTAATTCTCTGATGTTTTCAAATGAAAAAAACCATTAAATATATTTCTCCGTTGGACTAATCTATGCCCAAATCACAAAGATACTACCTTGTTCCATACAAGTGAGTCTGCACTTAGATCAAAACTTTCCATCCACCATAAATGCTTCATTCCCCTCTAGCAGTTATAAATTATTTAAAAATTATCAATTTCCTGTTGGAACAAGTTAGGAAAAAAATCAGAACAGGGAAAAACTACTAGTAGCATAAAAGAAAAAAAAATGGAATGGAAATAAGAAAAGAAATAGTTTGGAAAGTGAACTAGAGAATTAACTGAAGACTCAGACTGGGTGGCCCAGCCAAAAGTGCACAGGAGCAGCACAGAACTCCCAAGCTCTCTTAAGGTACAGGCTGAGAAGGCAGGAATGCCAACACACAAAAGCCAAAGGCCAGCAACACAGACAGTATCCTGGTGTAGGGTCACTGCTAAGGGACCCTGGCGTTGGCCAATGAGACTGAAAGCAACGTCAGACACTGTACATGAGCTTTAAGAGTTCAGGAAAGGTGCATGATTGCCAAAGCCAACTGGAAGGTAGAAATCAGATGGGGAGAGCTGCTATGAGAGTATCGAGTAAAAGTACACCATGGTGAGGTCACCAGCACAGCACAGGCTGTGTGCAGGGAAGAGAGCAAGCACATGACTGAGCAGTAAAGCACCTTTAGAACAAGCATTCATTAACTGTTTTCTTAAAAAAAGGCAATACGCTTTTGAAAAATTAAGGATTTTTTCAACATCCTTCACTGATTTTTCTCTAGATTTTCTGGCCTACAAGTAACTTAAGCAAATATAAAATGCATATGTTTTGAAGCTATAATGGTTATTATGAATCGACTTAGAGTCCAAAAGACATCGGAAAATTGTCCTTGGCACCGTGTGTACTGAATCCCAAACTCGAAGCTCTTCAAAGACAGAGGCCTGCAAGTGGCCCCAGCTTCCGACATAGCCCCCCCGCCAAAAACAGAGAAGCTAAATAAAGCTTGCGGACAGTAGAGGATGGCAGGAATTAATGGAAGTTCTATATCTGAATAGCACATAAACCAGCTGCTTTAACATTGCATCTGATTTGTCAGTAGTGCTATCTTATATTTGCATAGCATTTATACTATAAAGGATTTCCAGGGACTTTACGTAACTCTGAAGGCAGCTATAAAATGTCACTCCCATTTTACCAGGGATAAAGGTGAGGTGACAGAGACAGGCTACCAGCAGGTCAAGTAGCTTGTCCCTGCAGTATCTACTCTTCAACTTCATTCTTTTTTTTTTTTGACCTCACAGAATTACCCTTTTTTTTTATTGAGGTCACACTGGTTTAAAAATTATATAAATTTCAGGAGCATATTTCAACTTCTGTATAGACTGCATCATGTTCACCACCAAAAGTCTAGTTGCTTAAACTTCTTTCTTGATGCTCCACACCAGTCCTCTCATCAGAGCAACTGCTCCAACCCCACCACAATGCAGACAGGAATTTCTCACCTTCTCTGAGCACAATCTAAATATTCCCAAATCTTCCCTATATGTGTAACAAATGAAAAGAAAATACACAGAGAAAGAGAGGATTCAGAGCTTCAGAAAATTCCCAGGACTCTGTTTTAATTAGCGTCCTGGAAAAATTATAAAAGACAAAAATACAATACCTGCTTTGTCTCTCCAGTATGGCTGTGAACTTTCTGTTTCTCTTCATATAAACATCTCAGGAAAGAAATAATCAATTCATTCTCTCGCTGCTCATTTCTTGGTCTCAATTTCTTAAAAAAAAAAAAAAAAAAAGCAAACTATATTACATTTATTTTTAATTGTCAACAAAACTGCTAAACCGCCCCTTTAGAAACTCTAACAGCTTTCATCCATCCATTAACTAGTGCTTTTACCCAATTATCTCACTAGGAGGCACCAATGTTCCTAAAACTGGGGACAATTTTTAAAAAGGGACAGAGAGCAGAGCCAGTAGGCCAGATTTCGCTTTTGACCTCTGCTGTCCTTATACTTAAAAAAAACATTTCACATCAGATAGAGGCATAGTCAAAATATTTAGTAAATAAATAGTCTTGAAAACAGAAGAAAAGAACAAAATCTATGTAAACACGCAGAGGTCAAGAGCCAGAATGGCTACACATTCATAAACTCTCACGGTTAGGGAGCTGGACAGGAAAATAGCAACTGGACTCAGGGTCACGGTTCCACATGTTGAATGTGTCTGTCATGAAGCACTTTCTGGAAGTCCCATGATGCATGTACTTGCACACAAAATCTCATGGCATGGCCTTAATGGTTTTTTTTTTCTTTTTTAAAACAATTCTCTCTATGCCTTTTATTTTTCAGGCAGGGTAGCGTCAAAGCATACTGGACCAGAAATCAGGACGTGTTGGTTCTAAGTGCTGCCTCAAAGTGTGACCAAAGCAAGTCATTTAATCTTAGCTTCCTCATCTGTTCAAATGAAGATCATACACAAAGTGAACTCCAAGGTTGCCTCCAAACCCCAAAGTCTTCGTCTTTGAATTATCAGAGCTCACTTGCAGAAGATCATCTAATTTAATGTATTATTTTCTCTGAATATGAAGAAAACAAAACTGAATTACTCTGGAGATACACAAAGCTTCTAGTCTACAAACTTTGGAAATATATCCAAAATACCGACAATTATCCACTGTCCTGCTCCTCCTTTCTCCCTACTCCAAACTTCTAGCCTGCCCCTTAAAACAAAGGGTGGAATAAACGAACCAACTGTACAAGCATCTGAGTCTGGGTCAATGCTGCTCTTGGTAACCTTCTTCCCCAGCTAACCGCGGAACAATGATTTTACTCTCCAAGTCACAGACTTTAGAAGCAAAGGTTACACTAACCCAGACCTTCTGACATTCCCTCTCTTAAGGAAAAAGATCATTTTAAATGACAAGTTGTTCCTGTCACTCAAGGAAAAGATAGTAAACGACCAGAAGGGGTTGTTTTCACTGAGGACTTTGTGTTCTTTCAAATTTCAGATTTAAGGATTAAATATTTTAGAAGCTAGAGCAGATACTCTCAAACTGGATTCCAAGCCATGAACCTTGATGTCACAAAATTTTACATGTTTTATGCAACAAGTGGATATTTTCCAGAGAAAGTTCCCATCAGATCTTCAAACAAGGAAAGTGGTAGTCAAGTACCACATCCCAACTCAATACTGCTGACCCCAAGAAGGTTATCGATATACTGGAGCCTAAAAGCCCAGGAGGCAATAGGAACTCTCATTCGCCGCTGGTGGGAATGTGAAATGGTATAGCCACTTTGGGAGCCCCTTTTGGCAGCTTCTTACAAAACTAACCATGCTCTTACCATGCGATTCAGCAATAGTACTGCTTAGTATTTACCCAAATGAGTTGAAAATATATATCCCCACAAAAACCTGCACACGAATGTTTACGGTAACTTTATTTGTAATTGCCAAAACGTTGAAGCAACCCAGATGTCCTTCAACAGGTGAATGAATAAACAAATTGTGGTACATCCAGGCAATGGAATGAATTATTATTCAGCACTGAAAAGAAAAGAGCTATCAAGCCATGAAAAGACATGGAGGAACTTAAATGCATATTATTAAGTGAAAGACGCCAATCTAACAAGGCTACGTACTGCATGATTCCAACTATATGACATTCTGGAAAAAGCAAAATGGAAGACAGTAAATGATCAATGGCTGCCTGGGGGTCAGAAGCGGAAGGAGGGATGAACAGGTGGAACATAGAGGATTTTTAGGACAGTGAAACAATTCTGTGTGATACTATAATGGTGGATACATGCCACCATATTTGTCAGAACCCTAGAATGTACACCACCAAGAGTGAACCGTAAAGTAAAGTATGGACTTTAGTTAATAACAATGTATCAATATTGGCTCATCAACTGTAACAAATGTACCATACTAATGCAAGATGTTAATAATAGGGGAAACTGGCTAGGGGAGGGGGCATGAGAGGTTAGAACTCACTGTACTTTCCACCCACTTTTTCTGTAAAACTAAAACTACTCTAAAAAATAAAGTCTGTTTTTAAAAAAGTCCAGGAAAAGAGGAGCAGACAGGAACCACGAGATGCTTCTGAGCAGGCGCAGGCACCCAAGGGTTGACTCATTCTTTCTTCTCCTGTATCTTTAATTAAACCTTTGGGCTGCTCTCATGAGAAAATGTGTATTTTTTTCTTGGAGAAATTCTTCATGATTGCTTATTTCAAAATATCAAAAAAGGCTAAGAATGCAGTAACAAGAAGCATTAATACATTTTTCTTTTCCTCAAAATATACATGAAAGAAGCTATTCAAATAGAAAATGAGACTAGCACTGAGCACCATTACTACCACAGGTGCCGCCCATTGGAATCTGACGCTGAGAACCAGAGACTGCGCCATGGAGCTCATTAAACATCACAGAGGAAAGTCACCAAAGCCAAGAAATCCATGTTCATGGTGTTATGCACGGTCAAGAAATCCTTCCTTAAAATAAATGAAACATGATTAGGGGCTTCTCTTGCATTAAGTTCAAAATGATTAGCAAGGTGTTATCTCCTTAATACCTCCCATAGGTATTTGGGACTTCACCATTTTCCATAGTGGCAAACCATTATTTCCTCAAGTGGATTTAACTTTATAAACATTCATTAGTCAGAGAGACAAGTCTGAAGAAAATAATGGGAAATCAAGTTGGATAACACCACTTTGCAGTCAAAAATTACCTTGCTTATTCAAAATTCATCTACAGTGTCAGATGCCAGGATCGTGGTTACCTGAGGGGGGTTCTGCGGGAATGGAAATGCTCTATTTCTTAATCTTGGTGCTGGCTGCACAGGTGTATTCATCTTACAAAAATTCATTGCATTACACACCACTGATCTATGTGCTTTTCTATAGGTATATTTCATTAAAAAAACACAACTGCCTGTTAACAATAACAAAGCCAGTTTTGTTATGTTTCTTAACTTCATTTCTATGAAGGGGCCTATAAATTGGTTGAAAAGTAATTCAAAAATAAATGTCCCAACACTGACTAATGAATAATATCAGAATGCTGAGAAAGTCTACAGTCTTCTGAGGAAACTACCTAAAATGGCAATGCTCATTGGACACTACATTCTGACATTTTAAAAAAATTATTATAATCAAATCTTATAACAGTTTTAAAACCATGGAAAATCCAACTAAATTGATATATATTCTTTACAAAGTGAAAAAAAAGCTCCTCTGACCACTAATCTTTAACTTGAGAAAAGTCATGTTTTTTAATCCATTATCGACACGTATTGAGTATAAATCTCCTTGATTTACCTACTCAGCATTAATTAAGTCATTCCCTGAAATACACTCATTCAGAGGAAGGGAATTAGATTTGGAGACATTTTCTTTACTAGCCCTACTTTGGCTTGAAAGCAATTTTTTACACTAAGGATGACCAGTTTGGATTTGGCAACTCAGCCAGCAACAGAGCAGCTGGAGAAGAGAGCAAGACTCTGCAGGTCATCTTCACATATGCCCAGTTACAGATGTGTGAAAATTATACGTTTCAAAAAGGTCATAACAAAGGGGCTTTACAGCGTCATGAGTCCTCTTACAAAGAGAAGGGTTAACAGGCCCGCGTGCCCACCTGGCACTTAGTGCTCCGCTCCGAGCGCTCTAAGTCGGCTTGTTTGCAGCAGTCATCATCTCCAGCACCACATGCATAGTAATTACTGATTTCTCTTTCTTGGTGGCTGTTTGGATTGCACTTTTTGTATTAAACATTTATTTACAAAAACAATGATTATGTATGCTTTCATAACTATTTAAGTAATCATGTACCATTAATTTCAATGGTAATTACATTTGTCTTACGAAAATTTGCCCTTGGAGAGTTCTTCAGAAACAAATTCCTCTCCAGGAAAGACTGTATAAAGGAAAATATTAATCATTCTATTTACAAAAGGACTCATGACACTGCAAAGCCACCTTTTTCTTTATGATCTTTTTGAAATATACGATTTTCAAACACAGTAGCAGGCACGACTACTTAAAAAAAAACCAGTGATTTGGTTTATAAAATGTTTTATAAAAACCAAGAATGATCATTGAGGAAATAAGTTACCAAGAATATCAATAAGCCATTAGAAGAAGAGATCCATGTCAAATTCGTATCATTCAAGGAAGAGCTGGGCTTACAATGATTGAGGACAAAGTATGAGACGGCTTTCAAACCCAGTGACTTCTTTTTGGTCTTGAAACCAATCAAAAAATTACAGAGCCTTATGGAACAACACATAGGGGTCCCAGGATATTAACTGAATGCATTTGTTTTTTAAATAAAGCTGTGTCACCCACCACTTTTCTCTCAAGTCTTTTTGCCATAATGTATTGAGTGTCTAAAAACTGGCATGGGTCAAAGAGAAGCTCAGAAACACACCCATTAGGAACTTCTCATTGCTGCACAGGAACGTTTTGCGTATTACCTATTCTGAGTCATCACGCTGTTTTGGGGAAAGTACACAGTGCCGTCTAAATAAAAAAGAAAACTCACATTAGGGGAGGAATGCGCATCTTCTACGCTCACTAGAGAGACATTACCAAAAGTGACTTGACTGCACTAAAACAGCAAGCAGGCTGGCATCAGATGACAAAGGCCCAGCTTCCACTGTAAACACATTAATAATCAGAAGCAAATTGCCCATCCGCTCGTGAATTCCAAGTACAAACAACATTAAATTTGTCTGAGGGTACTGTGTACTTAGAACTCTAAAGATCTTTTAAGAAAAAATAGTGTGTCTCAAGTTGATGTGGAAGGAAACAAGAAAATTTAAAGGCAATTAGAAATTGTGAAAATTACATTCTGAGCTATTTATGAAATTAAAAACTCTAGCATGTGCTGAAAAAGAAAAAGACAATCCTTTAATTTTCCACACTAACAGAAAACAGATCATGGGCCCCATCTGTACAGTCTTTCCCCCAACAAGGAGGGAGAGAGAACTTACAATGCAGACTGGCTGGCCTTCTTGTTCAGTTTAATGACTCCTCTACTTGAAGGACCCCTGCCGCTTTCCTCCCCCCAAAACAGAGAGATTTATTCTTTGTTCTGCTGTGCTCTCCTCCCTAGAAAAGTGCCAGGAAACCATAGAAAATGCCCCTCGGCTAAAGCAGACATGAAATTTTTGATGAGCTCATTAAAGATTCATAATGAACAGACTACAGGCATGCCAGCACATGCAGCACAGTCTCCCCGAGATACGCTGCATCTCACTGCAGGGACAAGCGCGAGCTTCCAGGTTGAACGCAGAAAGCCAATGAGCTTGGTTTTTGTTTTGTATTTTGTTTTTACGTTTAGGTTTCATAGATTATACAGCTCTAAGTAGATAAATTTATCATCTAAATTTATTTTCAAACTGAAAAAAGAACTAAAAGAGAGGAGGAACAATTAACATTCAATTTCATGTACAAAACAACAGCACCTCCTTCGACTCCCGCACTCAGGGCTGAACTCGCGAGCAGGCAGGGGCTGGCAGAGGTTTTCCCTGGAGCAGAGGAGTGCAGGGGACCCAAGTCCAGGACTCCTGTCTCCCAGGCTGAGGCTCTTTCCACTTTATAATTTCCTTTCTCTCATTCTAAAAATGTTTTTTAAGGGACAGCTTCCCTGGTTTAGTTGCTTTCACCATGAAAACCAAGACCTGAGGTGGATCTGCAGCCTCTGTGGGGCTGTTAAAGCTTATTAAAGAGGAACTCGGGGCTGTGAATGCTCTGGTTTGCTATTTTTTATAAATAACATTTCACAGTAAGCTGCCTGCCTTTTCGCTCCTTATAGAAATTAAAAACTAGTACCATGAGCCAGCCCTGATGGCCTAGTGGTTAAAGTTCAGCTGCCGGGGTTTGCTTCCCAGTTGCAGAATCACATCAGCCGTCTGTCAGTAGCCATGCTGTGGCGGCAGCTCACATAGAAGAACTAGAAGGATTTACAACTAGGATATACAACCATGCACTGGGGCTTTGGGAAGGAAAAAAAAAAACAAAACACTAGTACTGTACCTGAACTTCCTCAAAAATAGTGGCTTGCTCTTGATTAGTTAATGTCGTCAGGTGCTTCTGGAGTTCTAGTTTGGTTTTGGAAGAATTCATTCCTATTACGAAAAAAGAGACATGAAAACACTCTATGTAAAAGTTATACGGCAGAGTTAACACATTCCACATCCACTCCCTTTACAGTCTCATCCACCTACTTCAGGCTTTCAATGTTTTATGGAAATTCTAATCAATAATAACGTTGATGGCAATGACAATGATAACAAAGCATTTTTTAGTTAAGCCCTCATGTGCCAGGCACTGTCTTAAACAGTAGGCCTGCATCACTTCATTTAATACTCAGAACAATCTGATGAAGAGGCTTCGACTATCCCCATTTTACAGTTAAGGAAAATGAGACCCACAGAGCTTACAGAATTTCCAGAGACCACCACACTGGACCTGACCTCAGGCCTGTGTGGTTCCACCACTCCGTGTTAAAACACCTCACACAATCAGAACATTGTCCTCAGAAAATGATAAATTCTCGGGAGTATTCTTATATAAACCTGACAACTTCTCTCACGGAAAAACTGGTGCTCCACGTGAAAACCGACAAACGTTTTTCTCTGGCATGTTAGGCTCCTTCACGTAAAATTGATTCATGTGGCTAACAACTTTCCTTTTACCACCAATTGCTTATTAATAGCCATTTAATTACCACTACAGAGGATTTTGATGAAAAGTTAAAAAATAAAGTCTCAATTTTAGTGCCCATTAGAATCTGGTATTTCAGAAAGTTCTTTCTCTACACATCTATATGGCTCAGACCCTGTTTTGCCTTTTCTTGGTGCCAGAGATAAACGTTACACACGATGAGAAGATTTAGAGTGAAAAGATTTGCTGATGTAACAGCCATGAAAAAACTGCCTCCTATTACTTTTATTCCAAGGGCAGCCCTCTCCTCACCCACCTGCCACTCCCTTCTCCTCCTCCCGAGGTGAGCTGCTGGGCAAGGGCTTGGGCAAGGCCGAGCCAGAGAACAGTGTGGATGCATCTGTGTAACTAAGGACAGCCAGGAGGGGACACCTCTACAATCTGGAACGGGAACTTGGAGATCCTGCCTGTTTTACAGACGAGTTGGCTAAGGTCTAGAGAAGCTGGGCAAAGGTCAGGTGACCAATCAGCAGCCAAGCCTCCACTTGTCAAAGGTCAGGTGGCCAGTCAGCAGCCAAGCCTCCACTTGTCAAAGGTCAGGTGGCCAATCAGCAGCCCAGCCTCCACTTGTCAAAGGTCAGGAAGCCAATCAGCAGGCAAGCCTGCCCCAGAGCAGTGCTCCTCCCCTCCCACTGCAGCTGAAGGCAGAGCCCCTACCCTCCTGAAAGGCTGTGGCCAGGCTGCTGCCCCCGCTCGAACTGTTGCAGCCAGCTCAGCCTCTAGGGAGTCCTTCCTGTCTCCCCACAACTTTTTTTTTCTGCCAAGAAAACCATAAGAGGCCACCATAAAATAACAAAAGCCAATATTTCTTAAGTGACTGCTGTGCCACTCCACTCAGCACTACATGTGTAATCTCATTTATTCCTCAAAATAATCCTTGAAGGGGGCACTATTTTTAGTAATCCCAATGTACAGATGAACTGAGGCACAGTGAAGTCAAGCATTTTGTCCAAGGTCATCAGTAAGTAAGGGACAGAGTTACAATTTGAACCATGTCTGTTACCTTCAGACACCACACTCTTAAACACTCCACTGCCTCCCTTTACCCAGACAGGCAAGGACAGTCAAGTCACCTGACACAAGGGGGCTTCAATCCCAAAGTGAATTCAGAGGTGAGTCAAGTGCAGACAGGACAGATGGGCTTTGTCAGAGCACAACTCAGGTGCTCTTCCGGCAAGCTGTCGGGTCACACAAGCCAGGGAAACACACACATGGTTTTACTTCACTCACTACTTAAATGCTGAATCAAAACAGTGTCTAAATAAGCACTCAGTAATCATTAACTCAGAATCCTCCCAGCATATGGATGTCTCTGACACAGTGTAAGTATCTTGTTTTGGACATACTGTATTGCTTGATGAGACATTCCTATGTGGAGAAAAACCCCAAGTCCTAAGAGGAGTTCGACTAACTAACTAAGAGGAGTGTTATACACTTCTAACAATTTTAGCTGAAATCATGCAATACCGACTATTCTTCACATTCAGCAGGTATCGAGAGATCCTTCGACAAGTTTTATCCTTGTCTTCAGGATGCCTCAATTCATTAGGTCCTTCCAGCCCCATCTCAAAACAGAGGGGGTCCCACCACCTCGCTCTCCACTCCATGTTTACTGTGCACCCTCCAAGTGGCTTCTCACCACCTCCAGCCACCACCAGGTGGTTTCTGCAGCAAGAAGGCAGCACTCCCCACGTGACGCCAAAAGGCTTTACGGGGTGGGGGGGGGGGGTGGGGGAGGCAAAGAACAACACAGAAAAAGGGAACCAGGGTCACAGGCATTCCCAAAGGACAATCCCTTGCAGCCCTGGGTTGTCAGTGAGCCCCTTTCAAATTGTCCTGCTGAAAAGGCTCTTATTAGAGGGAGCTCTGATGAATGGCTTTGCTTTGCCAGAGGCAAATTTACTTAGAGAGCAAAAGGAAACCTCAGTTCTACTTTTTTTCTTCCTTTTAGTGCAAGTTTAATTCACTCTAGTAATTCCCAAAATGCTCCTCTAAACTTTAAAAAGCAAACTACTACTAAATACTACTAGCCGTTGTACAAATACAGACCAAGCACAGCTGTACCTCTTACCTGTTGTAAGTGGCCGATGTCATCATATGTACAGTGTGCTGATTCTATTTTATAGATTCCAGGCATAATGTGACTATAACAATTAAGAAAACACAGTCTTTAAGTCTTGCCTTTTGTGGCCGCATCACTGGTCCTCTCCACAGTTTATGGAGTTCTTGGCCAGACCACAACTTCCTATTAGAACTACTCTTATGGAAACATACAATGAGCTTTAATAAACCACTTCATTCTACTTATTAGGAGTGCAATATAGCAAAAAGCAAGGGCCTCAAACTGTTCATAAAATAATTAGCATCTCCTCTACTAAGGATGCCTCTAATAATGTGCCATCTATACTTCAGAAACATTTCCCATCGTGTAGACAAAACATACCCTCACTAGCCTTCTAAATGTGCTGTTTAATGGATGTTTTTGCATTAGCACAGCTTTCTGCTTTGCTTGGATTTTATCAGATAAAAGGAAGAATTAAATGATAAATGCAAAACTACAGCAGAAAAATCCCTACCCTGATTAAACTTTTCAGCCACAACTTTCTGAAAGCTAAGCCAGACCAAAGAGAGATTTATCAAGTGGAACTCTGGAATCCTTCCAGTTCCTGCTGATCACGATCTACTTTAACTTCAAGGCCAAAGTCATTGTTGGCTTCTTGTTGGCTTCTTAATAAGCTCTTAAGGGACATTTCCGTCCTCGTTTACCTTATCTTGACAACCACTAAGGAAAGGGTTAGTGATCCTCTCAGATGGGATCTCCAGTTAAAACACAACTTTTCTTGTTCCCAGATATATTTTGTACAATGTCAGCAAATAGTAACAACTAGAAAAACCAAGCTCAAAATACTAATCATTTTGGGGCCGGCCTGATGGTATAGCGGTTAGGTTCACGCGCTCCACTTTGGCAGCCTGGGTTCCGAATCCAGTTCAGATCCTGGGCATGGACCTACACACCACTCATCAAGCCATGCTGAGGCAGCGTCCCACAGAGAGCAACTAGAAGGATGTACAACTATGACATACAACTATCTGCTGGGGCTTTGGGGAGGGAAAAAAAGAGGAAGATTGGCAACAGATGTTAGCTCAGGGCCAATCTTCCTTAAAAAAAAAAAAAAGAATATTAATTATTTTGGAGCCAGTTGGTTGGCATAGTGGTCAAGTTAGAGCTCTGTTCTGGCGGCCTGGGGTTCGCCAGTTTGGATCCTGGGCACGGACCTACGCGCTGCTCATCAAGCCACGCTGAGGCGATGTCCCACATAGAAGAACTAGAAGGATGCACAACTATGACATACAACTATCTACTGGGGCTTTGGGGAGGAAAAAAAGGAAAAAAGGAGGAAAATTGGCAACAGATGTTAGCTCAGGGCCAATCTTCCTTAAAAAAAAAAAAAGAATATTAATCATTTTGATTCATTTTAAAGAGCACTGTAATGCCAGCAAATGAACCTTCGAAGACCTTAAGATCACTTTATATCATTTAAAAAGGGAAATCAGGTACCACTTTACAACCATTAGGATGGTTACAAAAAAACAGAAAGTAACAAGTGTTGACAAGAATGTGGAGAAACTGGAATCCTTGTACATTGCTCATGGGGATGTAAAACAGTGTAGCCACTGTGGAACATAGAGCAGCGGTTCCTCAAAAAATTAAACACAGAATTACCATATGATCCAGCAATTCCACTTCTGGGTATATTCCCAAAAGAACTGAAAACAAGAACTTGAACTGATACTTGCACACCAACTTTCAGAGCAGCATCATTCACAATAGCCACAACGTGGAAACAACCCAAATGCCCATCAACCAATGAATGGATAAATAAAACGTGGTATATACACACAATGGAACATTATTCAGACTTCGAAAAGAATGAAATTCTGACACATGCTACCACATGAATGAACTCACTAGGCGTTATGCTAAATAAGCAAGCCAGATACAAAAGGGCAAATACTCTATAAATTCCACTTATATGTGGTACCTACACCAGTACCATTCAGAGACAGAAAGTGGAATGGTGGTTGCCAGGGGCTGAGAGGAGGGGGAAATGAGGAGTTATTGTTTAAAGAGTTTCAGTCCGGAAAGATTAAGAAATTCTAGAGATGGGGCCGGCCCCGTGGCTTGGTGGTTAAGTGAGCGCGCTCCACTGCTGGCGACCCGGGTTCGGATCCCGGGCTCGCACCGACGCGCTGCTTCTCCGGCCACGCTGAGGCCGCGTCCCACATACAGCAACTAGAAGGCTGTGCAGCTGTGACACACAACTATCTACTGGGGCTTTGGGGGGAAAAATAAATAAAATAAAATCTTTAAAAAAAAAAAAAAAAAAAAGAAATTCTAGAGATGGATGGTGGGGATGGTTGCAAAATAATGTGAACATACTAATGCCACTGAACTGTACATTTTAAAAAGCTTAAACTGGTCAATTTTGTGTATTTTTACCACAACTATTAAAAAAATGGAAATTAGATCTAGATAGTAATGTTGTTTTTCTTTACATAAGTAGAGCTTATAATAAGTATTCCAGAGACATGGGAAACAATCAAATATTTGTTTTCTTTTTACAATAATATAGGTTGCTTAAATCCTGTGACCCCCCTCAAAACCACACACACACAAAAAGTTTTAGAAATCCTCCCATAAATGGAACAAAACACAAAATCAAGAAAAGAAAGGAATGAACCCCTTCAACTTCCAGGTTCCCTCAGATGAGCATCACTGCCACCCCTTCATCCTAACCTTGGTTCTGTCTTCCCGCCTCGACCCCCTGCATCCCAGAGACGGAGCTGCTCTCTTGCTGCCTGAGGCAGATTTCCCACCCTTGTTCAGGAGGGATCGTCTCCATTCCATTCTGACCCATCTGGTCCCCTGGGCTCTGAATTGGCTCAAACTCTCCAACTATAAAAAGTCAAGTCAGCTGGATCTCCCCGCAGCATGGCCTTCTCCTGGGAGGAGGAGCTTTGGCGGCAGGTAACAGCTAGGGCTTTCCCACCTAGGGCTAACTCCTGTATTCATCAGACACTAGTTCACTCCTAGACTTCACTAATCCTCAATTTACTTATCCTTAAAATGTACAGAATAAACAGTCCATTTCCTCCCCACAATGTGATGAGGATTAAATGGACAATAATAAATGTTAAATAAAGCTCTAAGTACAGTGCCTGCCACATCTTAAATACTTTATAAATATTAGCTGCAAATCATAATATTTATCATGGTTTCTCCCTAAGCCAAATTTCTAGAAAGTGTAGTCCATACTCACGGTCACCACTTCTTTTACACTTTCCTACTGGCTCCTCAACTGCAACCTGTCTTCTGCACCCTCCACTCCATTAAAACTGTTCTAGCAGTTGACCTTCTACCGATGACCTTGTAACTGAGACACGTAGGGGAAACTGTTTAGTTCTTATCTTGCTAGATCTCTCCATGGCAGCCAATACGAAGGACCACTCACAACCTTGATAAATGCTAGGCAACTGGTTTTGTAACCTGTTTCCCTGACTCCTCCACTCCCCTGGGAGTCCCTTGGAGGGGAGATGGTAGAAGGAGACATGGATTTTATCTTCAACCTTGAGCACCTAGCACAATACCTGACACACAAAAGACTTCTACTGCGCGATGAAAGTTCACCTGCGATCCACAGAACTAACACAAGCCCCTGTAAGGCAGAACCTTTCAACAAATGCAGATCGTCTAAGGTTTTCCTGGGATCTCTAACTCCAGCTATGTTAAAGCTTGAAAGGGGCCCCTACTCACCCTCTATCCGTTCACAGAGCCTGTGCAGGCCCTGCAGGGGGCAGCCCTCACACAGCTGGGCTGGGGCTCTAGCCGTCTGCTGCACTGCAGCCACCGTGAACGCCTGTTTCAGAGTCATCATAATTTCATCCACCTGGTCAAAGACAAGAGCGACTGTAACCAGCAAAAAGTCCATTTAAGACAAGCTGGGCTGAGATTTCACGACTCTGTGGAAAGACTTAGTATTTTTCTGGACTATTAGTCACAGGTCAATGGATAATAATTGGAATAACTGCTAGGATGACAGTCTGAGAAATACTACCTAGATGCTCACAGCTCTTAAAGGAGATAAGGTAAAAACAAAAAACACTAAGTCAATACTGAGCGAAAAAGCCAACTCCTCTGATCGAATGTCCAAAATGACATTTTTAATATGCTAGATGAGAGGGTGAAAGTGAGCAGCTTCTTCAAAAATAATGAAAATTGAAAATGCACACCCAAGTAAGTCTCGGATATGTACTAGATAGTTATTAGTCATGAATGAATAATTAAAGCCAAATAATGATATCTCAATGAGGCCATATGGTTTGCTAAGCAAAGAAAAATTAGTGAGGTTGAATTCCTTGTAAATAAGGTTTCAGGGTAAGAAGTACTCATTCTCGCTTACCAGAGCTTCATTTGTGCACTGAAACACATAACAAACAAAATGAAAGCCTCCACCTCCTGAAGACTCTCGGCAGATAAACCCAAAGTGGTCCACGTGTCTAATACCCTGTGGGAGGCAAGGAAAAGAGGAAGGAACATTCAGTTGTGTCCAAAAGAGACACCACTGCCAGAGAGGCAACTTAAGATTTACATGGTGTGGTTTTAAAGAGCACTATAAAATTATTTTCTCAAATATTTTAAATGTCTAAAAACATCTCTCAAATATGATGAAGATTAACATCATTCTACTAAAATGTTACTCTGATTATCCCCACAACAAGAGAAGATGTAAAAACTGGAGTTTTTAATGCCCGTTTCATTACTAAAAGGGAGTGGAGAAAAGCTGACACAGAAAAATGAGCATTTTCTTAGGTATTAAAGAACTAAAAACTACTTGGAAAATCAAAAGCACACGAGAGATGAATGAAGAAACAACTGTACACACACGCACAGACACACACAAGTACACACACAAACACAAAGGTTAAAAAAAAGATTTAAAACATATTGGTACTCCTAAAATAACAAACAGGTAAATACCAAAGTAAACTGGTATGAAGAATGAGTCAAAAACCATAGAGTCAAAAACTATCTACACACAGAGCAGAGACGCTCTTAAACATAAGATATTAAGACCAAGGCTCTACCATAGTTTCCTAAGAGCTCTTTTTAATAAACATCAATATGTAAACTTGTTTTGAAAGCATCAGCTAAGAAGCACCTTGATAGAGATAAGACATCGTCCATAAATATTAATCCGTGGGTGTCTCCTGAAAGCACCAGCATGAGAGATATGAGTGTTGATAGCTTAAGTTCAGGTGATCCTTTAGAAAATCATAAACTACCACATGAAAAAGCAAACATCTAACATTAACATTTCAATAGAAATAGCAGCCAATCAAGGTAAAAATTCTGTGGATAATCTCACTTTCAGGTCAAATATTTTCCAATAAATGGGCAACCACCGACATATCCTGGCATCTTGATCGACGTTCTCCAACAGTAAGTTAAGCGTACACTAGAGGTTACTTCTCAGGGGAATATAATTTGGAAGAACTTCTCCTTTGTAAATAGTTCCCTATTCAAACTATAAGCGAACATTCTTTATTTTCACATTTTGGAAAAAAAAAATTCCCTTTTGAATCCTTATGTAGATCATGCTATAAATCAACAAACAATGAGATTTTCATTATATCTTACTATGAGAAAATAGAAATGAGGAAATTAGAAGTCACTGTTTAAAAAAATAGCCAAACGATAACTTTAAGTGATCTCATATTTGCTCGGAAGATCCTTAGTAAATTGGCATAGCTTATTATAAGTGATTCTCCCAAATCTCTCTATGAAACACACCTGGGAGATTGCCAAGAAGGAACTCAAGTAGACACTGTATTATGAGTAAAACATCCTCAAAGATAATCACTATTATATTTTAAAAGGAAGAAGAAATAATGATAATCGGTACCAAAAAAAGTATCTATTTAAAAATGTGTATTTGTGTGTATATATGAATGTATATATAAAACACGCACACAGACACACATGTATACATCTAGAAATCATGACTGTGGAACATTACCACCAATAACTGAAAAAAAGGAAAGTAGATCTATTTTCTCCAGTAGGTTACTGTTGCTAAGAGCAGAATTCTTAGTTTCAAAATTATATTTTACCTTAATTTCTAAAGCAAAGGAGAAAGAATTGCAAGATCACAAATCAAGTACTTAGAAAGTGTACATCTTGTGACCTTCAGCACTTCTGTTGAATGACAGAGAGCAAAATTAAAAAATTCAACTGCAATTGAGCCAATAACCCATCTGCACTTACCTGAGAGCAAAACGATATCTCCTTAAAATTTTTCTCCAACGCTATTTTTTTGGTGTCAGGACTGATGAGGTAAACTTCAGACTGGCCAATCTTAAAAGACAAACAAAAAAAGAAACTAGCTCGTCATGCAAGCTGAATTCACATTTATTATACAAACTTTCTCATTTCATGACCTATGAAAATAAAGAATAAAAGGGGCAAGCTTCTGTAAACCTCCGTCCCATTGTAGAAAATCACTTCAAAGGTTATAATTTATCCTATGGATTTCAGGTGGCACAAGACAACTATCAGTGCATTCGCCTACATAAGACAGCAGTCTTCTTTCTTCTTATCTTCTTTGAGATGAAAAGACCAAATATCCAAAAGTGAGCTACAAAACCTCAGATCACACATCCCCCCTTTGTAAGGAAGTGAGGTTTCTACGTACGTGAATCTTCCAGAAAGAAGCTTCTCTTTTAAAACTTCCAAAACACTTTCCAACGATTTTTTTTATTTACTAAAAACTCTTTTTAAATTATTGTTAAAATAACCTACCACTTGTTGAGTACATACTATGCATTAGGCATTCACGTACTACTCAGCTGATTTTTTCAACTTAGAGGATTAGCGTAAATCAGCAGTGTCTTCCTGACCTGGGTCAGCATAATAAACCTCCATTGGAGCGGAGGACTGTGCTGCAATAGTCACGTTGTTAACCGTGCAGCATTCCCTCCCCCAGGGCCTTCTCACCTGCTGTTCCCTGAACCCAGGACACGCTCCGGTTGGCCACACTGAAACCTCTGCTCAGTGCAAGTCACTTCCTCAAAGAAGCCTTCCCTGATTCCGCAGATGCTCTCACAGCATCCTCTACTTCACCTTTGCAGCATTCATCACAATTGTAATGAGGTAAATACTTGTACAATCAGTTGTTGGCCTCTCTTAACCGGAATTTAAATTCCACGCGGGCAGAGACCATGCCTGTTTTGTTCACTGTGTGTTTCTAACGTGTTGCTAGGGACCACGTACACAGCAGTCACATGATAAGTACTTGAAAATAAATGCACTGAGCAGCCTTTGCAATGACACCAAGAGTTTTTTTAAATATAGGTCACAGATTAAAGCACAAGTCTGACTGCCAACGTGGCCTTCTTTCCAGTATACTAGGTCAATGATGGAAAGAGGAAAATCAGCCCTATTTACCCTGAGACACATCTTGATCTTAAACCTACATACGCCCACACAGCATTAACCTAAGTATCCAGCTTCCTTACCCCTCAGCCACCTCACTGCCCTGAGTTAGGCACAAAAACAAGACATTACACTTAAGAAAATTTTGCTCCCTCTAAAATGTCAGCCAGCCTTGCGTCAAAGAAGAAACAGAGAAGGGTGCAGAGGAACAATCAGTTCCCCATGTCGTCAGAGGCCAGCTCACTGCTGGGACGGCTCCAAGTCCCATCAGCTCAGACCCAGGGGACTCCCAAGGAGGGCAAGCCCGTCCAGAAGAGCCCAGGTCAGCACGGAACACAGGAACCCCGACTGCCAGGGACAGCTTCCCTGTCCATTCCTTCCTAGCATTTGGCTATCAGTTTACCAAACTTTTTCCAGAAATAAGTGTAAGCAGTTGGCTGAACTACTATATCAGTTTGGGTATAAATTTCAGATATCACGTCATCTCCAAATCCAGTTAACCTGATTAACAAAGCATAAATGTTTTATAAATTAATAAAAACAGTAAAGAGGGAGTATTTTCCAACTAAAAGATTTTGTTGAAACGTATTACTTGTAATTAATACACATTTTTAAAAATGCCTTTTGGGGCCTCTTCTACATATATTAATTGTTATTTCCACATTGAAAATGAATCTTTATAACCATGAGGGACAGGGGGGATAAAAATTATAGAAGGATACAAGATGGATTCTCTTTAGGTTTCCCCCAATGATTTTAAAGGCTTAGACTCAAGTAAGGATTTTATCCTAAGAATTACTTAGTATAAAAACATATGGATTCACACATAAATCCAAAAGCAATTTATGAAGAATCTTCGCTCAGTAAAACAGATTTTCTTTTGAACATGTATCTCAGACTGGGGATGAGCATGAGGCTTGATAGATAATATTTTACCGTGAAGAGCATAGTTCGATTTTCCTCAATATCTGTTGGCTGCACAATACTGTGTCCACTAATTAGGTGGTTCTCAATGTCGTTTTCCTCAAAAGAGCTGAAAAAACTACTACTTCGAAGGCTTCCATCTTGAAATTCCTTCTTAAAGGCCAAAGAGCGCAGCCCAGGCTGGGAGAAGGATTTGCGCATAGGCCTCCGGCCCTGCGCCCCATTCCCCACAGGCTGGAGCACAGATCGGAATTTATCCGTGAAGGAAAACCCTCCCTCAGGATTTGTGGTTTTGGAATTCTGAGACCCCAAGTCAAATTCGGCTTTCCTGCTGCAGCTGACGTGATTGAACTTCTCGATGCACTCGTCGATCAGCGCTGGCGGGGCCTTCTTGTGAGCCACCGTCACCCGGCCACAGAAGAGCACCTCAAACTTCTTGGCAAAGGAGTCGTCAAACTCTGATGGGCAATGGAACTCCTCCTGGCGGGCAATCTTCCCGGCCTGTCGGATGGAGCTGATGATCTCAGGCACCTGCCGAGAAAGGAAAGAGTGTTACATGGAACAGGCAGTATTTGGTCCTCCCACGCTTGCACACGCAGGGCATGAACACACAAGGAGCCGACACCATGCTCTCCCCATCTGCTGCCCCGCCTGTTCCATCACATGGTACTAAAGGAGGATCCCACGGGTAATCTGAGACCGGGAATGCCTTCCCAGGACAGGGAAATGCACAACTTGCACAGAAAACAGAAGGGGAATAATACTTATTAAGCACCTCTTCCATGCCAGGGGCTATGCTGGATGATTCACAGGCCCACAACACCCCACAAGGTTAAGTAACTAGCCCATGGACACACAGCCCAACGTGGCAAGCCGTGGATTCAAACCAAGGCTGGTTCCACTCCAAAGCCAAAGGTCCTCTCTGGAGAAGCTGTCGCCTCCCACAGAGGTGTGTCTCCAATGTGGCTCACCAAAACATCATGCGGTTATTCTAGATTTCATGGCAGTGTATCTTGGAAAGTCTTCAACAATAAAGGGCTGGGATGAGGATGACATGTAAAGACTGAAATTATCTTATACAACATTTTTCAAATCATAATATCATTATTTTCTTCAATGACAACTGACAATTTATTACTCAGTCCTGTATTTCCTAATAGTTGAATAGGATTGTCTACAGAGCTAGGAGGTCTTAATCAAGGAGTAAGCAACCCAGGACAGTATTATTTTCACAGCAACACACTGGGGCCTCTTCCCACCGAGACTCCAAAGCCTTTGAGTTCAATGTAAAGTTATGATCGAGAGAATGAACAAAAGGGTCTCGTGTGCTACCGTCGTCCCTTCTGCTGTCCCATCTCTTCATTAGCTTCTGACAAGACCCTTCAAAGCAGCAGCAGACACAAAGACAAATCTGCGAAAGCAGAGAATGAGCATCTGTGCATCATCTGGATGACGAACAGCCCCAACACCAAAACAAGACAGGCATGAATTCAACCTTCCTAAGGGCCTACCTTTTCTTATGACCTAACACCCAAAGCAATTTTTTCCTTTTTTCCATGTAAGAGAATTCAATTTAAGGCCCAATGTCTTTTTAAAAATATTATAGAGAGGAAAAAAGAACCCTTTTCAATTCAAGTCAAAGATCAACATATACAGTAAAGGGAGGTGGTTTTAGTAGATTTAACACTCTTATATTCTGTTCATGACATAATCCTCAAAGACCCACAGATTTTTCTCTCTGTGATTTCATATCAAGCACATCTTAAAGACAACTTCTCTACCATAAAGATTATGATATATTCTTTCAAGGTATTTTATCATATAAAGAGTCAAAATATTTTTAGGGATATTGTATACTTAAAAAATTGATTCCTAAAACATCAGATCTAAACGATACTAAATAAGCCAAAATTTCAATATACGTCAAGTATCTATTTGCACTGAGTATTTCCTTGTGCTGTAGCTCACTCCTCTACTGCCAAATAATCATACCTCATGTGGAAGCCTAAAAATTGTTCACCAATATCAAAGAAGAAAGGACAGAGAGAAGAAAGAGGTGGGAAGCCTAGGTTTCATTCACACCTTTGCCAGTGAGTCACAAGACCTTGGCAAAAAGAGCCTCAGTTTCTCCCTCTGGAAAAAAAAAAAAAGCTTATAAGATTTTTCAGGTAAAAGTTATTTCTCTGAGGTAAAGAATAATGATATTTTTCAAAGAAAAATAACCAATTTATGCAAGTAAGGAACACTGCCAATTTTCTGAGCAAGTGTCTGAAGTTATTTTTATCAGGAGTCACGTGAATCTTCTCAATTATTAACCCCACTCTGAACAGAAAATTCAAAGCTTACGGTCTTTGGAGACTTGTTAAAACAGCTGACATTTCTATATGCTGGGTCTTCCGCTGCCCCCAAAGTGAGTAATGGTGTCTTTCATTACATATCCAAAGGAGAGAAAACACATGAAGCCCCCTGATTTATAGTGACTCAGCAGTATAGGGCACAAACACGAGCAAGACACAAAGCAGAGAACCTGACTGTTTCCTCACTTCACGGGGATAAGAAGAGGCTAAAAGTACATCAGACCTTGGCCAGAGCTGAGGCTGTGGTAGTTTTTCCAATCACTCATCTCGCTCATACTTTTTTAGTCAAAGACCAGCACCTCCTCTCCTTGCTCAGGTGAGCTGTAATAGGGGAATAAAGGAGATAACTGGGGTTAAAAAAAAATTCACCGGGATCCTGACCAGAAGAACGTAACAATTTCAGAATATTTGAAGGCATATCGTCAAACAGTTTCAACAATAAATTGTAAACAGTTAAAAATATAATGTTGTTTAAACATTACTATAAGTCAAATATACTAAGAGACTCTTTCAATCAAAAGTGGGCTCCACCTGTGTGTAAGTTTGTAAAACTGGACTGAGAGTTTAGTTCCCTTTACCAGAACAGACCTGGGGCACTGTTTTTCGAAAAATGAAGGCATAATGTCCACATGTGATGAAATCCTGAACTCTCCATTCTTTCTAACTGTCCTGGACTCATCTACACTGTTACTTGTTACATGAGGGAACTGAGTCATTTACATCATTTTATTTCCACACTTTTTTCTAGGTATGATGAGATGCCAGGAGGCAGGGATTGAGAAGTGTGAGATGATACGAGGAAGGGAGTGGGGCCCGAGGGAGGTATAGTTGGAATCCTCTACAGTAATGGAGGTGGGTCTGCTGGGAGGCTGAACTAAGAACCAAGCACTGAAGACAGAGAGAAAGGTTGAGTAAAAGATTCTGGAAGACAGAATCTACAAGACTTGGCGATTACCTAGATGGGGAATTGAGGGCATGAAGACTGCTGTGACTTGCAGAGCTCTGGCTCAGGCCTCTCAAGCAAGGAATACAGAAGAAGCTGGTTTGGGGAGATATTACAATGAGTTCTGCTTTTGTACATCTTAAGTAAGACCAGGAGGACTTGAAAGTAAAGGCTGGACAAACAGGCCTGGAGTCCACTACAGGAGACCTAGATTGAGACATCAACAGCTCATATACAGGAGGTGGCTAACGCCTTGGGAACAGAAAGAGGGAAAGTAAAAGAAGGGGACAAAGATGGGACCTTAGGATACACCAACATTTCAGGTATAAAGAAACAGAGGAATTGCAGGCAGAGAAGTAGGAAGGCAGGCAGGCAAGGATGATGTTTGAGATGCCCAAGGAAGCAAGCATTCCCTTTAAAGAAGGGGAGAGAAGGTGACTGAGAACAAACTTTGGGCTGAGACAGGTCTGCTGGAGTTGGCAGCTTATAGAGATATATAAAAATAAATAAAGCGGATAACGCCAATACGAATCCCTCAAAATAAGCAAACAACTGAAAAATGTCTCAAGGTGAAATCTTAGTCTATAAGAACATACACTTCAAGTTACAATATTTACTGCAAATTCACAGACCCTTTTAGGGCAAATATGCTGAGCCCAGTGGAGTTTATTCCCACTGATATGATCTGGGTACTTCTAACAAAAATCTTTTTTTAGTTTAGTCACAGCAACATCTACATCATTTCTGGTTGCAGATAAGCAGATAAAATAAATCAAAACTACAACAAAAACAAGAATCTGAAAAGCATTTTACTGGGATAAATTCAATACGGGTCCTTTTACAATGGAAATCACAACAAAAATGTTAATTAAAATGAATCACCAATAATGAAGAAACAGGCCCTGTTTAGACATATAAAAATTTACTGAACTGCTCTTCTGTCGACCTACTTGAGTTTATACTAAAGCTTGATTTTAAAGTAAATCCGCACTTATATCACAACCAAATCGAGTTTCTTTTGAATTCACATACTAACAAATGCACAATATAGTATGCAGTTTCTGCAGCAGGCTTAAGCGAATATTGTTTTATAAGCAGCTGGAAAATGATACTCTATGACAATTAGAAACATTCACTTCTAAATAAAGTCATTATTTAAACATTTGGGTCAACGTTCTTTGCAAGGATTTCAAGATTTTAAAGGATTATAATGACACTGCAAGTGTAATTTTATTCACAAGGGCTTAGGAAAGAGCTCCTGAAACAATGTTTAGAATGAAAAGTCATTTTACTTTGCATTCATACTTTTGTTTTTCTGTCAACTAGTAACAAATAAATATTAAATCTAAAGAAGCCCGTATTTATATTTAAAATTCTAGCATTTTTTTTCCTGTTAGTTAACATTAAAAACATTCCAAAACTGCAAAAACACGGCAGGCCACATGTGCTTTGTCCCTTGGATGAAATAGTCTCTCACTGCAAGCAGTTAAAACAAGCACTTCAAACAGAAAATTATTATTCAGCATAATTATTTTCCAGAAGGAAAAGACTTGTGTTTTCTTTTTGTTGATAATAAGCGGTTATTCATATTTGTTGGTCACAAGGTAAATAGGGGAAGAAAACTAAACCAAGTATTTCCTCACTCTATCTTACATGCCTTGAATTTCACACAAAACACCTAACTATCTTCTCATTAGCGCTCACCACTTAAATTATTCAAAGAGAATAAAACACTTGTCTGACACTCTCTAGATAACACACGTGAGCATTCATATTATCCAACAGTTCAGCCTGTTGAGACTAGATTCAACATAAAGATGTGGATACACCTCATACAATGAATAAGACATGACTCCTCCCGACCTTAGGAAACTCACCGTCTAGGAAGGAAGAGACGCTCTAAACATGTGACTTCCAACATGACGTGACAGATGCTAGAACACGAACAGGAGCAAAGCGACTGAATGCGTGCTAGAGAAGGCTGGTCCTAAGCAGAGGTCTGTCTCGCCCACTTATCGTGACTCCTCAGGTGACTAACGCTCAACTCCTGCTTTGCACTTACAATTAGCAGAAAGGTCAGATTAATGTGTTACATCTTCCCAAAAGAGAGATCAGATGTGCTCATTAGTAGCTGGGCGAGAAAGCATCTGGCACATAAGAGATGCTAATGACTGCCGGCCCCTAACACAGGGCCACATACCCTCACATTCATTCCTATCTTTCTATCCTTTGGGTCTTGATCTCTCATCTTATGTAAAATAGAAGTAGTAGTATTCAGCTTCCCTCCTTCTGAAACGGCAAGCTGAATAAACGCTCAGTAGCTTTTAAACCCATGGAAAGAGTCTAGGCAAACACAAAACCCAGTGTCATACACTAAAATAATCGTCCGAAAGGTTCACTATAACCTTCTGACTAAACCAACACCTTGCTACAAACATTTAAGACAACGAGAGCAAAATCTAACATAAGAAGTGGTTTAACTGCTGCAGGAGCTAACATAAGAGGGTGGAAGAAGATATCACTGTAAGATTATGAAATTATTTTGTAAGTTTTCTAAAACAATTTTTAAAAGTCAAAACATTTTGATTGGTCAGCATAAATATTGACAGAAACCACGGAATAAATCAGTGAATGTTCAACCTAAGTCCTCAATGTCCAACCCTCTTCATTGAATGCAGTGATTCCCAACACAAATGTGGCTGCATGTTAGAAATGCCATTATTTTTAAAAACTAATGTCTAGCCCCACCCTAGTCTAGATGAAGTGGGACCCCGGCAGCTGCAGTTTCCAGAAGCACCCGGGCAGTTTTAATGCGCAGAATCCCGGATTTATCACCTGTCCTCTTCATCCGCCCAGTAAGGAATACCACCTTCTCGCCCTGTTCCCCACATCATCATACCCCAAAACTATTTGATTATTAAGGCCCTAGGCAAGCTGGGAACAGCAATAAAGGAGCCCAACTACACAGATCCAGACCAGACAGCAGAGATGAACAAACCAGTGAAGACAAAAAGACAGAATCGCCACACAGATATTGACAAGCTATTTATACCATATAAGGGCAAACCTGATTTGCAAATAAAGTCACTGCATTTTAGAGGTCTCAGTTAATTAAATACATTAAGAGCGAATGCCTTATAAGAAATGCTACTCTATAATTTTGATCAAACTTCAAAATAATCTCTCAAAGATTAAGAAACACTCACAGATATAATACACTAGCAATTAATCATAGCAATCACCCAACATTAGTTATGTATGTTACATAATTTTGAAAAGGGACACGGGGGTCCCTTTTCTACAAGCCAGAGAACTAAAAACATGTAAACATGCTAGGAGAAACCATTAAACAAAGCACTGGCTCCTTCTCCAGGACACATACCATAATCAGCTTTTACAAATGAAATTTTGTCACTGAGGGAGAGAGCTTCAATAAAGGAATATTTGGTCAAATAGTGTATATTTATAAACAAAACAGTAAAATCAGCTAGAGCACTGGGCACCAATATTGTTTTGCTTCTACCTAAAATCATGCAGGATCAAACATATTAAACTTATTAAAATTGACTTTTAAGCTTACAAGTGCCCATGTGTTGTTTTTTCACATCCAAATCAATAATCTTAGACAAAACGCTTAAAGGAGGATATGGACCTTCTATTAGGTGATAGACATCCGAGTTTTTTTCACCTGTTCTCCTTTATGCCTCAAAACAAAAGTCCTTGAGAATCTCAGAGCAGTTAAAGCCCTAGTGCAGGAGCCAGCAATTCCATTCCAGCAGAGACATGTCCTGGCTCACCACCAGACGCCTACAAGGACAGTCACAGCATTTCTGACAGTCAAAAACTAGAAACAACCAACTGTCCATCAACAGAGCTGAAAAACATGTGGTATATTCACGTAATTGAAAACATGTAGAATGAGAATCAACAAGCTATTCTATACGCAACAACATGGGTAAATACTCCTAAACATCATGTTGAGTGAAAATAACAGGTATAAAAGAATCACATGGTATAATTCCACTTTTGCAAAATTTCAAAAAGAGGCAAAACTAAACTATGATGTTATCAGGATAGTAATTATCTCTGGAGAAGGACTGACTAGGAGGGGGCCTGTGGGGGCTTCTGGACTGTTCTATTTCTTGATCTGGGTGCTGGCTATACACAAGATTATTCAAACTGTGACGTCACTGAGTATATGATTTATGTATAACTCTGTTTGTTATACTTTAACGAAAATTTTACAAAAAAATATTTTCACAGGCATGATATAATTTGATTGAGAAAGGGGGAAAATACTAGCCCAAAGTGACCCAGCTAGTAAGCAGAAGAGCCAGGACAGCATCTGCCTGATGCTAAGACATCCTCTTCCTACCACAAGACTTCACTCTCAACTCAAAAAGACTCTCCAGTCCCTGTGGTCCACATGTTTTTTGCCGTGGTTTGAGAGTTTTTTGTTTTCCTGGAATCCATCTCCCCTTCTTCTAATAATAAATAGTACCTCGCCCCACTCCCATTCGGTTAGGTGGGACACACAGGCCCAGCCCCAGTTCATAAGGGGACTTATAACTGCAAAGTGTCTAACTGCCTCACACATAGGCCTAAATATGCCACTCAAAGATGATCTTCCTGGGGCCGGCCTGGTGGCGCAAGCGGTTAAGTGCGCGCCCTCCGCTGCGGCGGCCCGGGGTTCGCCGGTTCAGATCCCGGGCGCACACTGACGCACCGCTTGTCAGGCCATGCTGTGGCGGCGTCCCATATAAAGTGGAGGAGGATGGGCATGGATGTTAGCCCAGGGCCAGTCTTCCTCAGCAAAAAGAGGAGGATTGGCAGATGTTAGCTCAGGACTGATCTTCCTCACAAAAAAACAAAAAAAAAAAGATGATTTTCCTTCCCTCAAAAGGTAATTTTCCTCCCCTTGCACCAGGGTCCACGTCTGCAGTTGGACTGCTGCCAGTCCTCAGTGACTGCGGCTGCTGGAGTATCATGTGGCCCTGCCCTCTCTCTGGGATTCACATCCCTCCTCTGCTTACCTGTAAATGAAAACCACAGCAAAGGAATTTTCTGGGTTTCAGCCAGACCTCCAAGGGCAGGTCTTATTTCTTAGGTAAAAGAAAAGGCTTTCCTCCCCCAGAGGAACTGAATGGGAAAGAAGGGCTCCCTGTGCCAAGTGTAGGGCTTTGAGCCACAGCAACAAGAAACAGAGTTGTCCCCACGGAGCCTGCGCTCGTGTCTCAGAACCCAGGCAACTCAGCAAGGCTGGGGACAGCACCACACACTCCAGACAAACGCAGGCAGCGGCACACTCACTCCCTAAGCCACACAGTCTAGTCCTTAATCAAATCGGAACCTTACTCCTCAGTAAACTGCAACACCCTAGACTCATGTATAACTGCCCCAGACAGGCCCTTACTGTCTGGAGTAGTTATACAAGTCTCACTCCGTGTACTTAAAACACACTGAAGGGAATCAGTTGATCAGAATCAGGGCAACTAATGGAAAACGTAGGCTTTGCTCTCGAATTCTTCCTCTCGCTCTCCCATAAAGCATACGTTTTTCCCTCTGGGTCACCTCCTTCCTACGCACACTCTACTCCTCAGGTCCCTGGGGCCTCCACTCCCAGTCAGCAACAGCCAGGTGCCTCTAGGCCAACTTGGCTGATGTCTCTGGGCTGAACTGAAAGGTCAATCATTTTATGACCAAGACTTTGCAACAGGTTGCTACTGAGCAGAAAGAACAGAAGAGGACCGCCTTGCCCCCTGCCTCTGACTCCCTTCCAGAAGCTGAGGTCAGGGCCCCTCTCCTGGGCCCCAGCAAGGAGCAAGCCGGGCTGCAACCTCTTGCTTTGGTGTGCAAGGGCCAACCTCAAGAACAAAGTACTAATCGTTTCACCACTTCCCAATAATCCAGCTTCCTTTTTAAACACAGCGGCAGAATGTATTCTTTAGTCATCTTTTATTTCCAATAATAAGTTTAATACACATCCATGTAAAAGAAAAATACAGAAACATAAAGTTTCCCATAATCCCAAGCCTAGAAATATCCACAGTTAACAGTTTTGTTTTTCTTACATGTGGTTCTTTGTGTATACTAAATGGTAATTTCTTCTACTAAAAAAAAAAAAATGGAATCAGTGTTCTCCAACTAAGTTTTATCATCATGGGCATATTGCATTGACATGTCAACCCATTATAGAACCATCTCATTCCTTCCTGATAATCACAGTATCAATCTCATTCACTGCAAATACTGTACACAATGGAAATATAAAAAAAAATTTAAACTGTTCAAGATCCAATTCCAATGAACCTTATGCCAGCTGTCATGAATTCTGCTCAATAATAAGCCATTCTGGCATCACAAACTTTGCATAAAGCGCCTAGACCCCTACTTGTATGTAGAGGATGTAAGGTGTTTGTGTGTACATTGGGGGGAGGGAGGCGAGTAGAAGAAATGATAACAGTGAACCCAATACTGCTTATTAGACCAGAGAGAAACATGCCATCCAGAGGGAGCAGAAACTGAAATGGAATAACCTTCAAAGAGACAGAGACGAACATTCGCTGCCGTTGGTCACAACTATTAGGAGAAAGCCAGCCCTAACTCTTGCCCCAGCTGAAGCCATGAATCCACTGCACTGACAGATCCTACAAGGGAATCTGTGACCAAAATGCTGCAACAAGCTCCAAACCCTGTAGCTTCATGTGCAAGTCTGGGCAAGCAAGTCACCCAACCTCTTAGAACCTCAGCATCCTCTTCTATCAAAACGGGATATTATAGCAACCTACTCTGGAGGTTGTTTTGACAATAAAATTAAACAATGAATGTCAAAGTTGTTAGTATAGAGCCTAGCACATATTGGCTCCCAATAAATGCTAGCTGTTGACTTCATGTTTGCAAAGTAAGAAAAGGTCAACTCTCAAAGTAACAGCACCTAAAGGCAAGGAGCTTGCTATTATTCCAACTGCCTGTCAGTACCGAACTGGTAATAAATGACAAAAATGTATTCTCTATCAGCCAGCAGCAGATAATGGCAATCACATTTTAAAAATCTGACCTCATTCCCAAACATCCTGCAGGCAAGAGAACTCTCCCCCACCTCACCCCACCCCCAACCTTCCAGCAATCCCAAATATCTAAGAGTAGGAAAGCGCTGATTCAAGTGGAGCTGAGGAAGCAGAACATCCCCTTCTCCTTCCTTCCACCAGCACTGAAGTATCACAAGCGCCCACAGGAACATAGGGTGAAAACCACTCCCTGGCAAACTTTGCAGGTCTGTGAGTGGCAGGCAGTTTTGTGGCACATTCAGGACAGCCTTACAAACTTCAGAGCATAAAACGCCTACATGCTTGATGTCAGCTCTTAGAGCACAGAATTACTGTCTACTTTGCTCACTGATGTAGCCCCAAGTGCCTAGGACACGCCCGCTGCACTGCAAGTACTCAGTAAATTTGCTCAGTGTATGAAGACTGCAATTGAAAATGAAAATTTACTGATTTCAAGGCTTTTAAGTGATGAGAAAGAGTACCTCAAGTAGACCTTAGAAGGGAAAACCATGATAAATCTGTGATATCTCCAACACAACACCTGCACATAGCATGCATGCAACAGATATTTGCAGAAGGAACAAATGCTGCAAAAATAGTAAACCAGAAACACTAGGACTAAGTCCTTTTGGATTATAAGATTTTTCAAGACAGCTGAAGGCTGACCCTTAAGCGCCTAAGCTATTTTAACCATTTTTGGCTGGGAATCATTTCGTGTATTTTTTCAAAGGCTATAGAGAATACAGTTTAACCCTTTCTTCTTTGTGGTGAGCATATACTACAATGACCACAGGAGCTACTGAGGTTGTGTTAAGCTGTGTGCTGCTCTGGGCTGGGGCACCAGGCCCAACTGTATGGTATCAGTAGGCGTCTTAGGTGAGAGACAGTATCTCAGGTTTTAATTATGTACCCCACGTTCCTCCCAGTTCTCCCTAGGCAAATGTTGGCAGGCTCTCTCTCAAACGTACCCCGGGGACCAAGGCAGAGGTTCCCAAACTTTTTGTACCACAGACCCTTTGACAGACCCCTATGGGACCCTTATCAGAATTAGGTTTTTAAATGCACAAAATAGAACACAAGGCAATACAAAAGAATTTAATTATACTAAAAGGGAATTATCCAAATAATTATGATACAGTATTATGTGCTTGTTACTAAATTTAACAAGACCTAGGGGCAGGTCAAATAACTACTATAATTCAAAGTAATAATGAGCATACACAGTATTTTTGAGAAATGTGTAACAACTGTAATGCAACATGAAAATAACTGATTTTACTGATGTTACCACCACAGGAGCTGCTAATGCTACTGGGTTTGATGACAACATTCATAATTGAAGGAGATGTTCAATTTCAGTTAGAAGTTAGTAAAAATTAAGATGTAATATTTTCCCCATCAAAGTTCATAGACCCCCCCTGACTTCCATCCTCAGATCCCAGGCTAAGGCTCCTTGGACTAAAGGAAGCCCAGGGGGTGGGGGGACCAGCTACAACTAACTCAAAGATATGATCACCACCACCACCACCAGTCATCTCTCTCAGAATCACGGTGTGTAGATATGGAAATATGAATAATGCAACAAAGCTATCCCACCATTCCAGTGCAAACATAAATCCAAATGAAAATGGGAAAGCTGCGCCAAAAACTATAGCCATCAAAGTCTACAAAGAGAGGGGCTGGCCCCGTGGCTTAGCGGTTAAGTGCGCGCTCTCCGATGCTGGCGGCCCGGGTTCGGATCCCGGGCGCGCACCGATGCACCACTTCTCCGGCCATGCTGAGGCCACGTCCCACATACAGCAACTAGAAGGATGTGCAGCTACGACATACAACTATCTGCTGGGGCTTTGGGGGGGAAAAATAAATAAATCTTTAAAAAAAAAAAAGTCTACAAAGAGAAATCAAAATGGCACGATGTAGTCAATAAGGAAAGCAAATTCCAACTGGGTAAAACTCAAGTGTTCATTAGATAGAGTTATGGAATTAATTTCTACATAAAGTAAATTCATCATCAATATAAAACGATTACAACTCTTTCCAAATGTTACAAATACTCAATTTAAGTCCGACGTGATTTACTGCTTAGCTAGTGCTTGAATGTGACAATTTAGTCTAATACAGAAACAGACAGAAAATTATTTTCAACTATCAACTTATTATTCCTGCCAATGGGAGAACAGGAAAAATATGACAAAATAAATACCTTTGAATCCTCATTTCAAGACACTGTTATTTGGGTTGCAGCTCACATTTGACAATTGCAGGCAAGCCGGGGAGCCTTTACTCTAGAATGTTCTTTCATTGACTCTCCACTAGCATCTGCTGATTCTTCCAGATTCAGTTCAAGCATCTTGGTTCCACTGCCCCACAGGGCTGGTCTCCCTGGGTTCCCCTGCCCCTGGCCCTCTGTTGTAGCACAGGTCACAGCATGAGTCTATCTCCCACTCCACACTTTGGGTTGGGGGCGGGGTACTGTTTGATCCATTTCTGTGGACCCTGCAGGCTTGTGGCAGTGTTTACTAAACACACACACTTTAATCTGAGAGGCAAATAAAGGGCCGTTTTCTGTTTCTCTACCTTAAAGTGTAAAGTGGATAATGGAATACTAATTCGCCTCAATTTAAATATATTTACTTGAAAATTCACCAAAGTCCTGTAGGTAAACTGTACAGGTTAAAATAAAAGAAACAAACAATAAAATGGCTTCATTTTCTAACCTCACCTAATATCAGGTAGAGAAAGTGTGACACTAGTATTTTATATAATCACATGGAGACTGTCAAGGGGAAAAGCTAAACTTCTGACACCACTTGAATCGAGTCGTTTAAGTTAATACAGTATCTCAGGCACTAACACCACTAATCGAAGCCACCTATATGCCCGAAGCCACGCTTACGTCGATTATCTCACTGAATCCTCACACCAATCCTCTGAGGAAGGCACGTTATTTGGATTTTACAGAAACGCAGACTCTTTTGGATCAGTGCTGTGAACTGGGCCTGTAGATGAATGTAGCACCATCTACAGTGGGGCCAGAAACACACTCTCTTTAGAAAAGAAGGCAATGGAGGCCACGGGAGCTAAGGAGCCTCAGCTCACCAGGTAGACGGAGGAGAGGCCCCTCATTTGGGGGTGGGGAGCACAGGAGGAGGGGGGTCAGAGAACACTGCTGTAGGAGAGGAGCCCTGGGCTGAGCCATCACGGAGCAGAGGCTGGTCAGGAGACATGAGGAGGGAGGCTCTCCAGGCCCTGTACACAGCATGCTCGAGGCCGCCAGCAGACCCTGAGACTGGGACCAGTGAGGCTGGGCCAGTTTACGCTGTCAACAGATCACACGGCTGCTGTGGAGAGCATGGGTTTGATGAACAAAATAGCAGAGGAAGGACGACAGGCAGTAGGATGCTGAAGTGGAAATGGCTTAGTTACCTGCCTTCATCCCCAACAAGATGATTGGTCCTGGAAGCAGGGGCCTTGGCACCCCAGTACCTGGCACCGTTCCTCAACTCAGACTGAATAAACGAACGATGAAGGACCAAATGAGCAACTGAGGAGGAAGAAATGATTACCTCAACCAGGGCAGTGGCAATACCAATGGAGAGAAGAGGATCAGGTAAAGAACTACTCCAGAGGTAAAACAGGCAAGAATTGGTAACTGACCAGATGTGAGAGGTCAGATGGTAGAATCATCCACCGAGACCAAAAAAATCCAGAAATCTGAATATAAATTACAATTCAATATTTATTCATATGAGTTTTCTCTCTTTTCAAACACATTTCATTCCTGAACAAAAAGTGGAAATTGTGCAGACAGCGTGTTCTGCAGCTCAGAGAACAATGCCCCTCCCCCACCCACCCAGCCCACTTTGGCACTCTGGCCAAAAATTCTGACAAATTAAAAAAAAAAGTACGTGTGAAGAA
The DNA here is from genome assembly GCF_057802395.1 of Ceratotherium simum simum. Lineage (NCBI taxonomy): Eukaryota > Metazoa > Chordata > Mammalia > Perissodactyla > Rhinocerotidae > Ceratotherium > Ceratotherium simum. The sequence goes on along the minus strand of NC_141907.1, from coordinate 31,443,466 downwards.
CTGTTTTCTCTTCTACTTATTTTCAGCAAAAGAGATGCAATTTAAAACAGTGCTTATCAATAAAAGAGATCTGGAAGGAGTTACCTATAGTAGTCTCTGGGTTGCAGGAATATGGTGGTTTGTTATTTTTGCTTATGTTATTTCTCTATATTTACATATATTTTGTAATCTTAAAAAAGGTTTTTAATTTTTAAAAGAGTATATTTTTCTTAAACTTCAAACAGTTTTAGAGGTTACTGTTTACTGTTATTAGGTAAAGTCTTCCAGGGACAAAATTATTTGGAAAGAGAAGAAAAAAATCATTTTAAATAGGATAAATTATTTCAAGGTACAAGTGAAACGGCATACATTTCTAAGTGCCCCCAAATGCTTCACTATATAACATATAAAAGCCTTTAAGTCATGAAACACAACTGAAAAATAAACTTCAATATCCATAGAAACCAAAAACTTTAGATGACAGTATAAAAGCAATAATCAGAAGACTGTCCTTTTATACGCATAGGTAATTACTTAAGACAAAAATTTGTAGCTGAAATCAAAATTGTGATAGTAGTAAGAACTGGTCTGTTTCATGAAGCTGACAGTACAAACAAGTTTAGATAAACCATTACCCTTGTTAATCAGATAAAGACTCTTGCTACTACCTAGGAATTGCAGTAAAATGAATGTAATTCAAATTATTACATTTGTAGACACAGTATGGAATCACATTGACAACAACAATATTAATATTTTAAAAAAACAAAATAATTTATAGCATAGGGCTACCCCTCGCATATATGGTGCCTTTGTTCAAATTATTAAAAGCCAAATCCGTGTCCTCCCCCACCTCACAGACAAAAACTCATGGGTCGCAGACTTTGGTAAGGTCACGTGTGGGCTGGATCTCAGCCCCTGCTTTTGCTGTTGGGCGGGTGCCTTTGTGCAGTGCGCAACCTGCACAAACATGAAGCAGCTCAGCCGCAGCATCTGTGAGCCACATGGTAAGTACCAAGCGAATGTCAGAAACTTACACTTACTAATACACGGTTTCCACGCTCAATCACCAGAATGGGTTCTGGTATGCATAAATCAAATATTTAGGTTTTAATTACACTACCCTGGCTTTTACAGCCTTAACTGCATTCTTGAATAGAACCTATCACACGTGTTCAAGAATCACAAACTTCATTCAGATCAGCGGTAGAAACAGGTCTTCTCTCGCAGATCATTTCAGTCCTTCTCCTGAAATAAACTACACTCACCATGCTACAAACTACACTACACTCAGCCATTCCTTTTCTTTAATCTTGGTCAACAGGCAAATCAGAACTTTGACCAGTAAAGGATATTAGTTAGAACTGGTCTAATCTATTTTCCACTTAACATATTTTATACTTTATGTAATACCAAGTGTAACAATAACAATCCTATTTGTTACTCCTTGACTTTCTCAGAAAGTTATAAATGTTAGATAACTTCAAGAAATGTTTATAAAACTCAGATTGTTTCCTAGCACATGATACCTCAAAAGCAGAATTAAGTGGCAAATACTCTCTTCCTTTTTTTAGAGATCAAGGCAATCAATCAAAAAAACCACGCAAGACAAAGATAAAACAGTATATTGGGGCCGGCCCTGTGGCTTAGCGGTTAAGTGCGTGCTCTCTGATGCTGGCGGCCCGGGTTCAGATCCCGGGTGCACACCGACGCACCGCTTCTCCGGCCACGCTGAGGCCGTGTCCCACATACGGCAATTAGAAAGCTGTGCAACTATGACATACAACTATCTACTGGGGCTTTGGGGCAAAAATAAATAAATAAATCTTTAAAAAAAAAAAAAAAAAAAAAGATAAAACAGTATAAAGTTGCACATAGAACGAAGTTGTCCAAGTGTGAATTCACCACCAGAGCCTAGCCCTCAGCTGACATTTCTCTTCCTCCCTGACCTGCCTACACTCCTAGCGTGTGAGAAACAAAATCGGATCTTGCCCCAGCACCCAAACATCCCTCCGTTGCCAGTTTCCCCAAGGCCGCTTGCTCATGTGTCACAGTGAAGGAAATGAACTGCAGTACTCTTAAAATCACTTCCAGTTCCAGAATTCTACTATTCTAGAAATAAATTAGCTAATAGAATGAAAATACAAAAAAACAAAAATCCCAGTATCAGGAACATGGTGATATATGTAAACTATTATGTGTAAGTTGCAAAAAATTCAAAAGGAAAAACCTCAGCCGGGTAAGTACCCATGGGGTAGACTCAGCTTGCCAAAAGTTCATGTGAAAAAGATTTAGGGATTTTAGTTGACTGTAAGCCCTGGATAAGCCAGCAGAATGGCCTGGATACCAAAAGAATGAAAAGGAAAGAAAAGCCTATGGCATAGGGGAAATGTCATCCTTACATTAAGAGAGAGGTCACAGCCTCATTGTCCTTCCTGCTCATCAAGCCACAGAGGAAGTTTCATTTTCGGTTATAGGAGACTTTAACAGCAGCAGCAATAAGAGTCACAAGGTGCCTGCAAACCCATGAATGGAGACTGGGGTAAGGAGCCACAGGCTTTCAGCTTGGGAAAGGGAAGACAGGAATCACTGTCCCTAACTGTGCAAATCTGTCACAAGGAAGACGCATTAGCTCACTTGCTCTGTCATAAATGGGAATGAAAGAAGGTGGGACAGAGAATGAGATTTCTGCTTAGAATATAAAAATCTTTCTTTCAATTAAAGCTACATAGAATGGTACAGACTTCTTGAGGAATGTTGAGCATCCCTCGAGGAGCAGGTTGAGCACTGGATGGAGGGAGCATGCCTACGCTGCACCAAATCAGACTTTCAATTTCCCAGGTCTAGGTTTTTACTTCAAGACAGGCACTGAGAACCTGCCTCCACCTTCAAGGGCTTCCTGAGCAACAGTTCCCATTAGGCAGGCGTTTGAAAACACAGTCCCTTCTCTCCCCAGTCAGGCACGCACGTACGTGCGTGCGTGCGTGCGTGTGTGTCTGTGTGTGTCTGTGTGTGTCTGTGTGTGTCTGTGTGCAGGAGGGAGGGGGAAGTGCTGACTTCATCTTCACGAGACCACATTTTACAATCAGGAACATTCCTAGAGAACCAACACCGAAACCAAGGCTGAGAAGAGATAAAGACTGGCTACACCAGCCAAGAGCTGCTGCTGGGAATGTATTCAAAGCAATGTTTTCCCATGCCAAGGGAACGGCTAATGTGTGTCCAGAAGCTCGAGCGACTCGCTGAATCTCAACTCTGATCTACCTTCCATGGATTCTGCGATTAAAGAACAAGAATTCCACCCACCAAGTTGGAAGTGTAGTCTCTGAATTGTAATGACATTTTCAAAAGTGAGACTTCATCTTGATTTACAAGAATAAGAGGAAAAAAATAAAATTAAGCCCTAAGGGTTGGAATGGTATGAGGAAACCTTATTAATGTAATTATCTCCTTCAGAATCTATTTAGTAAAATGCACTTCCATTTCACAGACATCTTGGGAAGACTCTTTATAAGCATTCTGCTTTTCTCTCTACTCTGTTTCTCTCCAGGGATCCCATCCACTCCCCCAAAGCCAGCAAAGATAATTTCTTAATCTACTTCTTTAGCTCTGAATTCTTTCCTAAACTCGCCTCAAATTTCCAATCACCTCTTTGAGAATCACTCAGACTTCAGGTATCTTGACCCTAAAACATCCAAATCAAGCTCATTCTCTTTGCCCTACAACAGGTTTCACTCCTTACTTGCTTCCCAAATGCCTTCCAGGTAACTAGTTGCAAAACGTGGAACGTGGCTTCTTCTCTTATCTCTCCTTTCACCATCTATCGGTAAGCCATCAGAGTATATATTCTCTCTCAGTATGAGCCCAAAACCTCAAGTGCTGGTCTAGGCCTGTACTTAACTCAGCCAGACCACAGCAAGGACACCCCACCCCCACCCCCCCAGGACCTGTAGCCCTGCCTCTGGCCTCTCCCAGAATACATATCCACCTATCCCACTCTCCACTGACAGCCTGATCTTCCAGAAGCACAGCTCTTATGGCACCAGCCTACCACTCACAAACCTTCTAGGGTTTCTCTCCAATCTACCCAAACACCAACACCCCAGGCCTGACCTTCAGAACCCTCCATGCTGAGGCCCACATCCCTATTCACCAATGGGGAAGGTGTCAGTTCTCAAACATATCCTGGGCTTCTGCTCATTTGCATTTCCACCTCAAGGCCTTGGCTCAGGCAGCTTCCTCCATCCAAATGTGCTTTCTCACCTCCTGGATGGGACCCTCGAGCCACTCATTCAACCTATTCATTTTATCAGGAAACAAGGCCTCAGAGGGCTGGAATGACTGGCATCTGGTTACAGAGCTCCCCTGGTCAGAGCCGAACATCCCCATTCAGGTCTCTTTTTCTAGACCACACTAGGTCCCATGATTTGCTTTTAACTGGGATGAAATATAGTCTTCGGTTTGAAATTTCCTTATCAGACGAAAACCTCTAAGCCCACAAAATTTTTTAAAAAAGAAGAGCAGCCAGTGACCACATTTCCAGTGACTTGGGGGGATTTCTCTTACACTCACAAGACTTACTGGGTTTGCACTTTCAAATTTAATGACTAGTGCTATGTGGATATGAAGGGCTTTGGTGCCCATCCTGGGGTCTACATGAAGGACTTCAGAGCAGAATTACCCTCTCTCTCTCAGAGAGGAACCAGATGGGATCCACTGCCTCTGTTTATTCAATCAGCATTAAAGCAAAAAACTACTAGAGAGATCCAAAGAGTCCCCAAAATCTGCACAGAGAAGCGCTCCAGGACACTACAGACCTTTCTTAACACCCATATCCAAACCACATCTCTGGCTCCCGAACTGAAAACAATGTTTTTGAGAAGGATGATATTTAAGTTAACAGTGTACAATTGGTCCTGACTATTCCTGCTGATTAAAATGAACAGTGAGATTGTTAAGTGGAATTTACTGCATTTGGAAAATTATTACCTCTGAGTACCCAGAGGTTTTCCAGCTCCCCCAGCCCACATAACTGTAGGACTACTGCGTAAGCCCCTTCGCACACGCCTGCCTTCTCCCCATGAGGGTGGGAACTGTATCTTTGTCATTCTGGAATCTGTGTCCCAACTGTCTGGCACAGAGAAGATGCACAATTAATATGTTCTCATTGACACTGAACTTGAAGGAGAAGTTGGATTTCTTGGCCAAGAATGTCTGGAAATACCACAGGACTCCCCTAAATAGTGTGGTAACTGCAAAACAATTAATACAGAATTGTATGCTCTGGTGGTCCAGCACACTGAGCTCTTTCCCTGGGGAAAAATCCAGAGATCACAATTTCAGCTAGTTTCAACACTACAGAATTGACAAAATCAAACCTTGGTATGGTGTTCTTTCAGCTACACTAAATTTGGGTGGTACAGACTTGAAGTGCTGCCTTTACTGAAAATCCAGTGTAATATACATTCCTGTGTATTACCTTCATATATTTTCAAATATGAGAAGAGACTCTCTTCTATTCACCTTGAAACTCGGTAATATGCCTATTTCTGGAACTATAAGAGGGTTCTGACCATAGCAAAAGTATTAGCAATATTTCATGCTCATTATACACTTACTAATAATCAACGCACAAGAGGCCACAAACTCATTACTCATAAGCAGGTTTTTGGTTTGTGTTTCTGATGTCAAATTTTACAGTTAAATCTCTAATATTTTAAGTTTGGAAACTTACATGTACTAAAAAACAAAAAGCCTACACAATTGAGACCATCACAATAGACCTGTGTAAATGAGTCTAAGCAAATACTGTCTCAAAGATCTGACAGTTTATTTTCACCCTATGAGTGATTTCCTTTGGGTCCACCCTGTAAAAAGAACTTCCGCAAAATACCATTTGCCTGATTGTCTGCTTTCGGCAGGCCTACAATTTTGAACTCTGCTAAACAAATAAACTTCCTTCCTATTTTTAAAGTTTTCCAAAATTGGAGAATCTACATCTTTGGTTGGCACACCATTTCCTGGACTTTACCAGCTCTAGTAGTGAAGAAATTCTTTGCAGTATTTTGAGAGATGAAAAGGACTTCAGAAATGGTTGAGCAGCCCCTCCATACCTCTATTTTAGGGAAGGGGAAATCAAGGCAGAGTTGTGACCTTGGGCAAGGTCACACAGGCTGCTGGTGGCAGAGGCTTTTGTAATTTTTTTTTTTTTTTTTTTTTTTTTTTTTTTTTAAAGATTTTATTTATTTATTTTTCCCCCAAAGCCCCAGTACATAGTTGTCTGTCATAGCTGCACATCCTTCTAGTTGCTGTATGTGGGACGCGGCCTCAGCATGGCTGGAGGAGTGGTGCCTCGGTGCGCACCCGGGATCCGAACCCGGGCCGCCGGCAGCAGAGCGCACGCACTTAACCGCTAAGCCACGGGGCCGGCCCAGGCTTTTGTAATTCTCTCTGCCCCATTTTCCCCTTATCTGATCTAAATTACTTGTGGCCTGATGAAAGCATTTTGCTCTTGTTCTGTACTACTGAGCCAGGGCTTATGTTTAATTCATGCAGAATGTGATAAAACAACAGAAAGAATCTAAATATCATGGTGAGTACCAGGTGATGCAAAGAGCTCTGGACAAAGAGTCAGAACACCTTGTTTTAATCTTAGCTGTGACTTTGAGACAGCCACCTCCCCTCTGGAGGACTCAATTTTCTCATCTTTAAAAAGAGGGAGCAGAAATAAGCAACTGCAGAGGTCTTCTCCACCCCTAAATTCAGTGGCAGTGGTGATGACCCACCCTTACTAAGCGCTTGATCTGAGCCAGGCATTGTTCTAAATATGTTACGTGGATAAATCCTCAACAGGTGGGAAGATGGCTATTATCCCCATTTTGTGGATGAACACATTCATGCTTAGAGAGAAGTGACTTGTCCAGGGTCATACCTCTACCAGTAACAGATGGAGAGTGAATTCAGATCAATGGCTCCAGGGACCCTCTCTTCCTTATCGGAGGGGGACAATCTAAAATGATTGGCCTGACTTGCAGTAACAGAGACACAGATTCCAAATTGAGAACAATCATTACGATCATTCAACACAATGCCTTCGTTTTATGGATCAAGGACTGAGGACTAGGGAAGTATAACTTGAAGTATAAGACAGGAAATTTAATGGAAATATATGGTTACATCCACCCTATTGCCTAGACAAGTTCATATTAAAGAGTGCTTGACAGTTTATATTCACTTATATCATCTCATTTGACGCCCAAACAGGACTACCTGATGCGCAGCAGGGCAATGATCGTCATTCCCAAGGCATCTAGCCAAGGTTAACAGCAAACACAGGGCAAACCGGGGCATCCAACCCAAGCCTTTAACTTCCTGTCTGGTGTACTGTCACAGGCTGGAGAAAATGTCCACTATGGTAGGATTCTCTGAAGAGCCTATTCAGAATAAACTCTTAAAGAGAACTTGCCAGAGAAGCTGAATAATTATGAAACATGATTCCATGGTGTTCTGAAAAGAATCTCAAATAAGTGATAACTTTCTAAAGCTCACAACTCAAGTCAACAAGAAAACTGAAAACTCAGGTTTATGGTCACCTGAAAACTGACCTCTTTGGACTATCATTTAATTGCCCCTAACCTTCCCCCAGTCTCGACCTATCTTCAATCTTCCTACCAGTGTATTTCCTGTTTTCTTCCCTCCCTAACCAAGAACACCATGAAATTTAGGCATTTAAAAAATATTAGCTCCACTCTTATATAGCTGCAATCTTATACACCTATTTTTAAAAGCAGCTAAGTTAAACATTTTATACCTCTCACCTAAGGGATAAAAAAAATTCAATTTTTCAGTGGGGCAAGATTTTTTTTAAGTTCTGACCACCCTTGTTTCATATCCTTGTTTCATATCCAAACATATCTGTTCATATCATTACAACATGTGTTCATGTTGTAACGAAAACCCTTCATTACAGAAATAGCATAGGTACAACAGATAAAACATGAATTTAGAGCCAGACAATTCAAGCTTTAATCTTAATATCCATGACAAGTTACCTAGCCTCTCTGAACTTGAGTTTCTTCATACTCCTTTCCAAAAAATATGGGAGGAGGGAATAATACCACTACCTCCACGATTATTTCAAGAATTAAATAAATTATGGAAGTTGACTACTCCCAACACAATAGCTGGCACATTTTAAGTGCTCAAAAAAAATTCTCTCTTCCTTTCCATGGTTGTATTAATGCTAATGTAATTTTCCCTCCTGTTAAATCCGCTTTGCAAGTGATGTTTCTCTGAGCAATCTTCCTTATTAGAGGAGAAGAGACACATTATACACACCTACTCCATCTCCCACAGGACGTCCTCCTGGAAATGGGAGCACTTCGTGAACCAGCAGGTCACAGCAGCCCGACACCAGGGAGCTATGTCGCCACCCTGGACTTTGGCAACTTCTACTCTCTTCAACTACTCAGGCCCTGGTTTCTTCCTACACACAGTACACACAACCGCTCAGGCCTGCCAGGCTCCAGCGTTTATGACGCCCTCACATGTCAGAGCATCTCCACCCACTCCAAACTGCTCAGCGTCATGCTTCCATTCTTTGCCTGTTTCCTTGCAGGCACCTCGACTGACCTACTCCGAAATACATGTGTATACACTCAGGTGATTAAATAAAGTATTCTGAAATACAATATATTGTTTCATAGGCATGCATACTTTTGATTTTAGTATAATACTTTAGAGACAAAGCGCAAACAAATCGGCAGGGCAACATGAGCATGGTGTGTAAAACCTAGGGGACCAAGACCTTGGGTTTAAGTTCTGCCACAAACTAGCTGTGGGGGCTTGTTCAAATTAAGTTACTTCGTTGCTCTGAGTCTCAGTTTCCCCATGCAGAAAAGAACCAATGGAATTACATTACAGATTACAGTCTGGTTACACCAGAATGACCACCATGCTAGCCGCAATTACTGATAAGTGTGTGCACGGCCTAGGGTTTGCTGGGATGGAAAAAAACGGTTGCTCTTCATTCTGAATCTCCCTATATCTGGGTAATTTATTTAACCGATTTAAGATTTAACAGATGTGGTGTGCCTTCCCCAAGGTTAAAAATCACTCAAGAACAAGGCCAACCGAGTTGAAAAGCAACTCTGAATAATTCCGAAACCTGGTGGAAAACTTCCTAACTGTTCTTTGTTATAATCCACCGCATCAATGACCTACAACTCAATCATCTTTCTTAAAGACTTGCTCAGACCTCATCTCCTCTAAAATGCCTCCCCGAGTGCCCAACTGAGTGACTCCCTGTGCAGACACCTGTATTACCACACTAAATTATCTTCAGAGGCACCCCTCTCCCTGCCAGACAGCAAACTGCTCAAAGGCTGGGCCGTGTCCTGCTCTTCTCTGGATCCACAGTGCCCAGCATCACACACACAAAACCACTGCCTTAAACTGCAAACTCAAACACGGTTTAAACGGTTTACGTTTGCAGGTGGTCTTCATGATTTCCTAAGCAGATTCTGACATTATTCAATTTAAAGCAGGATACATAAATAAATAAACAAATAAATACAAAATATATTACTAAGTTAATTTTATAGGTGAGAAAACAGGCTCAGCAAAGTTAACTAAGCCAAGTTCAATCAAAGTCAGTGAACAAAGTCTCTGAGTCTAATCTCATTATAACACATGACAGATATAAAAATAATTTGCAGAAAAAGTACCAAAGTGCATGAAAACTAAAGAAATTCTTCTCCTATTACATCTTTTTTATAAATCTAACAAAACAGTGTAGACTGCTGATTCATCATTATTCCAATAGCAAAATCTGAAATAATAGAAATAATGAAAAAATTAGGGATACTTAAATTTAGATTCACAAATATAACCATACAATATTTTTTTTCTGTAAGTTTTTATAGATGTTCCTGAATACTTCCATGTATTATGAAATAAAATTCAGAAGGACTAATTTATTATTTCTACTCCTTAAAAGTTAACAATCAAAAGAAAGGGGGCTGGGCCGGCCCCGTGGCTTAGCGGTTAAGTGCGCGCGCTCCGCTGCTGGCGGCCCGGGTTCGGATCCCGGGCGCACACCGACGCACTGCTTCTCCGGCCATGCTGAGGCCGCATCCCACATACAGTAACTAGAAGAATGTGCATCTATGACATACAACTATCCACTGGGGCTTTGGGGGAAAAATAAATAAATAAAATTAAAAAAAAAAAAAAAGAAAGAAAGAAAGGGGGAGAGGCTCCACATCATACGTCATTAGGGAAATGCAAATTACAGCAACAATGCAATACCACTACACACCTATTAGAACGGCCACAGTCTGGAACACTGACAATACCAAATGCTGACAAAAATGTGGAGCCTCAGAAACTCTCATTCATGCTGGTGGGAATGCAAAATGGTACAGCCACTTTGGAAGACAGTTTGACAGCTTCTTACAAAACTAAACATACTCTTACTATATGATCCAGCAACCATGCTCCTTAGTATTTACCCAAAGAAACTGACAACCTATATCCAAACAAAAACCTACACACAAATGTTTACAGCAACTTTATTCATAATTGCCAAAACTTGCAAGCAACTAAGATCTCCTTCAGTAAGTGAATGGATACATAAACTGTGGTATATCCAGATGATGGAATATTATTCAGCACTAAAAAGAAATTAGCTATCAAGTCATGAAAAGACACAAAAGAAACTTAAATGCACATTACTAAGTGAAAGCAGCCAATCATAAAAGGATATATACTTTATGATTCCAATATACGATATTCTGGAAAAGGCAAAACTACCAAGATCAATGGTTTCCAGGGAGTGGGAGGAGGAAGGGATGAATGAGCAGAGCACAGAGAATTTTAGGGCAGTGAAACTACTCTGTATGATACTATAATGGTGGTTACATGCCATTATACATTTGTCCAAACCTAAAGAGTTGGTGCTGTACACCACTAAGAGTGAACAGCAGCGTAAACTACGGACTTTAGGTGATGATGATATGTCAACACTGGTTTTTCCAGCTGTAACAAATGTACCACTCCAATTGGGGATATTGATAACAGGGGAAAGCTATGCATGTGTGGGAACAGGGTACGGTATACAGGAAATCTCTGTACCTTCCGCTCAATTTTGCCATGAACCTAAAATTGCTCTAAAGCATAGTCTCTTAAAAAAAAAAGAAAGAGGGCCAGCCCCATGGCTTAGCGGTTAAGTGCGTGCGCTCCACTACTGGCGGCCCGGGGTTCGGATCCCGGGCGCGCACTGACGCACTGCTTCTCCAGCCATGCTGAGGCCACGTCCCACATACAGCAACTAGAAGGATGTGCAGCTATGACATACAACTATCTACTGGGGCTTTGGGGGAAAAATAAATAAATAAAAATTAAAAAAAAAGAAAGAAACGGAAGAGGGGCAATTTGAATCTATTTTTTCAATAATAATCTGATTCCTAGTCGATTATAATATCCTAATAGTATTTGGGACAAAGTTAAATACACTGAAAAAGAGGAAAGGCCAAAGTATTTCTTAAATTCAATAAACTGCATAGTTAATATGAAAAAAGCTCAAATTTTTTAAAAGGTGCAAGAGTATGCAGTACAAATTTTTCCTTCCATTCTTCTTCCTCAGACATCCAATTTCAAGATTATGTTGATTTTTTTTAAGTTTTATTTCATGGGACACTATTTCCACTATTATCCTCCCCAAAGATACAAGTGACATATCTGAAATCATGGCATTTTGTGCCAAAAAATATGAGCAACTCCTATGTCAAATGGTAGGTGTTAACAGAAAATACCCAAATTGAGAGCCTTGCTACTCAAAGTGTGGTCTCCAGACCAGCAGCATCACCTGGGAGCCTGCTGGAAATGCAGAATCTTCGGTTCCATCCCAGACCTACTAAAACAGAACTACCTTTTAACAAGATGCCCAGGTGATTTGTATGCACTGGTATATATGACACCACCACCTCTGTTTTCATAGAGTTTACAGGCTAATAGAGGAGACAAAATATTCAAATATCCACAACACAAGACATCAAACAGAATGGACTATGCAGCTACAAGAGTTCAGGAAAAGATCAGCTTTGGTCCCTAAGGGGTCCCCGCTGCCCCAGAATAAAATGCCAGCTCCTCTGAAGGAGTCTGTATGCCATGCATCCTGGCCCCTGCTCATCTGTCCAGTCTCACCCTTTGCTACCCGCTACAGCAGATTCTCCCACCAGCATGAACAAGAGCCCGTGACAGAGGTTCCTCCAACATGCCTCCAGGCCTTTGCACATGCTACTCTGACTGCCTGGCACACTCTGTCCTTCCCTAACTCCTCTGCAGCCACCTTCAGGCTAAGGCAGAAGCCATTCCCTGTTCCCCCCTGGCACAGCCCAGCTGGCTAGTGGTCTATCCTCCCCTCAGAGGAAATGCCTTAGGGGTTATCTTCAACCCTGTTTAGTACACCCATCAAATGAATGAATGAATGAATGAATGAATGAACAAATGAGTCATCAGAGATGCTTCAGGGAAGGGGTGAAGGATGAGAACGGTTTCGATAGTCAGAAATGGAAGACCAGGGCAGAGGCACATAGAGGCTAAGACCGGTTTAGGGAATTTGTCTAGGGGAACACACTATAATTTGCTTTTGTCTCATTATGAGAGCTGCTCCAGGCTCAGCGTTCTGTTGTGGATTAGGTGGGACTTCTATCCCTGCTTTTCTTTGTTCTCTCTTAGTAAAACCAACCTGTGCCAAAGTTATGGTCACTTTCAGCAGCTAGAGCTCCCATAACCCAAAGCGAGGCTGCTGCCACGACCAAACAAGGATGCCCCACAGGAGCTCTGCTGAGATCCTGGTCAGAGCTACACCAGCCTTGCTTAGCAGAGGCAGCAGACTTTTCAAATTCAAGGAATGGTTTGACCATGACAAGTTCTTCCCTCCTTATTAAACTCAAATGTCCACTAATTGAAAGTAATAGAAGTCTACAGAAGAAAAAAAAAATTTCTTTTTTTTTTTTTTTGGCGAGGAAGATTAGCCCTGAGCTAACATCCGATGCCAATCCTCCTCTTTTTGCTGAGGAATATTGGCCCTATGCTAACATCCGTGCCCATCTTCCTCTACTTTATATGTGGGACACCCCCCACTGCATGGGTTGATAAGCAGTGTGCGGGTCTGAGCCTGGAATCCGAACCTGCCAACCTGAGCCGCCGAAGTAGAGCACGTGAACTTAACCACCAGGCAACCGGGCCGCCCTGAAAAAATTTTTTAATATATATTTTTAAATAAATCCACCACATTAACCTAACACACACCTCAAGGACAAACCAATACTGGACTGACTTTAAGCAAGACAGCAGAAGAACTGCTGCCTGAGTACCAGCTATAGCCAGAGTCACACCTTACAGGAAGGCTGCTGTGTGCAAGTAAACAGAAGACGCTGGTCAGAGGCACCCAAAGTGGGCTGATCCAGTCTGCAGGAAACCTCAAAGGTAAATAAATCAGCCCAGCATCAGGACACACCACGTCTGAAAGCCGTGGCTAGAAGCAGCCAGCCAAAGGACAAACTGCACTTGTACTCAACATACAAGAAGAGATTAGGGGGCCAGCCCCGTGGCTTAGCAGTTAAGTGCGCACGCTCCGCTGCTGGCGACCCGGGTTCGGATCCCGGGCGCGCACCGACGCACCGCTTCTCCGGCCATGCTGAGGTCACGTCCCACGTACAGCAACTAGAAGGCTGTGCAACTATGACATACAACTATCTACTGGGGCTTTGGGGGAAAAAATAAAGAGTTAAAAAAAAAAACAAAGTGGCTGTACCATTTAAAAAAAAAAAGAGAGAGAAGCGATTAGGTACTGGGTCATTTGCACCAATCTCAGACAAACAAGAAAGGAAAGCCGCTGGGCCACAGCATTGCAGAAGATAAAGAACAATTACATATCCACGGTGTTCCTTCCTTACTGAAGCCCAAGCTACCACTATCACCTCCTGCCCAAACCACAACCACCTCCTAAGCGGTCCCCCAGCGTCCACCCAACATAGACATCAGCCGTCACTCCTCTTTCATGCGCACTAATGGCTTCCCTCTGCACTTAGAAGCAAATCCAAACCCTGTACTGTGCCTACAGAGCCCTTAACAGCCTGGCCCAGACTACCCCTCCCTGGCTCCGGGCCCACCTCTCCGCACCAAGCTCACTGTACTCCAGTCACACCCGCCTTCTTCCTGCTGCTCTAACATGCTCACCTGGTGCCACCTCCAGGCCTTGGTCCCTGCTGTTCCCTCTGCCTAGAACATGTTTAGCACCCTCTTACCACTCAGATGAAACGCCACCTCCTCACCATCCCAGTGCCCAATCACTTTCCACCAAACTGCCTTGTTTACTTTTCTTCCTAGCACTTACCACCATCTAAAATTACCTTGTTTATCTATTTGCTTCCTCCTTTGCTGTCTCTCCTGCCTCGAATTCCAGCTCCAAGAAAACAGGGACCTGGTCCGCCTGTTCACTGCTCAATCTCCAGCTCCTCAAACAGTACCTGGCATGCAGTAGGTACTTGATACTGCGTTGAACACACGTTAAATGATTTGTTGAATGAATAAAGGCTATAAACCTACGTTTTAGCCAAGGCCAGAATATGAAAAACCTGGTTTTCCATAAAATATTCATTAGCAATTACTTCTCTTACAAAAGGATTCCTTGCCTAATGCATTATTAAATATTTGACTTACAAAGCTTCAGGGTACACATTTTTTAAAGGATAGACTTGTGCAAAGTGAACTACCTCCTCCAGGGCATGAATGGTGCCTGGTACACAGAAGGCACCTGATAAACATCTGCTGAAGAAACACATAAGCACTGGAAAAAAAACTTAAAACAAGGCATAAACTATATGAAACTGCATTTGGATTTGAGAACAGGGCAAATTTGGCTAGAATTAGGTCCCATTTTCCATCTTATCTGATAAACTGACAGATATCGTTAAAATCCCCTAATTTGAGAGACCAGCAATAATCTTCGCCATTATCTTTGCAGGCAGGTACAAATCCAAGTAAATTCAGAAAGTCACCTGGCAGTTCCGCGGCAGCCTGTCTTCACTAACAGACACTTGGAGCCATAGAAACAATCAACAGAAATACTCAAAACTGCCAGGTTGGTGGGAACATCTGTGGGTTTAGTATGAAAATCACGAAGTTTGAGGAAGTTTCTTTTTATTCATAATCTATGTAAAAACTCAAGTGTCCCCACGAAAGGCTAATCAAAAACTACACCTCTATAAAACCTCGCCCTGTTCGCGATACAACACACACCTGCCTTAAGGATCCAGGTCATGTCCAATTTAAAAAAGGTGCATTTTTTTTTTTTTAAACATAATCTCTTTGAAACAAAAGTCTTCCCTGTCTACATCATGCAATTGCGTACTCTACATAGTCAATATTCACACAATATTAATGCATTGCCCAAGAAAAACAAAGTCATCTTCAGGTATCCATCTGCATCCAGGGATGCCCGCTCCGCTTCTCCTTCCCTATAAGGTGTTCAGCTGCAGTTTGCAAAGGACAAAACAGAAACGAAATGAGACGTGCAAGTGTCCGTGTGAGGTGTGTGCTCCTACGCATTTGTGTGTTCTTGAAGGGTCATTCTAAAATCAAATATAAATGCATTTTGGGATTATGCACATTGCGTGTATTATCTGTGCCTCGTTTCTGCTCTTAAAACATTTCTCTGTCTATAACGCAGTGTGTTAATGACTTGTCTCTTAACTGAAAACCAAATAGGTTCCATAGAAAGCCACTCTTGTAATCTAGAACCCCAAGAAATGAACTTTCAAAGAATAGTTTAATAGTCTAAAAGCTCTCAGAGAATAACATATTGTCTATAAAAATCAATTTCAGGATGCAATTTATAATAGCACCACACCTAGAAGAAATGAAATATAAAATAACTACATTTTTTTAAATTATGCAGACAACTGATAACTCTGCTTCAAAAACATTTCATAGTTTTTTTGTTGTTCTGTAGTTTAAACAACTTTGAAATAAGATGATTCAGAATTTAGATCAAGTTAACATACAGTTCATTTACATGAACTTTTCAAAAGTATTGCCAGTTGGAGAAGGCTGACAATCCTTGTAAAAGTCCTTGATATTTTTTTTGAAATAAAGCTGTGGTCTGGTGTTTTCACTGTCACCTCTGTGGTCAAGGTAGACAAAAGTTCATCTCACTTCTCTAGGGAAAAGCATCTTATTACACACATTTTAGAAAAGTAAGTAGAACTATAAAATAGTACTTGGCAATACTTTTTTTTAGATTTACTTCTTACTGATTTCAAAATAAAACAACATAATGAATCTCCATTTGTTGTTTTTTTCCTCCCTTTGGCTTTACAGTATAAAAGTATAACAATATAAAAGTAGACTCAAATCTTCAACCAAAAATGAGTAAGTAAAATATATTCAGACAACACACCTTGAATTACTTTTTAAGCTACATAACATGATTTTAAAGTTTTAGCATTATTTATAAAAGCCAATTAGCTATCACTTCAACCCAGAAAATCTGGGCATTATCAACTTTTCTTCAGTACAAAACTACTTTATAACGACTGGAAATTCTTTTGAAAGTCATTTCATTTTACGACTAGCTGTGTTTCAGGAAGTGAAGACTCTGGTGCGAAATGGGAGATGGAATACTATATAGTGTCTGTCTAGTAACTAATGTCATCTGGTTTCTTTGTCTCCATTTTCTTATCACTTAAATGATAGGCAAAGACTTACCTGTCTCAGAAATGGGTATTTATAAAAATAACACTCTAAAAGCACTGTATCGTAACTAGAAATATAACGACCACCTAATTATTAATTGTAAAGGGTCACAGAATGGCTAACGGATTCTGTCAATATGAGTTTATTCCTCAACGTGCCATACGCCAGGAGTAAGCCCTGCCAAGGGGTTAGCTAAGGGAGCGAGTCTGTGGGGTTAGTGAAAGATGCCCTACTGACCGGCTGGCCTTCAGAGGCTGCGAGGGATGCCTCACTCAAAACCCTCAAACACCTGGTGCTCTGGGCGAATGTTATTCTATTACTGCTCTCAAGCTGGTGGGAACTCCAGAAATCTACTCCAGTCTCTTCATTTTAGCAATAGTGAAACTGACTTGGATCTTTATCGCTCAGTTATTCTGAAGGCGCCGATGTTCTGAAAATAAAATGTTAACAGCAAGTAAAGAACTTACACTTAAAATTCAGACCTCAAAACCTGCCCTTTGAAACCAGGGAGTTAAAAATAAGAGACAGACACCCTGTATGTGCAACAAGTTCAGCTTTTTGGCATCCTCGGAGCACTATCGCAGACAACCAGGCACAAATCTGGAGCAAGGAGGATGACACACAAGGTCCCCACGCCGGGGAAACGACAAGCGGTGAACCCAAGGCGCGTGAGGGGTTGCAGGAGCCAGAGAAGCTGACCGTCCCGGCGGCGCGCCTCACTCTCCCCACCTGTGAAATGGGCGTGACACCACTCGCCCGTTCGCCTCACGGGGAAGAAGGACTAATGAATGAGAACCACCTGGTACACGGCCTGGGCCGCGCTGGCCGCTCTCCGGCCGCGGTCCCCGGGCTGCGGGGCGCCCCCCACCGCGGGCGGCCCGGGTGCGATCAGGCCCCCGCGGCCGGCGCTCCCCGCGCTCCGGACCCCCCACGGCCCGACGGTTACACAGCTTCCCCGAACCGCGCCCCGGGACGCCGGCTCCCAGGGCCCCCGCCGCCGTACCGGGCGCCGGCCCGCCGCTGCCCCGACGCCGCCTACCTTGGCCACCCAGCTGAACAATGGTGACATCGCGGGCCGGGCGGCGGCTCCTCGCCCGCCGCTCCCGCTCACTCCCGCCGCCGGCCCGTGGGGCGGCGGGCAGCCGGGGGCGGGCTCGGGGCGCGGCGGGGCCCGGGCATGGCTCCCCCGCGGCGGCGGCGGCGGGCTCCTCCCCTCTCGTCACTGCCCGGAGAGGTCGCGCCCGCAGGGCTGCCCGGCGCAGAAAGGGAAGTGGGTGCGGAGAGCGCGGGGCGGGAGGGGCGCGGGGAGGGGGCGCGGGGAGGGAGCGCGGCCGACCCCGCCCCCACGCTCGGCTCGCGGCGGGAAGCTGGACGTGCGGGGGTCGCCCTCCTCCGGGATGCCTCGGCTGTGCAGCTCCGGGAGGAGGAGTCCAAACCCTGCTGCCCGGAGGCGCGGCTTTCTAGGCCTCTGGGGTCCGTTGCGCACAACTTTCGGAAAACTAGGCATTCCTCCTTCTGAGGTCGGAGAAAAGCCCCCGAGATGGAGCGGACAGAAAGCCCGCCCAACTTTCCCGGGGTTACCCCCACCCCCATGGCGTTTCTTCCTAAACGCTCGAGATTGCTGGTAACAAAAGGACCAGTGTTTCCCCAGCCGCTAATACCTTTATGTAATCAAAGGTGGTTTTCTTGGAGTCAGAAAACTCAGCTATTGAGACTAGAAAAGGGGCGGAAGAAAAGAACCTTCACCTCCTGCCAGCCTGGAGGTTTTAGCAACGTGAGAAATGTTGTTTTCACCACAGTTTTCTTCTCTCCCAAGGCAAGATGATAAAACAGTGCAGTTTGTTTATGGCTACAAAGGTTAGGCTGAGTTTCAAACTCAGACACCCAAGAATTCCACGTCGGAAAAAAAAAACACCAAAGGTCTGATAGCCAGTGTGTAAATATATGTGTCATGCTAAGACACTCACTGAGTTCCTCAGGCCAGGCCAATGAGCCATCCTAGCCCAAGAACATTGCTTCTCTTTCCTTTCATCATATTAATTATGCATTATCTTCATGATAGGCCAGTAAGACATTTCAATGATGTTCCCCAAATGCCTGGCATCTGAGTTAGGTGGGTCTATTAGTTATCTGTTGCTGCATAACAAATTACCCCAAAACTGAGAAGCTTAAAACAGTTTCTGTGGGTCAGAAATCCAGGAGCATCTTAGCTGGGTGCCTCTGGCTCAAGGTCTCTCTTGAGGTTGCACTCAAGCTGTTAGCTGGGGCTGCAGTCATCTCAAGACTGGACTCAGACGGAAGGAGCCACTTTCAAGCTCACACATAGTTGTTCCCAGGATCCAGTTCCTTGCGGGCTGTTCCTGGGATCTTCAGTTTCTTGCTGCATCATGTGGTCCTCTCCATAGTGCTGCTCACAAAATGGCAGCTTGTGGCCCCCAGCACAGGTGATCCAAGAAACAGCACATGTCCAAGAAGGAAGTCAATCATTTCATAAACTAATCTCAGAAGTGACATCCCAAGACTTCTGTATTCTATTCGTTAAAACCGAGGACATAAGTCTAGTCCACATTCAAGGCAAGGGGATTACAAAAGGGCATGAATACCAAGAGGGAGAGGGTGTCATCTTTTTTTTTCTCCTTTCAGGTAGGGTGCATGGGAATAAGATAAATGATAAAGGCATGGGGAAAGTCAAGAGTGATATCATTCTAACAGAGCCTACCTGGGTAATTGAAAAGGGCCTTAGGAGCATCTTAGGGAAGTGCTATTCTTTCATTCTTTTAAGCAGTGATGTTCCCTAAAGAAATTGAGAGGTGGCAAAGGAGAGTGCATTTGCAGCCATTTAACCAAATCTTTCCCTGTTACCACACCACTTACCCAAGCAAATGGAAGAGATAGAGGCTGAGAGCTCCATTAAAGTCAGAGCCCTTCTGGCCCCTACAACCTTGCTCCTCCAAGAGTAGTCCATGGACCAGCCGCCTCAGCATCACCTGGCAATTTGTTAGAAGTGCAGAATCCCAGGCCCTGCCCTAATCCAGACCTACTGAGTCAGACCTTCATTTTACCATGATTCCAGGTGGCCAGTATGCACGTTAAAGTTTGAGATGCACTAGTATATGAGATTCATTGACATTGGTCTTAAAATAAGTTACTGACCAACAGCCCCTTCACAGAACAGCTAAAATTGTCCTGAGTCCTTGCAATGGTGTGAACTAGTGCAGCTAGAGATCTGGAGAGCTCTGGGGCAGCAACATGGTTTGGATGGGAGTGGATGGGCAGCTGAGGACCAGGAGGGACAAGCTGGACTGATGACAATCATCGTACTCCATCACTCCAATCCCCAGCCTGAGCTCTACGAAAACGCCCAGAACTTAAGAGCAACTCTGGGGAAAAGATCAGAGGAACCCAAAATTGCCTAAAGAAACCTCAGTTACCTCTAACTGTCGGAGATAAATTTTCTGCCACTAGGTAGGAGGCAAAGAGAAATTATATTAAACTTTGGAGAATAAAAATTGCACTTCTTGTAAAAATAATAATAATAATAAAGTCAGACCAAATCCTGAATGTAATAGTTACAAAGAAAAAGTGTGCGGGCAGGTGAAATAGGGGCATCAGGCCTTCACTGCTTAAACATGGATCCAGTTCTCCATACATACACATCAGGGTGGAGGCTCATGCAGATCCTGGTTTGAACTTCCCTAAACCTTACATATGGTTGAGACTCACAGAGGTCTCCCTCTGCTCCAGGTCTCCCTGCCTGATCCAGGACTGAGCAGAATCACTCATTTCTTGGGAACATAAGGGCCTTTCCAATGGGTAGACTTGATAAACAGTGACCTTTGGAGCTCTGACACCAAATATTTTTAAAAATATACATGAAAGGTCTTATTTTAATTTACTGCCAACATGTAGCTGGCAGTCACACTACATGAAGATATTCTCTTATAATCTAGAATTTCATTAAAGGGAAACTGTTAACATCAGACGATCTCACTGATCCCACACTCAAATAAAACAATTTTCGTTAAAATACTGCACTCCCTCCCATCTGAAAAAGGTTTCCTTACCCAAGAAACTGTATACTCCCTCAGGAAAGAACTATATGTAGCCGAAGCATCAGTAATTTTTTTTTAATTGAAGTATAGTTGACATACCATAAAAACAGTGTGGAGGTTCCTCAAAAAATTAAAAATAGGACTACCATATAATCCAGCAATACTGCTTCTGGGTATTTATCTGAAGAAAATGAAAACATTAATTCAAAAAGATATGTGCACCCCTATTGCAGCATTATTTACAATAGCCAAGAGATGGAAGCAACCAAAGAGTCTATCGATAGATGAATGGATAAAGAAGATGTACAGATATACAAGAGAATATTATTCAGCCATAAAAAAAGAATGAAATCTTACCATTTGTGACATGTTTGGACCTAGAGGGTATTATGCTAAATGAAATAAGTCAGACAGAGCAAGAGAAATACTGTAAGCTTTCACTTATATGTGGAAACTAAAAAAAGCATCGATAATTTTTAACAGCTCCCCAGTGATTCTCTTTCAGCCAGAATTGAGAATCTCTACAGACAGAATCGTCATTGCTCAAAGATGCTGATGGTTCCCAGCTGATCATTCCCAGCCCTCGTTGTCTATCAGAGTTACCGGTGGTGCCAAGTAGGGGTAAGTGGGGAAGGAGGGCAGATGATTGGGCTGCTCTGGGGCAAGGCTGTATTCTCAGAGACCTCAAAGGGCAGGCAGGTCATATAAATGTCTGAAGAGGGCCAGGTGTGAGACAATAAGAAATGAATGAACTGTGGCATCTTGGAGAATGCATGCTCAATTATTAAAACCCCACACAGACAAGTAAAATGTGTCAGCCAAATGAATTCAGCAAGATAGGTCATTATATGGTGTTGACCTCTGGGTTTACTTAAAGCTTGGAAGAGTGTGTGTGTGTGTGTGTGTGTGTGTGTATTCTAACAGGTGATTCTGACTGTCAGCCAGGTTTGAGAACCACTTCCAAGTTCTAGATCCCTGATTATTATTATTTTTTTTAATTTTGACTTAAACATAACTTAAGCCTCCTTCTTTTCTTTCTTTCTTTTTTTTTTTTTTTTGCTGAGGAAGATTCACCCTGAGCTAACATCTGTGCCAATCTTCCTCTCTTTTGTATGTGGGTTGCCACCACAGCATGGCTGCCAACAAGTGGTGTAGGTCTGTGCTCAGGAACTAAACCCAGGCCGCCAAAGCAGAGCATGCTGAACTTAACTACTAGGCCATGGGGCCAGCCCCTCTAGATCCCTTATTTAAAAAAAAAAAAGATACGGTTGCTCTGTGGAGAGCAATACACTTTCCAAATAGGACAACTGAGATCTAAACAACTAGGATCTACAGAAAATCCAAGACTGCTGTCTTTCTAAGTAACTTTAAAAGGATGATTTAATCTCTCACCATCTCAGTTTTCCTGAGACATTAAGGGAGATCTTGAAAAGAGAGGAGAAAAACTTAGGAACTGGAAGAGTTGCTCCCCTGCTAAGCCTGACCATACTCCCCCAAATAAACCCCAACATTCCTGCCCTACTCTTCTGCCAAGTTCCTCCTTTGAGGAGGAGCAAGAGGAAAAACCTCCAGAGAGTTTAGGAAAAGATGCCAGACAGGCTGCTCTCCATCAACTCAGATGTGGAGGGCAGGGAGGCTAGAAGCATGCAAAAGCACGACCTCACTCTGCCAACTTGTTCCTCCCCACAAGACATGGTTAAAAATAGAGCCATTGTAATACCAACTCAACAACGACACTCAACTTGGTTTCAAGTGAATCAGAACCCCCTCGCACTTGGCAACTACCATTCTGACACCAATTACAATGGTTTTCCCACCACCACAAGCAATTCTGGGACACCAGTGGGGTGCCCTACAATTCAACTCAATTCTGACTCTATCTACATGGAGATAATATCAGATCCCACAGGTTAGGGGCTCAGTCCTACAATGCTGCCCCCACACCTTTCTTCAGATGCCAATCACAAGTCCAGGTTGTCACCTGTGCTTCTGACCAACCAGCTATAGATCGCAGGTTCTCACAACTTCCTCCTTGGGTTCAATTAATTTGCTAGAGTGGCTCACAGAACTTAAAGAAAGATTTTATTTACTAGATTACCAGTTTATTATAAAAGACTGTAACTCAGAAACAGCCAGATGGAAGAGAAGAGATGCATAGGGCAAGGTATGGGGAAAGCCCACGGAGCTTCCATGCTCTCTGGGAGCACCACTCTCCCCACATCTCCACATGTTCAGCAACCTGGAATCTCTCTGAACCCTGTCATTTGGGTTTTTATGGAGGCTTCCTTACATAGGCATGATTGATTCAAGTATTGGCCATTGGTGATTGAACTCAATCTCCAGCCTCTCTTCCCTCCCCAGAGGTCAGAGGGTGGGACTGAAAGTTTCAACCCTCTAATCACATGGTTGGTTGCCAGGGCAACCAGCCTCCATCCTTGGGTGACCTAGAGGCTTTCCAAAAGCCACCTCATTAACATAACAAAAGACACTTTTATAGCTCTTTTCGACGGAAATTCCATGGGTTTTAGGAGCTCTGTGCCTGGAAGGAGGTGAAGACCAAATATATATTTCTTATTATAAATCACAATATCACAGCAACTGATCAGCAATTTATTCAGTTTGAGAATATTCATTAGCACCTATTGTGTAAGCAACATGTGTACTTACTTGCAAGGAATAGCAAAGATGATCAGAATTGAAGCCTGACCTCAAGGGGCATAGAGGGTAGCAGGGAAGAACAGGCAGGGAAAAGAGAAGAATGCCACGGGAAAGGCCCAGGTGAAGGTCCATGGAGTTCCCAGAGGAATGAAAGCTAACTTCAGGCTGCAAAGGAAGAACCAGCTTCCTGGCTGGAAGACATCAGGACTTTTACAGATGGTGATGAGGGAGTGGGCTTTCCAGGAAGAAGGACCAGCTGGACAAAGGCATGGAGGACTGGTGCTCATCTCCGGAAATCAAGCCTTACTAGGGCAGGTAGGACAAAAATCAGAGCTCATGTTGTAGAGAGAATTTTAGTAAATGGTAGTTTGGAGTTGTACACTCATGCCTCACCAGCATAAAAGTTTCTTTCCAGAAAAAAATATTTGCTGAGGATACTATCAAGTCCAGAAAAATCATGGAAGAAAATCCCTCTGTATGAATTGAAAACATACGTCCATGGAAAAACTTGTACATGAATGTTCACGGTGGCATTACTCATAATGGCTAAAAGGTGGAAACAACCCAGATGTCCATCAACTGATGAATGGATAAACAAATTGTAGCGTATCTGCACAATGGAATATTACTTGGTCATAAAAAGTAATGAAATCGGGCCGGCCCTGTGGCTTGGTGGTTAAGTGCACGCGCTGCGATGCTGGCGGCCCGGGTTCGGATCCCGGGTGCGCATCGAGGCACCACTTCTCCGTTCATCCTGAGGCCGAGTCCCACATGCAGCAACTAGAAGGATGTGCAGCTACGACACACAACTATCCACTGGGGCTTTGGGGGGAAAAATAAAATAAATAAAATCTTTAAAAAAAAAAAAAAAAAAAAAGTAATGAAGTACTGATGCATGCTACAACATAAATGGGCCTTGAAAACATCATGCTAGGTGAAAGAAGCCAGACACAAAAGACTATATATTGTATGATTCCATTTATAAGAAATATCCAGAATAGGCAAATCCATAGAGACAGAAAGTAGATTTCTAGGGACTGGGTGGAGGGAAAAATGGGGAGTGACTGCTAATGAGTACAGGATTTGTTTTGGGGGTCATGAAAATATTTTGGAATTAGATAGTGGTGAGGTTACACAACTTCGTGAATATATTAAAAACCCAAATTTCATGGTATGGGAATTATATCTCAATTTTAAAAAATCCCTCTATGAGATGATGGTTGAATACCTTTAGGTAAGTTAATTCCCTGCACCTTTATAATAATAGAACGCACACTTCAAAGGGCTAGTTTCAGGGTTAAATGAGATGCATATGAAGCACTCAGCCTGAATCCTTACATATAGAAGGTGCTCAGGAAATGTCAGCTGTAGCAGTGAGTGCCGTTGGTTAATGATGAGTATGTGTGACGGTTAATTTTGTGTGTCAACTTGACTGGGCTAAGGGATGCGCAGGTAGCTGGTGAACCTTATTTCTGGGTGTGTCTGTGAGGGTGTCTCTGGAAGAGATTAGCATTTGACTCGGTAGACTGAGTAAAGAAGTCCACCCTCATCCGTGTTGGGTGGACATCATCCAGTCCATTGAGGGCCTGAATAGAACAAAAAGGTGGAGGAAGGGTGAATTCTCTCTCTCTGCTTGAGCTGAGACATCCATCGTCTCCTGCCCTTCGGACATCAGTGCTCCTGGTTCTCTGGCCTTCAGACTCAGACCAGAACTTATACCGTTGGCCCCTCAATTCTCAGGTGTTCAGACTTGTACTGAATTACACCGCCAGCTTTCCTGGTTCTCCAGCCTGCAAACAGCAGACCGTGAGGCACTTCGGCCTCCATAACCACGTGAGCCAATTCCTATAATAAATCTCCTCTTATATAGATCTCTTGTGAAAATTAATAAACAGAAACCTCATTTGAAAACGGAGTCCAGAGGCCAGAAGGGGGAGCTCTCAGGCCCTTTAGATGACGGCAAGCCCAACAGGAAGAAGAAAGACTTCCTCTTTCTGCTCAGCAAGAGCTCAGCCAATGAGAGACAGTCACAACTCAGCCAAAGACAAGCCACTATACTTTGTACTCTACTTCCTCCAATGGACTCTTTGTTTACAGTAGGCCTCCCAACTTCCTTTCCCCTCTATAAAGGAGTTTCTCCTCCCCTTCTTCTTGCAAGTGGCTTGCCACGGTTGCAGATCCCAAATTGCAATTCTTTGTTGATCCCGAATAAACCCACTTTTGCTGGAGAAATAACTGGCTGTCTATTTGTTTAAGGCCAACACTCTAATATATCCTATTGGTTCTGTTTCTCTAGAGAACTCTGGCTAATACAGTATATGTTATAAATGTAGAAATGAAACAGAAGTGATGGGCTGGAGGTCTCAAATTCATGGCTGGGTTTACAGACAGGACAAACAGTTGAGATCAAAGAGGAGACTGCATGTCAGCCAAAACTAATTCTGGGATGGGTGGGCCCCCAGGATGTCTCTCAATATTTTCCTCTCCCTTTTTATGAGTTGCTATGTCTAGCAGTATGACTATGCTCCATCTGTTACTTTAACTCTATAAGCCACACCATGAATCGTCCAAGTTTCTCTGGTAAATTCCTATCATTCTAGCTGGGCAGTGCACAAGCATTACTAGCCTCTCACACTTTCAAACGGTTCAGAAATTCCTCCCTAAGAAATGGATCCTGCTCACTCAAACTACTACTCTCCCTTTTCTCTTCCCCACACATCCTGTGCCTCCTTACCTGTCTACATCTTTTGCTTTCTCTCAAGCACTCACATGTACTCACATTTTAAATCATGCTAAATTCAAAATGGAGTCTTTGGGTGGCAAGACTGAATATCTGAAGACCAGCTTCAGAGCAAATGGTGCTTAATAAATTGGTGAATGAGTGAAAGAAAGTATGGTGGGAAAGTGGGAGGATAAATTTGGTGAAGACTTATTTGGAGGTAGACAATAAGTTCAGGTGATTAGCTGAAAAACATTCTACTTTGATAGATCATGTCAACACTTAAATTAAGGTCTCCAATTTTATGTTTTGGTTTTGTGTGTCAAGCTGTAGTTTCTTGTTAGCCAGAAAACAGCAAATGGATTTAATAAGAACATTTTTAGTGGCTCCAGCCACTTTCAGTACATTTATCCAAAAGCCTTTCAAAATTAAAAACTGGCTACAGCCCAATTAGAAATACTAAGAAGACTCTGCAGTATAAAAAGGGAGCCATTGAACTTATAACTCTAAAGGGAACCAAACAGTAACAAACTCCCTCAAGAATAAAGTTCACAGGGCCTGCCCGGTACCTAGTGGTTAAGTTCGGCATGTTCTGCTTTGGCGGCCCAGGTTCCTGGGTTCAGATCCCCCGCGTGGACCACACCACTCCTCAGCCATGCTGTGGCAGCGACCCACATACAAAATAGAGGAAGATTGGCACAGATGTTAACTCAGGGCTAATCTTCCTCAAGCAAAAAAGAGGAAGATTGGCAACAGATGTTAGCTCAGGATGAATCTTCCTCACCAAAAAAAAAAGAATAAAGTTCACACCAATTTCAGGATGGCTTTTTTCTCTCTGCACTCAGCACTCTTGTGAAAACAGAAATTTACTTTACGACACAAAGTTATCTCTTCATTAAAAATAACAATCAATTCATTAAAATGCTTATGACATTTCTAAACCAACTAAATTAATACATTTTGCTATTTAAATATCTGTTCCCTTCTCAGTAATTAATTTACTTAATATGTATAGTAATCATGTTCACTTTTTAGTTGGTAAGACATTCCAAAAATAGAAACAGTGTTTTTCTATTTTTAGCTCAGCCTATAAAGTTTAAGCAAATAATCTTCTTTCCAAATTACTGTGCACACATGTTTCAAATTCATGGAAAAACCCAGTGGCAATGAGCTCATAAAAGAAAATACAGTGAAAACTTAAGAGTCAAAAGATTTTTGACATCTTCACCCTATGCTACAACTAAACATAGATGCTCAGCTTTAAACTCATTTTTATTATAATTCATCATAGAAACATTAAAACACCACTTTGCATAGCACCAATGTCACCAAAAAATAACTTTTTTTCCTAAACTGAAAGTTATGTTTCTCCTAAAAAATTAGACTGAAAAATATCAATTCCTATTTCCTAATCAAATCTATTAGTGAGTAAAAATCACACCAAAACTTGCCTTTTCTCCTTCTTTCATTGTAAATCATAATTTCCTTTTTTTTAAAAAAAAGGTCATTTAGTTTACCTTTGATTAAAGTGATTTCCCACTTCTAAAACAATTTCTATTTGTTCATCTTCATCTAGTTCTTTAAAATGGTCAAGTTTCAATCCACCAGTCGCACTCCTTGGTATTTACCGAAAGGAGTTGAGAACTTATGTCCACACAAAAGTCTGCACACGAATGTTTATAGCAGCTTTATTCATAATTACCAAAACCCGGAAGCAACCAGATGTCCTTTAGTAGGTGAATGGATAAACAAACTGTTGTACATCCAGACAATATTATTCAGTGCTAAAAAGAAATGAGCAATCAAGCCATGAAAAGACATGGAGGAAGTTTAAATGCATATCACTAAATGAAAGAAGTCAATCTGAAAAGGCTCCATACATACTGTGTGATTCCAACTACATGACATTCTGGAAAAGGCATAACTATGGAGACAGTAAAAAGACCAGCAGTTATCAGGGGTTGAGGGTGGGAAGGGAGGGCTGACTAGGCAGAGCACAGAGGATTTTTTAGGGCAGTGAAAATACTTTGTACAATACTATAATGATGGATACATGTCATTATACAGTTGTCCAAACCCACAGAATATACAACACCAAAAGGGAATCCTAATGTAAACTATGGACTTGGTGTGATAATGATGGGTCAATGTAGGTTCATCAATTGTAACAAATGTATCACTCTGATGGGGGATGTTGGTAATGGAGAAGCTATTTATGTGTGGGGTGGGGTATATGGGAAATCTCTGTACCTTCTCAATTTTGCTGTAAACCTAGAACTGCTCTAAGAAATTAAGTTAAAAAAATCGTCCAAGTTTTAAATACAACTGAAACTCTGTCAGTGTCGTCACCCTTTTCAAAGCCTAAATTATGTGCTTCAGGATTTTGGATCAGAGCCGCACAGCAAGCATCTGAAGCTGAACAGTGACTCTTCCGTGTTGGTTACTGGTGCCTGGCACAGAGCCACCAAGTAGCTCTGCATAGTTGCACAAAGCAATTCATATGTCTCCTCGCTGTAGCTTGAGATGCCTACAAAAAGTCCACCAACCCACGTACACTTGCGTATCACCAAGAGGAGCATGCCTGGTTATGCTCAGCACAATTTTCAGTTGCACAGAACAAACACACTTTCCAGAAGCTAAGACATAAGTGCTGTGTTCCTAGGTAAATGCCATTTTAAAACCTTGAAGATAAAAGGTCTCTTGGAGTCACTGCTTAGCAAAGGATTGCATAGGTTATAAAATAAACCATCATCTGCATCCTGGTCTCTACACACAGCCAGAAAAGGCAGATAAATGAAAACAACTTCTGTCAGCTTAGACAGGAGACGTAAGGACTGAGAAGATATGAGGGAAATGGCTTCTCTTTTCCCTTTGTGTTGGAATCTCCTTCGATTTCTCAAATGCTTATAAATAGCCAGGTCTCAAACATTGCTCTCCTCACCTGGAATTTTTCAAACATGACAGAGATTATAAACTCTGGGCGAAGTGAAGATAAATCGGCTTTCAGAGGAGGGTCAGGATTCATCTAAAGTGGTCCGATTGATCTGCACAGAGCCCTTTGGGGTCCTTCTCTCTGTGTAGGCAGTACGTCTTCAGAGGCAGCCCAGGAGGAACATGGAGCTGGGCATTCAGGTGCATGCCGCTGGCTTCTACCCGCCCAGGACTGGCTGCGAGATCTCAGGCAGCTCGTGTTGCATCTCTGGACCCATGTCCACCCCATAAACTTCGGAGGTTAGACTCAGGATCTCCAAGGTCCCTTCTAAGCTTCCCTCAGGAACGCTATGAAATATGTGATAAATTAAATGCTCAGGATGGGTTCAGGCTGGTAGCCTTAGCTCAGGATCAAGGTTGAACTAAACACACCTGCTCACTAATCTCAAGGTCATAAAGTCACCAAGGCACCAAAGCTCTTGGAACTTTTCCAGAAACCTAGAGTGGGTTCCTTACCTCAAGGGAGAAGATTGCAAGAATGAATGCCTGCAAATCAATGGCAGGAGTCACCTGCCTCCTGTCTGAGGCAGCCCTTCTCTAAGATCAAGGGTCAGGAAGGAAGGAAACCAAATCAATTGAGCACTTATCGCATGCTAGGTATTTTCATATATTATCTCATTAATCCTCAAAACAACCGCAAAGCCTTGGGGAGAGGGCATCCCAGAGTCTTGGGGGTCCAACTCCTGCCCTGCAAAGCTGCAGGGACAGGACCTCTGTCCCAGTGTGTCCAGAAGGTAGGACCCCCACCCCAGTGGGCCTGGAGGGCAGAGAATCAGAGAGTCAAGCCAAAGAGGATTATTCTCAAGCCTTAAGATCTCATGGAGTTTGCGTTATAGTTGGGACTTCTTTCTGGAATGGGAATGTCTATCCTATGCCTGTCCCACCACTGTATTTTTGAAGAACATAATTTGTTTGATTTCACAGTTTCACAGCTAGAGAGGAATTTGTCTCAGGATGAATCATAACTCAAATCTCACCCACGTCTGATTTAGATGATATTTAGACGAGACTTTGGACTTTAGACTTTTGAGTTGATGTGGAACAAGTGAAGACTTTGAGGGCTGTTGGGATGTCATGAATGTATCTTGCATGTGAGAAAGACTGAATTTTGGGAAGAATGCTATAGACTAAATGTTGGTGTCCTCCCAAAATTCATATGTTGAAACCCCATCCCCAATGTGATGATATTTCAAGGTGGAGCCTTTGGGAGGTGATAAGAGAGGCCATGAGAATAGAGCCCTCATGAATGGGATCAGTGCCCTTGTAAAAGAGTCCCCAGAGGGAGCTTTCACCCCTTCCACCATGGGAGGTTACAGCGAGAAGATGGCTGTCTATGAACTAGGAAACGAGCTCTCACCAGACACGGAATCTGCCAGCACCTTGATCTTGGACTTCCCAGCCTCCAGAACTGTGAGAAATAAGTTTCTGTTGTTTATAAGCCACTCAGTCTAGGATGTTTTGTTATAGCAGCCCAAATGTTCTAATAGTAATAGAACATAGTGTGTATTGAGTACTTACTATCTACCAGACACTGCTAACACCAGCAACCCTTTAGATGGCACTCATTACAGGCCAGGCATTGTTTTAAGCATTTACAATGTTTGAGGTAGGGACCAGGATTACCCTGTTTTGGACGGGGAAACTGAAGGGGCAGAACCGGGATTCTGGCCCAAGCACTCTGTCAACTTAACCACTTTACTACACGGCCCCTAATTATTATCTCGAAACTCTGCTGCAAGGTATTACTTATTCTGTTTTGCAGACAAAGAAGCTGAGGTTCAGAAAGGTAAAATAACTCACCCAAGGTCATGCCTGGGTAGAGCTGAGGCTCCCTCTGCAATGGCAAGAAAGCAATCGGTCCCATCTGCTATCAACACAGGGCTTCATGCTCTAAGATTTCAGGGATCTAGTCTAGTCAATAGAGGTTCTCGAGACAGCCACCAGCTTCCAGCCAACAGCAGGCTTTGTCAGGGAAGAAGTTCTGCCTCTCTCCTGGGGCTGGGGGCTGGGCCAATGCCAGCTAGACTGGATGGAGGTGAGCTTGAAATAGCAGCAGATTCTAATGAATAATCAAATGAATGAGAGAGGAAAGAAAGGGAAGGGAAGCAAGTTCTCTCTGGGTCTGAGGCAGCAGGGCTCTTCTCAAGGCTAGTGAGAAGGAGGCCATGCTGGGGGCTGGCAAGCCAGACCCGCCCTGAACCCAGGACAAAGCAGGGGCTGTGGGGGAGGCAGGAGTAGTGATTCTGCCTGAGAAAAGCTGGCCTGCTAATGGAGTGGAGGACCTCGACCTCCTAGTGCCCAGAAAATTCAGTTGGTTGGAGCTTAAAGAGAACTTGATTCTTGGGTTGGATGAGTCAGTGGGTCTAAGATGAGGTTTCCTTACAAGAAACCTCGCCCTCCTCTCCAACTGTGACATTGTGCTGCAAGGGCCACAGGCTGGCCAAATCCAAGAAAGAGGCACCCAGCCCCTCTGGGCCAAGAAATGTTGCTTTATAGTTTCAATTCACAGTTGATATACAATATATATAGTTGGTGATTTCAGGTATCCAACTCTGGACCCCCTCATGCATAGTAGTGAACTTAAGCCACTGCAGTATCCATTAATTCATTCAGTCACTTCATAAATATCTATTGCACCCCACCACACACTAGTCCCTGGGGATACTACAGTAAACAAGCCACCTGCCCTAGAGGAACTTCTTAGGGTCCAGTGGGCCCATACAGCAAGTAAACAGGAAACAGCACAACTGGGTGAGAAGTGCTTCAAGAAGGGAAAGAGAGGGTGCTATGTAAAGCTTCTGGAGAAGGCCTTTAACCCAACGCTGGGGGCCCTGTAAGACGGCCTGGAGGCAGCGAGGCTTAAGGATGCACGCAAAGGCCAAGTAGAAATTAGCCACTAGAGGTAAAAGAGGAGAGACATTATCCCTAGTCTCCAAAAGGAGTAGAGTCTGATACTGGACTTTTCATTATATACACCATTCTTATTTTCTAAGATTTTTTTATAATTATAAAATATTTTTAAAAAATTAAATAGAATAATATGCTAGATACCCATGTAGCTACTACCCAGTTTTAACAGTTTTAAATATTTTGCACATATGTGCATGTATGTATTTTTTTAAAGAAGTAAAACGTTACTGAAAGAGTTCTCCCTCCACCCCCAGAGGTACTCACCATCCTGTGCTGGTGTATCTTTCCCTCTCTGTTGTTTTTATGTATTAACCCCATAGGTATCAATCCACAAACAATACAAAGTAGCATTTTGTGCTTTTAAATTTTTTCCTACATGGTATCATAGTGGATATATTCTTTTGGAAATTGCTTTTTTATATTCAACATTGTGTTATTTTAACTGCTGAATAGTATTCCATTGTATTAAATTGTATGACTATTCCATAGTTTATCTATAGTTTATCTCTTCCGTTTTGATAGACATTTAGATTTTTTTTCCAATTTTTTTTTTTTTTTTTTTTTTTTGCCATAGCAACAACACCCTTGTACTTGTCTCCTTGCAGGTATGTCCATGATGTATGGCTAGAAATAGCATTGCTGGGTTAAGGGTGTTCATATCTTCAGCTGTCTAGACATGGCCATTTTCCTCTGCAGAACCATGGTCCCAATTTATACTCCCACTTGCAGTGCATATGTTCCTGTTTCCTCACATTCTCGACAATCCTGATGTTATCAACCTTCGAAGTTTTGTGAATCTAACGAGTGTCATATGTTATTTTCTTGCTTTAATCTGTCTTTCCCTGGTTGTTAGCGAATGGCCCATCTTTTCATATGTCAAAGGGCTATTCAGGTTTCCTCCTCTGTAAATCGCCTGTTCACATTGCCAGCCCATTCTTATACTCGGTTGTCTTTTTTAAAACTGATTTGTAGAAATTCATTATAAGTCTGGATATTAATTCTTTATCAATTGTTCTTTGACTTAACAATTATTTAGAAACACAATGTTAGGTAAATCAACTAACAGAGGAGTATAAGCTACTAACTATGCGTAGCTTCAACTAAATGATTTTTATTCTCTTTAGCAGAGGACCTGGCTTGTATTTTCTTAATGGTTTCATATCCCATGCCCTAGGGGAGCATATGTAAAGAGATGTCTGAAACAAAGAGTTCCTGTTCACTGCCATAGAGATGCCTACACTAAATGATTAATTACTGTCGTGGAGATGTTGAAGACTCTCAAAGAAGCTGCCAGCCCCGTGCTGATCACAGACACACTTTAAATCAAAGACCAGCTTATCATTGGACTTGTGGTAATTTCTGAAACATTTTCTTTTTTGTCCAATTTTTGATTCAATTTGTTTATTTCCATTTAGAATTTGATTTTGTATCATTCCTCATAATAATCCTGAAAAAAATCAATAATAACATAACCAAAAATTATCATAACTATTAGCATCCTCATAACTAAATCCACAGGCTATTAGTCTAGAAAGTCATCACCTAGCTAAACTTATTTATTTACAGGTGATGAAACAAGTCTGAGCAGTTAAATTATTTATTGATTCATTCATTCAACAAATATTGATTGTGCTTCTCCCCCAACAGAAATCATTTAGGCTTACTATTTACCAGGTGTGAAGCTAAGAATCTCATATAAATGTAAGCATTAAACGTTAAAACAAAATTCAGACACATTTAATGTCTCTAACAACAGCTTTAAGAGGTAAAATCTGAGAAGTTAAACAGCTTGCCCAAGGTTCGTAAGTAGAGGAAGCGGGGTTAAGACCCAAGGATTCTGACCCCAGTAATACTTCCAGTGTTGTCTTAGGATACATCTGTGGTGCTTGGCCTGAGCTCGAAACACAGAGATATGAATCTTACAGGAGAACAAGGCTCCAGCATTCACATGATATGATGTCTTCCTTTACAGATGAAATCCAGTTCTTCCGTTAAAGAGGGCAATGAATGGGTAGGATCTTATGCCCACACCTAATAGAAACTCATCCTTGACCTGCATGGGCATTGATCCAAGACAAAGATTACTTATACAGAGAACCCACCATAGAGTCAGCCCCAGGGGAAGAGCAAGTACTTTGACATCATGGTGAACAAAACAGTCACGGTCCCTGTCTTGCATGGGCCTCACTATCTAGTGGAGGAGACAGGCAATAAGCAAGTAAGGAAACCAGTGAAATATATAATTACAAAGTGTGGTAAGTGCTATTAAGGAAGGGAACATGGTAATGTGAGAGAGAAAGGCTGTGGGCAAGGGACTTACTTTAGAACATGTGGTCAATAAAGGCCTCTGTTAGTACTAAAACTGAGACCTGAATGAGATGGCCATGTCACAAGTCAGGAGAAAAGCATGTGCAAAGGCTCTGTGCATGGAAGGATTAAATTATCTCTGTGAATACAGAAGAGAGTGTGAGGTAGGTAGTGGCTCAAGATAGAGCTGGAGACATAAGCAAGGGGCAGATTACCCAAGCCCTTGAAGGCTGTGTAAGGAGTTGTACTTTATCCTAAATGTTATGGGGAACTATAGGTGGGTTTAAGGAAAGGAATCACATGATCCAATCTTTACTCAGTCACTCTGACCACTATATGGAGAACAGAATATTGGGGGACAGGATGGGAACAAGAGACCAGTTCTCCAGTTAGGAGGCTATTTTGGTGGTGGTTTGGATTAGGATGGTGGCTGCAGTGAAAATTAGACAGAAACTGATGGATTCAAGATATATCTTGAAAACAGAACCAACAGGGCTTGCAAATGGATGGAAGGCAGGGTATACATGAGAGAGAAGAATCAAGAATGACCTTTAGGTTTAAAAAAATGTGAATAAGGAACTGTCTGCAATTACTTCTCAAACATTTTATGACTTGTCTTGAATTTTTAAACTTAACAAACCTCCTCCAGTGAGAAGTGTGAGGGGGGAGAGAAGGTTACAAAACCATGACTCTTCAATAAGGAACAATATGGCAGCCTAGGACTGAGACTTTGTATCTTTTCTGGAGGTCAGTTTCGAGCATCCTTTGACTGAGAATGAATTTGGAACCGTTGGCCTCTGGCTGCCTCAGATGGGTCTTAAACAGCCATATCCAGTTGGCTTTTTATGGAATAAGACGTTCAGAGGCATAACTACTATCCACTTTCAGTAGCCGCAGCAAAACTACCTACCAACTCTTGATCTAGAAAATTCACTAAAGCCTGGAATCCAGCAACCACACAGGAACTCCTCAAGCCTCACAGGTGATCTAGATTGACATCAGACATCTGTGACTCTATCAAAGCTTTGTACAGAATCTAAGGCACAGGCGTAAAGCTGCTTTAAGTTATAAGACGTTAGAAGCAAAATGAGAATTCATAAATATTATTTTACCTTGCAGACATTTTAAGATAATCAATGTTAGTCTGAGCTGCAAATATGTTTCTTGTTTTTTCAGCATCGCACTTAACTTGCAATCTTCTCTTGATTATCGCCTTTGGCTTCCAGGACCTCCTTCAGGCTTCCATCTGGTTCAGGCTAGACTGGAAAGAGAAGACATGGGAAGCTCTTGACCTGACCCTGGCCTTTTCTCCTTTATCCTTTGCTATTTCCTGTCTCCTATTTTCTCTGCCGGAGCGAATCTTGTTCACATATCTCAAAAAGTGGGAGAGTTAGTATGGAAGGAGTGTGGAACCATGGATCAGCTGAGGGAGAATAAGAAGGAACGTGACCTACTTTATATTTAAATAGAACGTAATGATAGTAGAAATCATTACTGTAATAACTAACTTTCGTGCGTAGAGTGTGATCTGGAAGCCAGCATGACCTCATGCAAAGAGCACAGGCCTGCCGGCAGACTGAGCTGAGAGGGAATCACAGCACACAACTTACCGTGAGCTGGGAGACCCGGGCACATTTATTTAACATCCAAGCCCTATTTCCACATCCATAAAATGGAGGTAACACCCATCTTTCAAGCATTGTGAAATGATCAGAAACCACTCAGGCAGAGTGCAGAGCAAGCAACAGCAGCTGCTTTTACAGCATTCCCTAATTTATAACGTACTTTTGCATACATGCTTTCACTTCTTACCAAACTTGAGTAAATCCGAGTATTCCATTTCTGACTAAAGCAGCTCCCCAAAGTTCTCCTAACTGCAAGATGCCAAATGTGTTTCACTCTTTTGCCAACTGTGATCTATTGGTAGTAGAAGTCTAGCACGCAGTGGTGACGAGGGTCGCCAGGCCCTGTTTGGGCTCAGTGGTGATGTCACGGGTAGTCATGTGACTACCAATGATGTTGGCCATGGGCACAAGATACAGGAGTATTGTAACAACTGCACACATTTGCCAACCTACTCCAACCTAATCCAGCCTCTTAATTCACAGTAGCAAAGGGTCACTTCTGTTTCTAAGGCCGAGAGGTAAGTTGAAGGGAGTCCTTTCAGTTCAATGATAAATATGCTTGTTTTCCAATTCATTCCAGGAATCTTTGGCCCAAGTCATGTGTGTGTGTCTGTATTTGAGTCCATATGCAAAAATATTAATTTGCCCACCTCAAATACAAAAGGCCATTCAAAGATATTATTAGAACTCTTAACTCCTAACCTGAGACAGCTAGCTAGCAAGTGACAGAGCCATGACAGGGATCTGGTGTATCAAGTGATTCATTTAACTGCTACATGGAGCTTGTGCACTCAAGTACTGTGAGGCGTCAGGCAGCAAATGTAAACACGTGAATCGCCAGGTGGAAGGTGATAAGGAGTGGAAGAGACTGGTGAAATTGAGTGTGCATGCCAATCTGCAGGCATTCCAAGTGAATTGCTTTTCTTCAAACACTATGGCAGGCAAATGAAAAAAATATCTGCAGGCCACCTGTCTGCAACCTCGTCCCATTAGACCATTAGCAGGAACTATTGCTAACTGCCTTCTTTCAAAGTCTTTCGACACATTGATTTTTTTAAATGCATAGCCTTAAAATGGTTCTCTGAATTTAGGCAGAAATAAAGTAAAAGATCTAGTATAAGTGTCCTAAAGAAGAGATAAACAAAGACTGGTGAGGTCTAGAGGTATGAAAGCAAATCCAATCCAGGAAAGCTTTCTGGAGAAGGTGGCATTTGAGCTGTGAGAGATGAAATGCTTTCTTAAGTAAAGGAAGGAAAAAAATCTCTCCAGAT
Organism: Ceratotherium simum simum; assembly: GCF_057802395.1. NCBI lineage: Eukaryota > Metazoa > Chordata > Mammalia > Perissodactyla > Rhinocerotidae > Ceratotherium > Ceratotherium simum. The sequence continues at coordinate 31,406,193 of NC_141907.1, read as the reverse complement.
AAAAGAAACAGCAATGAGCAAAAAAGAAGAAAGCTTGGCTAATTTGGAAAAATAAGCAGTCCCATTTTGTTGGAGAACAGGGTATAAAATCTTGGAATTAGAGGGAAAAGTATGAAAAATCATCTGAGACCAGATGGTCAAGGCCCTTGGCTGCCAAGCTAAGGAGTTTGGCATTTATTGGTGGGGGGATAGAAGGTGGACAGGCCAGAAAGCTTTGGAGATAAAATGGCCTGATCAGAGAATAGGTTTTCTAGGAGACAAATCTGCTATGTTGATCTCACAGACTCTTTCTTAAGCATACTTTTTCTAGACAACTTCAAACTGAAAAACATATCATTATTCTTAGCATATATTTTTAAAAGCAAACTTGGTCACCATAAATATACATGAGAAAAGAGGGCATAAAAACTAGCAGGAAATCCAGCAAACATGGCCATCTGTTTCCGTGGCTCTGAGTAGAGATCAGCAAAAATAGCATTTTAAAAAATATACAACTATAGCTGAAATCATACTTTCCAGTATAGGTTTCCACCAGTGACTACTTACAATTTTATTTGTCTGGCATTTTCAATAAAATACACCATCTACAGGACATCAAGAAAAACTATCATCTGTTGTATTATAAATGCAAAGAATGAAAAAAAGGAGAAAAGGAAGAAGGGAGGGAGGGAGGAAAATGATATGTAGCTTGTCAGGAAATGTAAATCAAATGTCAGAATTGACCTTTTTAAAAGTAATAACAAAGAAAAAGAAAAACGCCAAACAATCTGTTCTGAACTTTTACAAAAAAGTGGTGTCGGGTAAAAAAAATTGGAGTTTGGAGTCAGAAAGACTATATTGGAATCTCAGCTCTCTCCATTTACTATACATTCTTGTGATGAGATAAATTTCCTCATCTCTAAAAGGGTGATATTATTCATTACTCTAATGGTTGTGAGGGGATAAAAGTGTCACACAATGTCATATATCAGATATATTCACTTCTTTCCTTCCTTTGGAGAGGAAGGGATACGCCTGCCACGTTGTGCTGGTGTGGCCATGTGTATTAATACACACTCATCAGCTGCGTATGTCCTCCCAGCCCCTGAAGGGTCTAAATGTTGATGCAGTCAGCTCAAGCCTTCATTAGAGGGGAGGGAGGCAGTGGTGCTGATAACTGCAAAGACTAGATAACAATAATCCTTTATGTTTCATTGTGACATGCATTGAGTGACTTCTCTGGGGTAATTCATTACTGAACTCCCCTTTTCCTTAGATTAATATTAAAATTAGTTGACACCTTTGAGCACACCATATGAGGTGAAGGAGGAAAGACAGAATGGAGGTACAGGGAAAAGCCATTTAAAGATTTTAAATGTGTTAAAGCAAAGTACAACGAGGATTGTTAGTGCCATTGAGTCGATTCCAACTCCCAGCGCCCCTCCGCACGGCAGAGCAGAACCCTGCCCAGTCTTTTTGCACCATCCTCTCACCTTGGGTCACTATATCAGACAATGCTCTGCTGCTGTTCATAGCGTTTTCACAGCCATTTTTTTTTTCAGAAGTGGGTGGCCAGGTCCTTCTTCTTAGTCTATCTTAGTCTGGAAACTCCACTGAAACCTGTCCACCATGGGTGACCCTACTGGTATACCAGTGGCATAACTTTCAGCATCACAGCAACATGCAGCTGCCACAGTATGACAACCGACAGACAACAGACGGGTGGTGTGGTTCCCTGACCGGGAAACAAACCCGGCCGCAATGGTCAGAGTGCCGAATCTCAACTACTAGACTACCAGGGCTGGCATAATGAGGCTAATCAGATAGAAATCTGGTCATTTATCCACCAATACTTACTGAACACCTATTTGGGGCCCGATACTGTGTAAGCCATGGGGATACACCTATTAACAAAGCAAAAATCTCTGCCCTCACGAAACTTACATCCCAGTGAAGAGAGAGACAGACAACAAACAAAACAAATTTTAAAATGCCATAGTATATTAGAAGTTCATTAGAAGCGGACTGTTTAGATCATAATCTATATAAATAAATAGATAAACGGAAGGTGTAAACTTTGAAGTAAAGCCCTCTTACAGTTAACACAGGTTGTTCTTGGAGCACAGCCGCTCACGACAAATAAAGGGCAGGGATTTTTGTGGAAAAGCATAACAATGGAAACTGCATGAGGGAGACTAACGTGAAGAGCATGATTATGAGAGAGAGAAAGGGGAGAGGTACGTATGTGTATCGAATCTCTCAACGTGTCTGTGTTACCTTAGGAAAAAAATTGGGGGAGGCACTGTTCCAGAAGCAAGATGGAGAAGGTGATTCCTTTTTTATTTGTTAGTTTCTTAAATTTATCAGATTATAAACGGTTTTTAACTTGCTTGTGTCTTAGGGTATTTTTCAAATAAATAAAAATAAAAACTGAGTTAAAGAGGGATGAGATAGTTCTATATGGACTGACATAGAATCAGTTCGTGATACAGAAAGTGGAAAATCTACATTACAGAGCTTTGTATCCTATGATCATATGTATATAAAATACGTTTCAATGGCAACTAGTGTTAGGCAGCTGAGTGAGTTATCCCATCAAAGTCTCAGTGAATCATCTGAGTGGTCTCCTTCCACACCACCCACATACGGCGTTACTAAGTAGTGACTTCTGTCTCAGCCCAGGCTTCCAAATGTATCCCCTTCTCTCCATTCTGCCTGCCACTGTTGGCCCTCATCACCTCTCACTGGGACGACTGCATAAATCTTCTTACTGGTCTCGGTCCAGCCTTCACAGGCTAGATTTACTACTTCTCAAAACACAGATCTGATTATGTCACTATCTTGATTCTCCAATGCCACCTGGATCAAGTCCAGCCTTGGCATGGCTTTCAAGACTCTTCCAAATCTAGCCTCCCCTTCCTGTGGTGGACAATGAGTCCCACCTAATAATGATTCCCCCCATTCCTCTTTACTGACAGAACCCTAATTTTATGCAATTAGTGAAAAAAGACTGTTGATCTTGGCCTTTACCCCACGGACGCTCATGAGTTGGCACATAGAAGGCAGTCCACTTTTTTTTTTTACTAAATGAATGAATGGTATAAATTAGTCATGTTTATACCATTCCTTTTCCCAAGTGATTAGTCTACAAGTCAACACGTGACCCAGTTCTAGCCGATGAGATATTAGAAGAAGTATGCCCCATCCTTCCTGCTTGGAACTCACTTGTGCAAGGACCCACAGCAGCCATCTTGGAACCATAAGGTCACAAACCAAAAGGCCAAAATCAACATGCTAAGGATGGCAGAGTGCAATGAGATGACAGCCTGTGTTATTGATGATGTAGATCCAGCCATTCTGGAACTGCTTACTTCTAAATTCTTATTGAGAGATATCAAAATATCTTTATTGCCTAAACTGGACTTTAACGTGCCTATGAATCATTTGGAAATCTCATGGAAATGAAAATGTTGAGTCAGTAGGTCTGAGATGGGACACAGGTAGATTAATAAAAGGTTCCCAGGTAATGTTGCTGTCTAAGGACCACATTTTGAAGAATGAGGATATAAGCCACTATAAACTGGGCATTCTAATACTTTTGGCTGAACTCATCCTTACTGTCTACTGTCCCTTCCCACATACCAAGCTAATGACACTAGCCATCCAGAATTCTCAATGTATGCAAACAGCCTCCCAGGCTTGGCTCATGCTCATCCTTCACTCAAAGGAGCCTCTATAGATTTTACCACTATTCTACACATCAGCTGGTCACTTTTTTCCTTCATTAACCATATTTGCACACACCCCCAAATATGTTTCTCTATAGTATTTTATTCAAGTCATTATTAAACAATTACAGTGACAGGTTTAATACGTAAAATGATTTTGAAAGACCTCAAACTTAATTGCAAAATTATTGAATTCTCTGGTAGATTTTATATATTATGTTATGTAACTGGTTGTGTTCCATTTCAGTAATGTAGGAATTAAAATCTACATAAACAGTGTTCTATTGCCAGTAATGACATGCATATGCCTCTCCTTGATTAAGCCTTAATTGCACACGGCACTTTGATAGGTTTTTTTAATAAAGTCTGATATTAATATGTATCAGCTTAAAACTGAGCTCAGAAGAATTATTCATGATCATTCCCAGATTAAAAACACCATCCCTTTCTTATCTGTCCAAGAAACTCCTATCTGATTCTATTTTATTAATTAACAACATGCTTCTCATACCACTCTGTATTCCCATGTATCTTTTAAAATATTATTCCAAAATTTAGCATTCATACTTTTCAGCCCAAACTTGCCAGAAAAGGCATCAGATTACTCAATTTGAATGCAAGCTATGTCTGAGTGCCAGGATGGGAGAAGAATGGAGACGTGTGTGGGTATCGAGTACCCACAGCTGTCAGACACCGCACACCCATCAGCACATGATGATGACTGCACATCATCCGTCAGATGTGTTGATTTGCTTTGATTTCCACTGTAAATCAGCACAATTTATCTGTAGCCCGATCAACTCAAAACCATCACTTAATCTGTGCACACGACAAGGACATGAGGGATAAGTGAAAAACCAGGGCTCCAAGAATATCAGCTTCCCCCCAAAAACAACAGAACTTTGTCACATACAGTAAAAGTAAAGATCTAAAAACTACCCTGTGATATCCACAACTGATTCAGGGAAGACCACACCAGAAATCTCAAAGAACATGAAGACACAGCATAAATAATCTCAGGGCCACTGGTATGAATTGGAAGCTGCTGGGCTACGCATGACCACAGGCTTTGTGACAGTCTCAACCTTGCCAACACTGGGAGCTCATGGTTGCTTTCCAGGTAGATCCTCCCCACCTTCTCTTTCATCTCCTTCACAGGTCTGCTACAGTAATGGTGAGCAATTATCACCCAGGAAAAGGCTTATTCATAGCCCGAGGACTCTTAGGCACTAACGTGTAGATCTGTACACTCACAGGGTGCAGGGCACGGTAAAGGGCATGTCCATTATCAACTGACCTTCATGGTAATATTCTAAAGGCTAAAACTCTTAATGACTTAATCCTCTGGGCAAACACTGTGACCTCTTTCTAGATCATCAGTGTTTCATCCTCCAGGACAAACACTACAACCCACTTTATAGATCCTAAGTGTTTTGTTGAGCAGATACTCTGATCTCTTTCAAACGTTTGTTTTGAACATCTCTTTCAATATTCCTTTTGAAGTTTGCTAATTTATGACCATAAGGTCCATTTTCCCATCCTTGCTAAGTGTCACCATATGTTTTCTCTCGTTGAGTGTTATGCGGCCTGTTCCTCTACTGCTGACCACATAAGGTAATTCGTGCAGGGAGTCTTAGGCATAAGGATACTCAAGAATAAAAAGGAGCCTACACTTTTGATATATTAAGGAACTGAGTGTAGTGGTCCTCAGCTTCTAGCTAGAGATAATTCCCTTCCTTCCCTGCTATATATAATATAGTCCTTATAATAGCAAGGTTTTGTTTATAAATTATGAAACTGGTTTAAAAAAAACTTATAATTATGGAAATTTTCAAACAAATAGGAAAGTAGAGAAAATATTATAATGAACTCCCAGATCCCATCACCCAACTTCAACAATTGTCAACTCAGGACCAATCTTGTTTCATTTATATCCACACCCCTTCTCTCCCACAGATTATTTTAAAGACAACCCTTGACATATTATTTCATCCATAGATATTTCAGTATAGAGCTCTAAAAGATAAGAACTCTTTATGCTTTGTGCTGTTTAAACATGATGGACAATAAATTTTCAAATCAAGGCCCAAACTGGGGGAAAATGCATAATATTGGTCAGCCATTTATATTTCTCACTTACAATAAACAACAAAAGTCCATCAATTCAATCTGAAGTTTTCCTGCAAAGAGGGCATTAAGGAACTTTTCCATGAATGAAGGAAAAACTATGCAAAATTTCTATACTTTATTTTTTTTAATTTTAGTGTTTTTTTATTGAGGTATAATTGACATACATTAGTTTCAGGTGTACAAAATGATTCAATATTTGTATACTCTATGCTCTATAATATCTACATGTACTACGTCAGGCACTGCACTTTTTTACTAAGATTAACATAAAATCCTCATAACATTGGTTTGTGGTAGGTTCTGTGATAATGCCCATTTTACAGATGAAGAAAATGAGGCACAAAAAGGTGAAGGCATTTGCCCAGGGCCATTCAGAAGCAGAACAGCTGCTCAGACTCACTCTGGAGCCGGTGACCTCTTCACATCCTCAGCCTGTCATAATATTGTATTGAATAGCATGGTCCTGATTTCTCAATTTGGTTCCCCCAAAAACAGGCCCTGAGAAAAGGAATTGGGAGCAGGGATTTTGTCTGGTTAAAGATCCCAGGAAGTGCAAGTCAGGATGTGCAAACAATGATACAGGAAAGGAAAAAAAAAAACAAACAAGAAAGGTGTGGTAATGAAGGGGTTACTTCTAGGGGCAACTGGGCTTCAGCTCCACTGGGGAATCTGCGGAGGAATCATGGAGAATCGGGGTCAGCAAACTGCAGCCAGCAGGTCAAATTGGACTCACCACCTCTTTTTGTAGATAAAGTTTTACTGGCACACAGCCAGGCTCATTCTTTTAGCATACTGTCTATGGCTGCTCTCATGCTGAAACCGCAGAGTTGAAGAGTTGCGACAGAGACTGACTGTATGGCTTGCAAAGTTGAAAATATTTACTGTCTGGCCCTTAAGAGAAAGAGTTTGCTGACCCTGATGCAGAACATCCGGAAGGAGGGAGGGAAGCTGAGCACAATCTGCCCTCCACATCCGCGGGTTCTGCATCCTCGGATAAAACCAACTGGGGATGGAAAATACCCATAGTGTGGAACCCGCGGATATGGAGGGCTGACTGGAGGGACTTGAGCATCCGTGGATTTTGGTATCTGCAGGAGATCCTGGAACCAATCCCCCGCAGATACCGAGGAGGAATGGCTGTATTTATTTACCTCATTAGTTTGGGGTTGCCCTGGGGCCATTAGGTCCCTCGAACTGCCAAGCTGTCCTTCAGGCAATCTGAGCTAGCCCCTGTGGCTCCTGAGAAAGCCTCAGGCTGAGAAGCAGAGAGGCTGGTTAAAATAAGAACCTGTCTGCATGCAGCTGCAGGTGAACTCAGAGGTGGGTCAAAGGAATTGGAGCCAGGCATCAACAGCATGTGCTGCATACAATGGCTCAGGGCTTCAGAAGCCTCTTCTATGATAAGGATAATAATCACATTTAGCACAGAGATCAGTGTAAAAATTATATTGGGAAATACATGCCAACCTCATAGGAAGTGCCAGGCACATATGAAATGCTCAATAAATGTTATCAATTACTTTGCAAATAATTTTCCTAAGCACTAATATTAGGAAACACTATCATTGGTACCGGTGGCCTAAGTCTAAATTCTTTACCACACAGGAAAATATTTCAAGAATCCCCACATATCTTGTTAAATACCAAAATAAACCAGAAGGCCTGCATATAAGAGAGCCTTCTGCTTGAATGAATGGTATGTGTGCCTATGATTGATACCTGCCTCTCTCTTCACCAGTTAAAATAACCATCAGTTGTTTAAACAGAATTAATTGAGAATGGCAGCACTATTCTTAAGAGCCAAAAAGTGGAAACAATCCAAGTGTCCATCAACTGATGATTGGATAAACCAAAGGTGGCATATCCATACAATGGAATATTATTCAGCTGTAAAAAGGAATGAAGTACGGATACATGCTACAACATGGATGAACCTTGAAAACATACTAAGTGAAAGATGTGATATGTATATGTATAAAGGAATATTGTATGATTCCATTTTTACGAGATGTCCACCATAGGCAAATCTATAAAGACAGAAGGTAGATTAGTGGTTGTCTAGGGCTGGGGATCAGAAGAGGAGGGAGGGTGGGGAAGATGGAGAGTGACTGCTGATATGTACAGTGTTTCTTTTTGGAGTGCCAAAAATGTTATAAAATTAGATTGTGGTGATGGTTGCACAACCCTGTAAATATATTAAAAACCACTGAATTGCATACTTTAAGTGGGTGAATTTTATCGTATGTGAATTAAAAACTGAAAGAGAAAAGCCAAGTTCCTGTACTTAATAAAGAATGTCCACAAAGAGCTCAGCCAGAGCTCTTCCTGTGCCCACCGCTCTTCATTCCCCTCTTGCTGCCTCTCTGGCACGTTGCCTCCTACAATCTTCTTTCTGGGCCTGCTCTTCTAGCTCTGTCTTCACATTTTTTTTCCTACTGTGGGATTCAGGTTCTGCAGTTAGAGAGCATTCTGGCCATACTACCAGCTGGGTGTGTGACCTTGGGCAAGTTACTTAGCCTCTCTGGGCTTCAATTTCCTCATCTGTAAAACAAAGATAATAATAGCTCCTACCCCATATTGTTATTACTATTATTATTAGTTTATTGAGCTAACAGACCCTGTTCTCTTTTAGGAAGTTTTTTTTTTAACATTTTTTTACAATAAACTATACATATTTAAAGTGTACCATTTGATGTGTTTTGACATATGAACATATCTGTGAAACCAACATAATTTACCAAACATTTCCATCACCCCCAAAAGTTCTTGTGCCCCTTTGCAATCCATCCCTCCTTCCACCTCATCCACCAGCAACTACTGATCTGTTTTCTTCACTAGAGATTAGTTTGCATTTTCTAGAGTTTTATAGGAATGGAATTATATAGCATGTACTCTTTTTATTGGGGGAGACAGCTTGTTTCACTCAGCATAATGACTTTGAGACTTTCCACAGTGCTATATGCATCCTTTTTATTGGTGAGTAGCATTCTATTTGTGACCTGTTGATGGACATCTGGTTTGTTTTCAGTTTCCGGGCTGTTTTCCATTTTGGGCTGTTACATATAAAGCGGCTGGGAGCACTGGCGTACAAGACTTGTGTGGCCATGTATTTTCATTTCCACGTAGCATCCTGTGGCTATACCGAAATTTCGCATAGCCCAGGAGAGCACCTGGCTCATGGCCCGTGGGCTAAAAAGACAACTAGCATCAGCATGGCCACAACTTCTACTCCCAAACTCCTCTCCAGACCCCACGGTCCCTTGCTGCTCTCACCACAACTCCCACTTCTCGTCACTGCAGCCCCCACACTTTAGCTTCCTCTTTCTGCAGCTGATGCCTCTGATTCTTTTCCCACTGCTGACCCTTCCACATCCCAGTCGTGGTCTAACCTCCCCTCGAGGACATGACAGAATTGGTCACTTCCTGCTCAGACAAAACAAGGATATTATTTTAACAGATTCATATGATACTGGGTTTTCCAGCATTTCTAGTCTACAGAGGATTGTTTGGGTAACAGTCAAGACACCAAGGCAAGAGCAAATTTAATTCAAATTAAAATATCAAAGTTGATTGCTTTCACTTCTTTTTAAATGTTGCCACTTGAACTGGTACCTTCTTTTAAAGAGCCAATGTTTCTTTGTGTCAACAAAATATTATGGCTTTCTGTCATACTTGTTACAGCTCTGCTGTAATTACATGTTGCAAAATAATGTTTTTTACTGAAGACCCTTCTCTGTTATCAACACTCAAAATGTCTACATGGTTTCAAATGAATCACAGCTGACTTTTCTTTTGGCTGTGATTTCAGACTAGAATTGTCTCAATTCACCTGCATTTTAAAATTTCAACTCATATCTGTTCATTAGATTCTATCGAAAAGACCTAAAATTTATCCCATCTCACGAGTGTAAAACAGAACTGCTACCAGTTTAGGTACTAACATGGCATTGATTTCAGACATAAAGGTTTTGTATGGGAATCCAGGATGTCACATCTTAATCTTATAGTATTTGCTCCCTTCTGTGCAGAAATGCTGTGGACTGCTTGTTTGGTAAAGAAGAAGAACATGACACCGTTCAAAAATTATGTATGCAACATCTTTCATTGACATTGACCTGGGCATGTGACAATACAAAGCAAAGCGGGTTGGAATGAAGCGCTAGCTTTTGCTTCTAGGTTCTCAGAGACCACACTGGATACCAGTCCAAGGCCTTATTTTGGGGCCAATCTCGATGATCAATTTGGGTCAGCCATGTAACCACCTGAGATGCATTCATCCACCTCATTTAAGTATATTATTCAGTTTATATTTTTCACATACGATTTATCATGTATTTCTTACAAGTAAGCTTTTTAATGAGTTGTACTTTGTTAAAATTCAAACTGCTTATTTTAACAACAACTCTCTGTTTTTTGTGCGAAACTGTCTCAAATAAGAGTCTTATGTTTGCACCACCCAACCACTGTGGGGCACCTGAGTGCCACTTCCTGGACACCTCAGACCAACCAACCACCAACACAACAAGGAAAATTAACAGCTACCCAGAATAATTTCCCTTAAGGTCAGCTGAGGATGGGTTCATTCTAGAACTTTATTTCTTTAAACTCCCAGCAAAATATTATCTCAGATAATTTTTTTTTGAGGAAGATTGGCCCTGCGCTAACATCTGTTGCAAATCTTCCTCTTTTTTCTTTTTTTCTCCCCAAAGCCCCAGTACATAGTTGTGTATCACAGTTGTAGAGTTGTAGCCCTTCTATGTGGGACGCCGCCTCAGCATGGCTTGATGAGCAGTGAGTAGGTCCTTGCCCAGGATCCGAACCAGTCAACCCCGGGCCACTGAAGCAGAATGCGCAAACTTGACCGCCACACCACCGGGACGGCCCCTATTTCAGATAATTTTTGTTTCTTAAGAAGAACAGAACTCTCCATATGAGACATCCTAAACAGGAGGCTGTCTCCTTGGCAACTCAATTCAATGAAGGTAAAGGCAGAGTCAGGACCTTCCCACCAAGAGAACCCAAATTGACATCCATCAAAGTGACAGATGCCATCACATCAGTCTTGAGACTCCAAGCAGCCACTTTATTCCAAAGTAAAAAATATCAGATGACAAGCTTAATATGTAAATTATAAGCACCCAGTAATGCTATAAAGTCCAGCCCTGTGCAATTTAAGAAACAATTCTTATCCAAGAATTTTCTTGAAGAAGTGTGTAAGAACATATTCCCAACTGATAACAGTGGGATGAAACTCTATTTTGGGGGATGAAATAGGGATTGGGAAGTGAGGAGTGAACTTACATTTTATACTTTATACACTTCTGAATTGATTGAATTTTTTACAGTGAGCATTTATAAAATATTTTAAATGAGAAAATACTTTCCTGGGTTCTGAATTTTCCTATCCAGTCCTCCCATAGTGGACACTTAGAGCTTTTTAGGCTGCCCAGCATTGAATGACTGTCTTGGATAGGGAAAAATCTTAAAACAAGTGGCAGCATGGCCCCCTCTGCTGACAGGGGACAAATATTCACTCTCTCCTGCTTTCTGGCAACTAATGAGCAGACAATCGACCTTGGTTCAGCCAGTCAGCTATTCCTGTCTGGGACTTTGAATCCTGAAGGGGTAAAGTCAGGTCACAGGGTCAGTGAGACCTGACTCACAAGGAGGACATGGTGCCACAGCTAATGACCAGTGGTGGCAGTGCCAGGGACAACAGTGTCTGGCAGCAGTGGTGCCAGTGTTGGCATCCTCGGCAGGGTATTCCTGTGACACCACCTTGGCTGTGGTTCCACCTGCCTGGCTCCCTTGGTTGCTGCTCGTTTGCAAGGCTTGATTCTCTGGTCTTCATATCGAATCTGTGAACTACCCTATATCCTCCCAATAAATTCTGTTTTTGCTTACATCAGCCAGGGTTGGTTCTTTGAGCCAAGAACACTGACCCACAATTTGTTCATTCATTCATTCAATAAAGTATTTATTAACTGCCTAATATGTGTCCAACACTGTTCTAGGCACGGGGATTCTGCAGTGAACAAAACAAAAATCCCTTCCCTCGAGGAGCTTACAGTCTAGTGGATCTCACTTCTTCCCAACACTGCCCTGCCTTTATATTTCTCCAGAAGTCTCTTTTACTTTGATACTATCCCTCTAGCCCTAAGCCAAGCTAGTTTTTCTGAGCTTCCCTTGACATGAAAGAAGCAAGGATCTTTCCATGTCCTTCTGGCCTTGCTCTTGAGTTCGGGACAAACCCTACTGTTCGACAGCATGAATGGCCATTGGTCATCATTCCACAAACGCTAGCACCTAGACTGTTCAAGGCACTCTGCTAGGAGTTGGAGACATAATGTTGAACTAGTCACTGCCCTCAAAGAGATTAGAGTATAGCAGCAAAGACAGACAATGACATTTAAGTAAGCTCTAAATGGTGATCCTGTGCTATAGAAAAGGAAGTATGGCGTCATACAAGTACATAATAGGAACACCTTACCTACTTTAGGAAGGGGTCCGAGAAGGCTTCCTGGGGAAATGATGTTTAAGCTGAGGTCTGAGGGATGAGTTAAAGTTAGCCTGCTGAAGAGGATACAGTCAGAGCATAACAGTCAGAAGGAACAACACATGCAATATTCTAGAAATAAGAGAGAGCATGGCATGATAGAGAAAATGGAAGAGGTTCAGTATGGTGGGGGCATAAAACATAAGCAGTCATGAGGAGTGGGATAATGGTTAAGGAGAGACTGAAGAGGCAGATGACGAATCTTATTAGCATTCCACAGCTTTATTCTCAGAACAATCAGAAGCCATGCAAGAGCTTACCAGAGGTGGCAACAGAAGGATGTATCATCAGATCTGCAAATTAGAAAGATCAGTCTGGGTGCTGGGTGCAATGAATTCGAAAGGGGAGATACAGAGGCACTGAGCTCACCAAAGTGGTCCAGAATAGAAAGACAACATCCTGAATAAGTAGGAGTAGGAGAGACGAAAAGCAGCAGAAATATTCAAGAGACATTTATTGGGTACAATCCAGAGGACCTTCTGATTGATGGTCAGATATGGGGTGAATAAGGAAAGCGAGAAGTCAAAGATGACACCTGGGTGTCTGATTTGGGTAGCTAGGTGGACAGTGGGCCTTTAATTAAAAAGACATGAAACGGTTAGGAGGAGATGACTTCAGCTTGGTATGTTCAGTTTAAGTGAAAAAGGAGAATTGCCTGATCGGCAGCTGCCTATGTGCGTCTGGCTTTCAGTGTAGAGACCTGAGCTAGAGGACTGGATCTAAGATCACATGGACAGTTACTCAGGTCCTGGGAGTCGTGAGATGACCCTGGGGTCAGCACAGTCATGGGTGGTCTGTGTTATTGTTACAAAGCTTCATTGCCCCTCCCTGGGGAAGGATTAGATTTTACCACCTTGTTGATGTCAGGCTTGGCCACGTGACATGTTTTGACCAATGACATGTGTCACCCCCCTTCTGCACAGAGGCTTTAAGCCCAGCTCAAGTTCCCCCTGGTCTCTTTTCCACCTGCTATGACAAGCAGCAACATTCCAGATGAAAGTTGCTCAGTCAGACTGGGTCTCAGAACAAAGATTACAAGAAACTGAGCAGTAGCCAATCCACAATGAATATGTAGCCAGAGCAAGAAATAAATGTCTGTTGTTATTAAAGCCACTGAGATTTCAGGATCATTTGTTATTGCAGCAAAACCAAGCCTACTCTGACTGATACAGGTGGGAAGAAAGGCAGGTCTATGACAGAACCCTGAGAAAAAGCAACATTTAAGGGCTAGCAGATAAAGTGGAGCCTACACAGGAAGCCCACTCCTGCCCCAGCCTCTGACTCGCAGAAACCTCTGCAAATCAGCCTCTGTCAGACTCCTCTCTGCTGGCTAACTCAGGTTCCCATCCTAACAAAAACAAACCCTTTTTCTTCTGCTTCTCACTCTGCTCCCTTTCCTTTTTTCAGAAGCCATTTGCATCAACTTTCAGGCCTGGGGGCACAAACTGCACAGGAAACAAGGGGGAATAGATGACAATTGAAGCAACACATCTTTCCCTCCCTCCAAATCTGTCCCTGCCCTGGGCCCGCCTGTGACTGACTTACTCTCTACCCTCCCTCCAGTTCTTGACCAGTTTCTCGGATTCATGTCTGGCTAACCTTTTTCTTGTCTTGGACCCACCCTGTGCCTCAGGCCGTCTGGGCAGCCTGAGGTACACGTGCGCCAGCACAGCCTCTGGGACAACTTGCACATGTGGTGGCCATGCCCATTCTGACTCGTCCTGAGCTTCTGGTCTTGGCCTCTGGGCACGCCCCCAGACAAACAGCTGTGTGCCTAGTTGACCTTTCCAGATTCCAGTCAGTCTGGTTCCTCTTCTCTCTACATTCCCACTCCTCAGCCTCAGAATTCAGACCACGACGCTCTGGATGTCTATTGACAAAGCCTCTCATCCACCAGCTCTCTCCCAATTGATCCAGAGGGTCATTGCTCACCCAGTACAAATTGACATGTGTAAGCGTCTTCATTCCCACTGAACACACACAACACAGGTGGCTTCTGCTCACCTTTCGCCAGGGACAAGGCTATTCCACAGGCTATCTGGCTCCCTGACCTTCCAGGCTCCTGAGATGTTTTTCTCCTTCCACCATACATTAGGACTGAGAGTGTCACCCTCTGTTTAAAAGCCCTTTTTTCCAAATTAATAAGACTATGCCACTTCCCTTGGTTTAGGCCCAGTCCCTAAACCAGAGATACCCAGCCTACCATGACGATTATGACGAGCATGGAGGTCAAGCTATCGAAACACCTATCTTTTCTTACGTTTACTCATTGCTCACATTTTGTACATATAGTTCACAATGTTAGCTACTAACATTTATTGAATGCTTATTAGATGGCAGACAATGTGCTAAATGTTTAATATTTTATCTATTTTGTTTCTTAGAGTCAAAGAGTAGTATTATTTTTCCCCATGTTACAAATAGTGAAACATAGATTTTAAAAGTTTACATAATTGCCTGAGGAAACACAACCAGTACCAACAGGATTGTAGAGGTGCCTGATTCCAGAGCCCCTATTTCCTACTGTTCTGCTATATATGTGTGTGTGTGTATGTTTGTGTGTGTGTGGATACATATATGTGTGTGTATATCTATAGGAATACGTGTGTTTGTGTGTATGCATGTGGGTGTGTTGGCATACATATATGTGTATGTATGTGTATATACACAGGCATACCTTGGAGAAATTGCGGGTTCCGTTCCAGACCACTGCAATAAAGCAAATAGCACAATAAAGTGAGCCACGTGAACTTTTGGTGTCTCAGTGCATATAAAAGTTATGTTTACACTATACTGTAGTCTATTGTGTGCAATAGCATTATGTCTAAAAAACAATGTACATACCTTAATTTAAAAAATACTTTATTGCTAAAAAATGCTAACTACCATCTGAGCCTTTCAAGAGTTGTAACCTTTTTGCTGGTGGAAGGTCTTGTAAAAAACGCAATATCTGCAAAGCACAATAAAGTGAAGCACAATAAAATGAAGTATGCCTGTGTAGGTAAATATGTGTGCAGATGTATATATATATATATATGTATGTATACATGTAGGTGTGTTTATGTATAAGTATATGTGTGTATATGTTTGTGCATATTTGTGAGTATATATGTATATATGTACATGTGCGTGTGCGTATAGCTGTAGGTGTAAAAATTTTCTGATGTTAGGTTAGAAAGTAGGTAATGTGTGTTTTAGCCACTTGGTATCACACCTAGTAGAATACAATATTCCAATAGAAGTTTTAAAATGCTTTTAAATTTATTAAGTTTTAAGTTTATTAAAAATTATATTTTCTGTGAAAGTCATTTAGAAATTGGTCTGTGGGGGCAGGAAGCCAGGAGTCTTGGGTTCCACTCCCAGCTTTGCCACTGCCCAGCAGCACCTGGGCAAAGGTGACTCAAAGTTCCCTCTCTGTAAAATGCAGGAGTTGGACCGGATGCCTCGTCAGGGCCACTCCTGCTCTAAAATGCCACAATTCAGAAGACATAAAACATCAAATCAAGTCTTTCTTAAAATAATAGCTTTGTATTTAAAGCAGATTAATGCTTGCTCAAAAGGATTCCTAGTATTTACACTTTTGGTTTTCTATTTTCCTTTTCCATCCTGAAAGCCTTGTAAAATTATTTTCCCAAGTAGCAATGAGAACAATAAAAATTGACTTCATATGACCTCCCATCTAATGAATGCATGAGACCAGAACAACTATGAAATGCCAGTGATTATTCTTAGTTTCCCACATTAATTAAAAGGTCAGAAATGAAAACAATTGTATATTCTCTCCAAGTTTAGTGGGCTAGACAATGCACCACGAAAGGAATTGCTTACAGAGAACTGAGAGAAGCTATTTCTGTGAAGAGCAAACTACAGAGGCCCAGTCTTGACACATCTGTTAGAAAGGACTGGGAGTTAGGGTTCAGAGATCCGGCTAAAGATTCAGACTGTTTATTCTGGCAACAGCCCACGAAGGCCATCTTTAGCTGCCACTGGAAAAAAAACAATGACAGATGAGTTTAAGATTTTCTCAGATGATTCCAAATTTGTTAGTCAAAATTATAATGACTGACGCTAATGGGGAAAAAATGGAACAGATACAGGGCTTTTGGATCTAATTCACGATTTCAGAATTTATTTCTCGATCCTGTTCAGTTACTATCATCAGGGCAAAATGAATTAGATGTGAGGCACAGGAAGAGTAAAAGTTATTTTACATTAAAGGATGAGCTTGCAAAACACCTGGTGTGAATGAGTTTGAATAGAAAGGAATGAAGGAGTGGAAAAAGGTTAGGAGATAATGGGGACAACAGTACTTCATTTTCAGGAATTTTTGTGACAATTGGAAATAAAAGACATAAGTACCTATCGTGTTGAATGGCACAAAGTAAGCATGTAAGAAATGGTAATGGCCATCATTATTAAATAAACCCAGGAACAAAAAGTCTCCAAATCCATTCTTTCTCCATATGAAAGGGAGCATTCTCAAAGTATAATCCAGTATGACTTTCTCCACCTTTGTTAGAGTGAATTTTTATCTTGTGACTGTGCCTAATTGTTCACTTTTTCATTACTTATACTTTTAAATAATTATTTATTATTTTAATGTCTGGCAAATACTCCTTTAGAAAAACAAAAATATGTCGTATTTATTTCGTTCAATATAAAATCTTCCAATGACTAAAGCAGATTTGCTTAAAAGTATTACCTGTCCTAGAAACCTGTAACCACAGAATTCAGCATTTTAAGGAAAAGTTTAATATTTCACTTTATTCTACCTTTAAAACATTTAATTATCCCTAATCTCTATCCAGTTTAAATACTTGGCATTTAGTATTTCACTTTATTGAGTTAGATATGATTCTAAGAAATGATTTTATTTAAATTTATCTCAGTAACAATTAAAGGAAGCATGAAAAGGGAAC
The DNA here is from genome assembly GCF_057802395.1 of Ceratotherium simum simum. Lineage (NCBI taxonomy): Eukaryota > Metazoa > Chordata > Mammalia > Perissodactyla > Rhinocerotidae > Ceratotherium > Ceratotherium simum. The sequence goes on along the minus strand of NC_141907.1, from coordinate 31,388,881 downwards.
CAACACACAATGCAGTTGAATTTGTTGAGCTCATGAACTTCTAGCTCTTTGTTGTTACAAATATTCATGCTACATCAACACACAGATCTGCCTTCCAAATAAATTATTTTAGTGAGTTTCTAAAAATTTAACATGGAAATATAACACACTGCTTTGAAAATTTTGTATTTTGAAAAATGTGCACATTAAGAGAACATCGTCTTTTGTCTAACAGCTCAGTGGATTAGAATTTACAACAAACCACTGTTAGCCATCTCACGATGATTTACATTAATGGAAGAAAAACGTGGAAGGCAGGTAAATGCAGAGACTTTGCTCAATTCTCCCTGAAGGCCTTCTTGTCTGAACACTATATGAACAGTCAGTGAGCAAGTGAGTTGGCCAACGTGAGATTTCTTCTCTTTTCCCCTTACTCAATAAAAGATCATGAGAAGAAAGGTATTTATGTCCAATTTACAGATGAAGAAATAAAGGCACAGTGAGAGTCAATAAATGGTTGTCCCCCAAACCCTAACGAGGTGCTGGCCAACTAGGCACATCCAAGTCACCCATTGACCCACATCCATGGGTCCTCTCACTAACCCTTGACATGAAGGGTGTCCACCCTTAACCGTGAGAAGGCTTGGTTAGGACAGTTCCATTTCTTTGGCATTTCTGACATCTAGTTTTTCTCCCATCAATGTTTTTTTAACAGCTTTATTGAGGTATAATTGACATACAATAATCTGCATATATTTAAAGAGCATGATTTGATAAATTTTGACATTTGTATACACCCGCAAAATCAACACCACAATTATGATAATGAAGATCTCCATCACTTCCAAAAGTTTCCTCCTGCCCTTTGTAAATCCTCCCTCCCCCTCCCACCCTGTCCAGTTCCCAGGCAATCACTGAGCTACTTTCTGTCACTCTAGCATAGTCTCCACTTTCTAGAATTTTATATAAATGGAATCATACAGTATATTCTCTATCTCTCTTTTTTTTTTTGGTAAGGAAGATTGGCCATGAGCTAACATCTGTGCCCATCTTCCTCTATTTTGTACATGAGACACTGCCACAGCATGGCTTGAAGAGCAGTGCGTAGGTCCGTGCCTGGGATCTGAACTCGTGAACTCTGGGCCGCCAAAGTGGAGCACACGAACCCAACCGCTATGCCACCGGGCCGGCCCCCTATATCCTCATTTCTGAGTGGCGTACTCAGCATAATGATTCTGAGATCATCCATTTGTTACATGTATCAATCCTTTCTTCCTTTTTATTGCAAAGTAATATCCCATTGTATGGATATACCGCCATTTGTTTATCCATGAACCTGTTAATAACATTCTATTAACATTTTAAAAAACTTTTTTATTGTGAAAAATAATACACATATAGAAAAGCACATAAAACTGCTCATCAAATTATATTAAAACAGACACATAAATAACTATCATATAAGTAAAGAAGTGAATGACTATTATCCGCCCAAAGATCCCCATGTGCCCCTTCATGATCCCAGCATCTTTCTTCCCTGGAAAGGTAGTGACTCCGACTCTTAAGTATGTACTCCTAAACAATGTATCAGTTCTCTTTTTACCCACATTGAAATGACATGAATGGAATCATACAGTATGTATTTTCTTCCACCTGCTTCCTTTGATCGGCATTATGTTTTTAAAATTCATCCATGTTTTTGCACATAATTGTAATTCATTCATTTTATTCTGCTTTTTCGTATTCCATCATATTTCACAATTTATCCCTTCTACTGTTGATAGGCATTTGGGTTGTTTCCAATTTTTAATTATTACAAACCATGCTGCTATAAACCTTCTGTTCATGTTTCTTGCATTAATGTGCAAAAATTCCATAGGGTATACTCTTAGGAATGGAACTGCTGGGCCATGGAGTGTGCAATACATTCACCTTTGGTAGATAATACCAAACTGCTGTCCAAACCGGCGGCCAGTTTCATTTTTCATTCTCTCACCCTTCCTTTTTGTATCTTCCCATCCCCCCACTCCTCCTCTTTTTTTTCTTCTTTTCCTTTCTCCCAAAGAGACTTTGGTACACCCCCTAAAAAGATCAGTTAATGCCATTTAATTGAATACAACAAACATTGACATATTTCACGTTAGGGAGGTCTATAGAAGACATTTCCTTTCTGGATTCTTATGCAAGTCAAGATCCCACTCAGATATCAAAGTTGATATAAGCATAGGTTAAACCTTCATTTATACCTTATGCCAAAGATGTTATGTTCTTTGAAAAGACAGCCTTCCCTTTTCCTATTGACTGCCGGAAAGCTTGGAGCCTAATTTACCCATCTGCAGCAAGTAAACAGGTCAGTGCTTCTAGAGGGTGATCCTACACCCACTGCATCAGAATCACCTGGGGGGCACGTGTTAACAACGTACGTGCCTGAGTTCCTGGGGGTAAGGCCAAGGAACCTGCATTTTTAACAAATACCCCGTGGTGAGGCCAATGCATGCTAAATTTTGAAACCACTGGTGTAATGCTACATAGTACAGCATTTTAACTTTCCTTTCTGTCTATCAACTTTCTATCAACAAAGTTCTATCAACTTTCCAGTATGATATCCTTATCATTGTGTTTCTATCCTCTATCACCAATTTTTAATCCATAGAATATTGTAGTATTTTATGTATGCTTGCTAATCACTTATGGTTCATTTTAATCATTTCTGGTTCAAGAGCTAAATTGGTAGATAAATAGACGGATAAATGCTAGACTAGATTATGGAAAGAAAAAGTTGCCCTGGCATCCCTTAATACAGATACCACTAGTCACTTATGAAATTATCAAAAAGAGATTAAGAAGACACAAATTACTGAATGTGGTTTTACTTTGAGCCATCTCACAGTTTCATCATGACAAATTCAGGGCACCAGTAGATAAAAGGAGGTGACAATGGCTCAGATGAGCAGTCCAGACAAATTCTTTGCTTCCTGCCCACGGTTCCTAGACCAAGCCTAGACACCTGTCAGGAAGAGCTCTCAGTGCTTCAGACAATTCTGCCTATGGTTCGTATGACCTTGAATTTCAAGAAATTACTTGTTAAAAATAACTACTGTAGTGTAAAAAGGGAAATTAACCGGGAACTATAAATGTCTCAGTTATAATAACATCAATTTCTGCAACAGAAAAGATCGGAATAGCTTAAGGTTGGATTTCTTCTATTTTAGCTCAGATCTGGCCACCCACTGTGGAGCGCATAGCATTCCTAATCATGGCAGCCAGTCATCATTCCTCTGCCAAAAAGAGCCTGGAAGAAAACTGGCACAGGTTGGATGTTTATTGTGTGCGGACAAACTGCAAAATCAAGATCTAAATTTTCTGAAGTTTGCCCACTGTGAGAGCTGGCTGCCTTGCTGCAGTGAGTATGAGAGACAGCAGAATCCAAACAAACCAGGCAAGAAACAAAACAGAGTAGAGGCTCTTGCCACAGGGATTAAGAAAAAGTAACGGAAACAGAGACTCAACGATCAGATGCAAAAGAAGGAAAAATTAAGGTTGTACTTATTACACTTACCTTGACTGCGAACAAGTCTATCCCACAGAAGAGCAAAAACTCCTAGGGTAATTCAGTTATCGAAAGTTTGCAAAACAAAACAAAACACCAATCTGTTTTTAAACATTTGGTATTTATCACTGTTGGATTTAATCTCAATTAGCTTGGCCGAAGCATTAAAAAAGTAAGACTACATTATCAAAATGCATACCCAAATTCTGTCTGACTTCCAAAAGCTAATTATATAGTATTTCCCATGTAATAGCTAACACTTGTATACCAGCAACTCCTACTAGTTGCCAAGGCCCTATTCTAAGCACTTTACACATATTAACTCATTTAATCCTTGCCACAATCCAGGAGAGTGGTACTATTATCATCCACACTTTACAGATGAGGAAACTAAGGCACAGAGAAAGTCAGTACCTTTCCCAAGGTCCTTGAAGTAGTAAGGGGCTCTAGAGTGCAGCTTTTAATCACACTTGCCATATATCAATCATTACTGTTTTTGTGAAGGGACAATAATGACCAGAATTCAACCTACCAATATTTTTGTGTGTTTGTGTGAGGAAGATCAGCCCTGAGCTAACATCCATGCCAATCCTCCTCTTTTTGCTGAGGAAGACTGGCCCTGAGCTAACATCTATTGCCAATCCTCCTCCTTTTTTTTTTCCCCCCCTTTTTCTCCCGCAAGCCCCAGTAGATAATTGTATGTTGTAGTTGCACATCCTTCTAGTTGCCGTATGTGGGACGCCACCTCAGCATGGCCGGACAAGCGGTGCATTGGTGCATGCCCAGCATCCAAACCCAGGCTGCCAGTAGCGGAGCGCGTGCACTTAACTGCTAAGCCACGGGGCCGGCCCCCCAATATTTTGTTTTTATTGATGTCATAATAGTTATAACATTGTGAGATTCCAGTTGTACGTTATTATTTGTCAGTCACCACATAAATGCGCCCCTTCACCCCTTGTGCCCACCCCCCAACTCTCTTCCCCCTGGTAACCACCAAACTGTTCTCTCTGCCCATGTGTTAGTTTATATTCCACATATGAGAGAGGTCATACAGTGTTTGTCTTTCTCTTAAATAAGCCAGTGTTTGTCTGGCTTATTTCACTTAACATACTACCCTCCAGGTCCATCCATGTTGTTGCAAATGGGACGATTTTGTCTTTTATTATGGCTGAGTAATATTCCATTGTATATATATACCACATCTTCTTTATCCAATCATCTGTTGATGGACTCTTGGGTTGCTTCCATGTCTTGGCTGTAATGAATAATGCTGCAATGAACATAGGGGTGCATAAGCCTCTTTGGATTGTTGATTTCAAGTTCTTTGGATAAATACCCAGAAGTTGGACAGCTGGATCATAAGGTATTTCTATTTTTAATTTTTTGACAACCTACCAATATTTTTGAGGGTGCATTAATTGGACAAAACCATAGGATTTGTATTTAAGGAGCTCAGCTTCATGCTGTATCACATATATCCACAAAATTAATTTCATTTGCATAATGGCACAATGATTATTTCTAACATGAAAAATCCATCCACCACCTCTAAGACAATGTAATTGTTGGTTTTGCTTTTATACAAACATCATTGTGATAAAGCAAAAACTAGGGATATCTAGTACAGCTGGAACCATGGATCTGGGCTCCCCAGACGAAAATGTGAGTGAAATCGCAATAGTTTTCAGAGACAGACTCTTGAGGAGTAGTTTAAGAAGGGAAAGGCTTGAGACCAAGTAGCCCCGGCAAGTTTAAGAACCAAGACCCAGGGGCTGGCCCCGTGGCTTAGTGGTTAAGTGCACGCGCTCTACTACTGGCAGACCGGGTTCGGATCCCGGGTGCGCACCGACGCACCACTTGTCTGGCCATGCTGAGGTGGCGTGCCACATACAGCAACTAGAAGGATGTGCAACTATGACGTACAACTATCTACTGGGGCCTTGGGAAGAAAAAGGGAAAAAAAAAGGAGGAGGATTGGCAACAGATGTTAGCTCAGGGCCGGTCTTCGTCAGCAAAAAGAGGAGGACTGGCATGGATGTTAGCTCAGGGCTGATCTTCCTCACAAACAAACAAACAAACAAAACAAAACAAAAAAAAGAACGAAGACCCAAAGAAGAAATAGAATCTGTTTTAGTAGAAAGAGAGTGGACTTTAGCTTCTAATGAAAAAAAAAAAAAAAAGAAATGAGGAGAGTGTTGGATAGGGCCATAGTTTTGGAAGATCTAGCTGATGTGTCTGTGACTATATTAGGATTCTGTTCATTTGAATAGCTGCTAATAATTACATAGTGATATATCAAGCACCTGTAGACAAAACTACTTCCAATAAATTCAGCCAATACTTAGATGACTTGATTGAAAGTTCTAGGCTCTAAAACACAGAGTTGGTGGTGGCAGGGGCCAAGAAGAAGGCAAGACTGGTACCCAAGTCCAGGTAGCTTTCCGTGGGGACTAGGCTTAGATGGTAAGAGCTCAATACACACGTGTTGAATTGAGGACCATGTCACAAGGGCTCACCCAGAATTGGAGGCACATCAACTAGATCTAGAATATCTACAGCCTCCACGTCCCCAGAGAGGGACGAGCCTCAAAAAGGCAGAGCCAGGACCATTACATGTGTTCATGTGTTGTTCACTGAACATAGGTGCCAGGACAAGGAAGCAAGTGAAGAATGAAGTCACCATCACTCCACTGGCCAAGCTGTAGAGTGGGGCCACTTCCTCTCAGAGGAAGGAAGAGGTACCTCTGTCTAATTTGGACAAAGGTGCCATATGGCATTAGCAGCCCTGGAGAGCAATGCTAAAGCATTAAGAAGGAGCAAACCTGACCTAAAGGGATGGGAGGCAGAGAATACTCTACACAAAGGGAGGGAATCTTGTCCTGGAGTGGATCCTGGCGTCATTTACATTATCTCTGCCTCGGGCAGTAGAGTTTAGGTAACAATGTTTACTGCTAGGATTCACCACCTTCCCTAGAGAGGTCTCCCTGTATGCTTTCCTCACATGGTAGCTTTCTTCCAAAGCACACACATTCCTTCCAAATAGTTCAAGTTAATGCAGACAGATTATAGAGCATTTCCTCCTAATGATGATGGATAATCATAGAGCCATCGCAGGGCACCATCTGGCAAATTCTGTAGGATTAATATCCTCCAAACAGAAAGACATAAATCTGCAGGAACTGAATTGAGTAATTTACACATATTAGAGGATGGGGGGACTTTTAGGGCCAATTTCTCCCTTTGTTTTACAGAGTAAATTGACACCAAACTACTTTGATCTTTTCTAATAGAGGATAATCTAGCATTTTATTAATTTATTTTTAAACTTTCATTGAAAACAATTATGTCTGAATAGAATAATTAGAGGGTAGTTTCTGTCTTCTTTGCTATATGTTTCCATTTTTTGCCAAATTGCCTGCAATGGTTATGTGTCACTTTTATAATCAGAAGAAATACAGACATTTTTTTTCTCAGCTTGTTTCCTTGTTCCCTCTACCTACAGACAGGATTGGACTCATACAAGAAAGCAGTTGTCCACGCTCTGAAAGAGGCTGGCAGAGTTGGTCACCGGCTGGGCAAAAATAAAGCCCAGTGGCGCAAATGGAGACGACAAGACCCCATGCACGAAAGACGGGCCAGGCACCACGCAGTGCATGCTACATGCTACAGGGTGTTGCTCTTCCTCTCAACTCGCTAAAGACCACACGAGGCATGATGAACACGTGACTACGCACTCCAGCCTGCGGCCCAGTGCCTGACACACAGTATATGCCTGAAGGGCTTGAAGGGGTGACGTTATAGCAGAGTAAGAGCATGGCCTCTGGAGTCCGACAGGTGTGGGTTGTTCATGAAAAAGGATGTGTCGTTGGGCATGTTAATTCCTCCGAGCCTCAGTTTCCTCAACTGTAAAGTAGGAATAATAATACTACTTCATAAAGTTGTTGTGAATATTAAGTAAAATAATGAGCATAAGATAGATAGCACAGTGCCTGGCACATAAAAAGTGCTGGTTGATCCAGCAATTCCACTTCTCGGTATCTACCCAAAAGAATGGAAAGCAGGGACTCAAACAGATACTTACATACCAGTGTTCATAGCAGCATTATTCACAACAGTCAAAAGAAAGAAACAATCCAAATGTATGGATAAACAAAACATGGATATACAAACAATGGAATATTATTCAGCCTTAAAAACGAAAGAAATTATGATATATGCTACAACATAGACAAACCTTGAAAACATTCTGCTTCGTTAAATAAGCCAGACACAAAAGCACAAATATTGTATGATTCCACTTATATAAGATACCTAGAATAGGCAAATTCATGGACACAATAAGTAGAATAGAGGTTGCCAGGGTCTGGGGGGAGGGAGAAATTAGGACTTATTTTTAATGGGTACAGAATTTCTGTTTGGGATGATGAAAAAGTTCTGGAAACGGATAGTGGTGATAGTTGCACAACATAGTGGATGTACTTAATGCCACTGGCCTGTACACCTAAAAACAGTGAATTTTATGTTATGCATATTTTATCACAATAAAACAAGTGCTGGTCTAACGGTAGAAATTTCTTCCCTCTTTATTAATAGTAGCAATAATCAGTTCATACAAACAAAGCGCAGGCAGCTCATAAACTCTGACTCATAGCAAAGTAATGAGAAAATATCCCACGAGAGGGTTTGGGGAGGGGAATGGGAAGGGATGGCTGATGGGGCAGGAACCAGCAAGGTGGGAAGCCCAGAGTAAAAGGATGGGTCTGAAGCAAATCCTAGAGAATTCGAGGATCAAACTCAGTGAGTCAAATCAAGACACAGAGGCAAAGTGGGGCTGAAAAAAGGAAAATATTAGTTAAGGCTCTTGTGGTTGTAACTGCCACTCAAAAGGATTAAACGTAAATGGGGACTTGATTGGCTCATGCCAATACCTCAAAGTGCAGGGAGAGCTCCAGCTCCAGGCAGGCTGGATCCCAGCGTGCAGATGGTGTCGTCAGGACCCAGCTACCCCATCCATCACCGTGCTGCCTTCACGTGGGCTTCATTCACAAGGGCTCTTTCCAGGCAGTGGCCACGTGGTCTCCAGCAGACCTAGCAGAGAGATTCTCCTTCCAGGACTGATTCAGGTTTGCCTGGCTTGGATTACAAGACTACACCTGGACCAATCATTGAGTAACAGAATTTGCTAATTAGCCATGGGTCATTCCCAGTGGACCATATGGAGCAGCTGTTGATAAATTTAAGTAAGAGTGGATACTGCTCAGGCAAAAAGAACGAACATCCACCAAGAGAAGACATGAGTGGGAACAAAGTGAGAGAGTCTGAGGCAGTTACCATAGATGAGCCTGGAGAGTCTGAGGTTTGGTTTTATTGCCTACCAGCAACTAGCACATAGGTGAGTCAGGATAGTTTAAAGGTACAGGATCTTAGCTGGCCATGGGCCAAAGCTTCTCCTGCACTGAGTTCTAACAGGGTTGCCTGAACCTCACCAATGTCCCCACCCTGTAATTAGAGTTGTGCAGCGAAAATCAGGAGATTGGCTTCTAGTGCCAGGACCTCAACAAAGAGCAGTGAAATTGACATAAGACACTAAGTCTCTCTGAGTCTCAGTTTCCTCAATATCAAACAGGCGGTTGAATGACAAGGCATTTAGGACCCTACATGTCTGAGCCTCCACCCTAAACATAGATTAGTTATAATACCAACTCAGAGGGTGAGTGAGCATATTAAACAGTGATGTATGTGAAAGTATTTTGTAAATTACAAAGAGCCATGCAAATTAGTTGCAGTTATTGTTTTAAGATCAAAAGGTAGGGGAGGTAAAAAACAAAAAGTGAATGGGCTTGAGTAGAGATAAAAATAGGAAAAGGAAATAAAAATAGGTCAGGCAGAAAAAAAATTTTATATATCTATATCTACCCATCTATATGTATATATACATATACATATAGATTTCTTTTTCTGGGTTGGGTTAGAAGTCACAATGGCATCTCTCTGTCTTTGCTGTCCATCCACTCTTCACTGACATCCGGCTCCACACTCTGCTACTCCACTGAAACTGACAAACGTCATCAGTGACCACTCATATGCCCAAATCTAGGGAATATTATCTATTCAGCTATTAGCTTTACAAACTTCATTACTGCTCTTGACACTGCTCTCCTTGTCCTCATTCCTGAAACTCCCTATTGCCTTGGCTCCTGGGACACTGTTGCCTCATGCGTCTCCTCCTATCTTAATGTTCCTTTTTGGACTCCCCTTCCCCTACCCACCTCCTAAAATACGTTCCCCGGTGTTCCTTTCTCCTTGGATGTTGTCAACCAGTCTCACAGTTTTGACTACTATGTATATGCCCCATCTACGTATCTCCAGCACTGACCACTCTTCTGAGCTTCAGCCCATGGGACGTTTCTCAAACAACTCCAACACCCCACATGCCCCAAATGGAAGTCATCAGCTCCTCTCCTTCAATCTGCCCCTTATTCCTCATCTCAGGCAGCCACTAAGGCCAGAAACCTACTCACTCATTCTTCCTCCTCTTTTCAGCCACTCCCCACTTCACACTTTTCTCAGCTGGCTCTGTGCCGTGTCTCTTCACCTGTTTCTCATTCCTCCTTAAAGAGTTGGCTCACACTAGTCTTCTCCAAGATGGCTTTCCAGAACCCCCAGGTGGAGGAGAGCTCACCTAGTGCCCTGCGCATAACTGTACGTTATTACCTCTTACCAGATTATATTGAAGCATCTGTCTGTGACTGTCCTCCAAACTCCCTCCCACCCTCACAGCCCCTGGACTCGAAGTCCCTCAAGGGCATGGGCTGTTCGTAGGGTTTTGTATCCGTTATGCTTAACACAGTGCCTGGCACAGCATAGATAAACAGTTAATGTTTACTGAACTAAACCAGTCCTCACCAGCTGTAGCAAAGCTAAATAAGAACATTCTACTTGTGATGAAAATAGTTTGTTAACTTGCAAGAGTCAACACGGATAATTTACTGTAATCACTTCGCACTGACAGAGTCAAAAGAAGGGGAAGTTTGTATATTCAAACTATGAAACAGATGATACAGCAGATTCTGAATTTACATTAGAGTATTTATTTTGAGAAATATGCACATGCATTTTGAACCAATGATCACGTTATAAGTCTTAAATAGGAGTAGCTGTCCTTTCCCAGGAGTGAACTGCATAGAAACTGATCAAATTAAAATCTATAACCATAAAATTCTCTGGGTTATATCTTCTTTCTCACCTTTCATTTTCAAGACACACGTTTCTAATTTTAAAAAAAGGAGGGGATAAGTCTTCAAGCCTGCAAACAGGAATCACCTTCTTGTGTGACTTTTCTCCCTGTTGTTATTTTATTACAAGAAGTAAAATATCATCTAAAACCTTAAATGAAAAGTTATTCAACAATTACGTTGAATTATGCTAATTAATATTTTAAAAAATGTTATATATACCAGAAATGTAATAAGAAATTTTTAAAATAGTTACATGCTGTTTATCTTTTAAAAAATAGCATAATTTATAATTAGTTGTTAGATGAAGTGTACATTTGTACACCCCGTTTTGGATACTGATCAAAAATGCCAGGGGCTGGCCCGGTGACATAGTGGTTAAGTTTACGCGCTCTGCTTCAGTGGCCTGGGGTTTGCAGGTTTGGATCCCCGGCACGGACCTGTGCACCATTCATTAAGCCATGCTGTGGTGGCAACCCACATACAAAAAAAATAGAGGAAGATGGGCACAGATGTTAGCTCAGGGCCAATCTTCCTCAGCAAAAAAAGAAAGATTGGCAACGGATGTTAGCTCAGGGCTGATCTTCCTCACCAAAAAAAAAACGCCAGAAACACTCCATAATGACATTGGTTTGGTCATTATTTAAAACATAAAAGCCAACAAAGAAAAACGTAAAATATTATTTAGTGTAATTTTATTTTCCTCATAAACGCAAATGCTATATGCAGCTTTCCAATGTAAAACAATCTTTCTTTTGCTTTTCATCATTGTGAAAGTCGGTGGTAGTCACCTCATTTATTATGAGCAGTCCTGAGAAAATCCATACTATTGTGGAAGGAGAAAGGCAAGAACAGATTTTAGAAGACCAAGTGTTATAAATCAAGCTTTGAGAATGGAAATCACATGGATGTGACATTTATTCACTTGCAGGTTCAACTTGTCTCCAGTTGCTTTTTTAAGCCGTGAATCCCATGAAGACACGCCATCATAATTAAAATGGAATCTCTAGGTTGAAATTTAACATCATGGAAGTAGCACAGAGCAACTATGGGCTCCAGGCCACATCTGCTGCTAAGGAGATCATCTTCAAAATACTCTTAGTCTGTTTTTTGAGGGGGCAGCATTGTTTCCATTAATTCATATTAATTAACTCTGTCTGCTTAGAAGCAGACACAAAGCTAAGCAAGATTTCTGGTTGCAGAGAAAACTATAATAAAGAGGGGAAAATCTAAATGACCATTAATAGGAGCTGGCTAAATTATGGTACATCCATATATAGTCCAGATAGTAGCAAGGGTCGATCTATCACTTGAGAGATGAAAAAAATTGGATCAAAATCTCTTTTCTTGGGGAAAGAGAAGGCCAGCATCCATCCCAAACTCTCCAGGGGTTCTTGAGAGCCCACGGCTCCTCCTGTCCCCTCTACCTCCAGTTTCCAGCCCCCAGTGAATACTGGCTCTCTTCCCTGTCCTGCCTCCTACTGCTCTTATTACTTGTTCCTTCTCTGTTCCCTGTGTGCAGATATACCACACAGCCCTTTTCTTTGTTGTCCACAAATAACACTCACATGATCTCTTATGTATAGCAAACTGTAATAGCTGTTGGGGATATCAGCTAGGGGAGGACATGGTGGGAGGAGGAGCGAGATTCAACTGCGACATAATTCAACATAGCAGCTAACTAAAAACAAATATTAGGTCTCCTGTTCTTAGAAAACCTTGGTCATTCCCCCAACTCTGCCACTGAAAACAGGAATTTCACTTTGGCCTCAGCTTCCCATACTGTTGAGGCCTGGCTTTCTCCAAAATCTTTGTTGTTGTTTTTATTTTATTTTTTTATTGTTCTTGTGTATCTTTATTTTCCAACTTTATTGAGATATGATTGACATATAACATTGTGTAAGTTTAAGGTGTATAATGTTTTGATTTGATACACTTATATATTGCAAAATGATTACCACCATAGCATTAGTTAACACTTCCATACTGTCACATAATTCTCATTTCTTTTTTGTGGTGAGAATATTTATGATCTACTCTCTTAGCAACTTTCAAGTATATAATATAGTACTATTAACCATAATCACCATGCTTTACATTAGATGCCCAGAACTTATTTATCTTACAACTAAAAGTTTATACCTTTTGACCAACATCTCCCCATTTCCTCCACCCCCAGCCCCTGGTAACCACCATTCTACTCTCTGTTTCTATTTCGGCTTTTTTAGATTCCATATATAAGTGATATTATACAGTATTTGTCTTATATTTTTATATTATTTGTCTGAATTATTTTGTCTGACATATTATTTGTCTGACTTATCTCACTTAGCATCATGCCCTCAAGGTCCATCCATGTTGTCACAAATGGCATAATTTCTTCTTTCTGAACTTCTTTATCCATTACCACAACCGTTTAATCCATGCATCTGTTGACAATACTTAGGTTGTTTCCATGTTTTGGCTATTGTGAATAATGCTGCAATGAACATGGGAGTGAAGATATCTTTTCAAGATCCTGTTATCACTTCCTTTGTATACATATGGTAGTTCTATTTTTAATTTTTTGAGGAACTGTTTTCCATAGTGGCTGTAGCAATTTACATTCCCACCAACAGTGCACAAGGGTTCCCTTTTCTCCACATCCTTGCCAACACTAGCTATCTCTTGTCTTTTTGATGATAGCCATTCTAATAGGTGTGAGGTGACATCTCATTGTGGTTTTGATTTGCATTTCCCTGATGATTAGTGATGTTGAGCACCTTTTCATGTACCTGCTGGCCATTTATATGTCTTCTTGGGAAAAATGTCTATTCAGTTCCTCTACACATTTTTTAACTGCATTGTTTTTCTGCTATTGAGTTGTATGAGTTCTTCATATTTTTTAGATATTAACCCCTTGTCAAATGTATGATTTACAAATATTTTCTCCCATTCCATAGGTTGCCTTTTCATTTTGCTGATGTTTCCTTTGCTATGCTGAAGCTTTTTAGTTTGATGTAGTCCCACTTGCTCATTTTTGCTTTTGTTACTCCAAAATCCTGTTTGTTTCTTGTGCTAAGCAGATCACACATCTCTGAGTCACTTCCAGCTCGTCCTGACCATGCTCATTTTTCATAACCAAAATGGCTCATCAAAGCTCAACAAAGATGATGCTGTCACCCAAGAGCAATTCTGCCACAGTCAAAAAACTGGCCCACCCTTTCTCTCTGCTGCTGCAACTGCGCAATCACTCAAAAGGATGCACCTCTACTACCATAAACAATGTCTAAAATATATCTATAGCTATAGCTACAGCTATGTGTGTGTATATATATTTACTTTATATATAAATATATAGAGATAAATATTTATTTTTATTTATTCATTTATTTATATAAATAAATATGTATTTATAAATATATATACATGTATGTGTATGGGGGGGCTGAGTTAAAAAAGAAATGGTAGAAATGAATATATAAAGTGATTACACAGGCCAGCCCCGTGGCTTAGCGGTTAGGTGTGCGTGCTCCGCTGCTGGCAGCCCGGGTTCGGATCCCGGGTGCGCACCGACGCACCGCTTCGCCAGGCATGCTGAGGCCACGTCCCACATACAGCAACTAGAAGGATGTGCAACTATGACATACAACTATCTACTGGGGCTTTGGGGGAAAAAAAAGGAGGAAGATTGGCAATAGATGTTAGTGCAGAGCCGGTCTTCCCCAGCAAAATGAGGAGGATTAGCACGGATGTTAGCTCAGGGCTGATCTTCCTCACAAAAAAAATAAAAATAAAAATAAAATAAAATAAAAGTGATTACATATAGAAACATTTGTTTATATAATAAAAGGATAAAATCTATAAGGATATACACCAATCTGTTAACGTTGGTTTCTCTCAGGGAGGTAGGATTAAGAGGAAACTTTTAATTTTAACACTTTTATACTATTTTTTTTACATTCAGCATAAATGCCTCTATAATCAGAAGAAGTATTCATTTTAGAAAAAAAAATCGATGCAAAAAAAAAAACGGGCTCAACTCACAGCCAAGAGAATTTAACTTACACACAAGAAAGAGTTTCTCAATAGTAAAAACTGCTCGACATTCATGAAATCTGTCCCACAACCATCACCAATAAATGCCAAGAAAATTTCGTGTTCATAAAACCCAACGAAGAGAACTGTGTAGATTTCAAAGAGATGAGAGCCAATGAATATTATCTTATGACAAAGACTCTAAGGGGAAAGAAGCTCAAGAGGGATGGAGGAGGGGTGGTATCTAAGAATAAAATCCTGACTGAGCAAGAGAAATCTATCCTGATGAGGACGGAAAAGAAAAACAAAGAAATAAACTAATATGGCTGCACAGGGGGTTTCCAGATGAGATTGGGTTAAAAAAAAAAAAAAAGAGAGGAGCACATCCTCAAGAATGAATACAAAAAGGTAAAATTCATTCATTCATTCATGAAGGACCCACTATGTATCAGCACTGTCCTGAGCGCTGGGGTCTGGCAGTGAACAAGACAGACAAGGGCCCTGCTCTCTTGCTGCTTAGGCGGGTGGGAGACGGTACCCAAGGAAGCAAATGAGCAAAGAAGATAATTTCAGATAGTGGTAAGAGTTATGAAGACATTAAAACTGGATGAAGTGGCAGTGATTGATTCTGACTGGATGGCCAAAGGATGAGATCTGAACTGAGTTCATAATGATCCAAGGAAGGAGCCACGTGAAAAGGTGGGAGCAGAGCTTTCCAGACAAAGCCAACAAAAAATGCAAAGACCCAATGTGAAGAATGAAATTGTCATGTTTTAGTAATACAAACACTAGTGGCTGGGGTCCAGAGAGCACCGGAAATAGTGTGGGAAACGAGGTCCACAGGGCAAATCCCAGCAAAGATATGAGATTTTAGTCTAAGTACAGGCGGAAGTCACTAAGGAGGTTTTGAGCAGGGAAGCACATGAATTGAGAGATGTTCTAAAGATGGCTCCTGGATGCTTGCTTGCTGGAGAGAAGAAGCAAGAATGGAAACAGGCAGAACAATTAAGAAGTACCGCTGCAGTCCAGATAAGAGATGATGGAGGCTCGGGCTCAGGATTAGCAAGGGAACCAGAGAAGTGGCAGATTTGGAATGAGTCTTGAATAATTTGGATGAAAGTGTGAAGGAAAGAGAAATCAAAGATGACTCCTAGAGTTTGGCTGTAGCAACTGTCATTGCCATTTAAGAGCTGAAGAAGACCGGGAAAGCAACAGGTTGGTAGGGAGTAAATTCAGTCCTATTTTAACCATGTTGAGTTTGAGACGCCTAACAGTCAAGTAGAAAAGTCAAGTTGGCGGTTGGATAGACAAGTCTGGAACTCATCAGTGAGTTTGAAGCAATAGATTAATTTTGGGGAGTCACTATCAAATAGGTGGTATTTAACACTATGATGAATTCATCTGGAAAGACTGTCTAGAAGAGAAATGTAGAAGACCAAGTCTTGAGGGACATGAAACTCAGAACTGAGAAGAGGACGAACAAACAAAGGAGACTGGATAGAAACCACCGTTGAAGTAGAAGGAAAAACAGGAGGGTGTGGTTTTCCAAAAGCCAAGAGAAGAGTGTTTCAAGAAAGAAAAAACACTCTCTTGCCAACTATGCCAAAAGCTCCTGAGAAATTGGATGAGACGTGCAGAGAAAGGATCATCAGATCTCACCAGCTGTAGGCTGCTGTGACATAAGAGCTATTTTAGTGGAATGCTGAAGACAGAAGCCTAACTGGTAGCCTGAGGAGAAAATGGTAAGAGGAAGTTAAGGTAGCCACCTTGACAACTCTTGAAAAAAGGAGCAGAAAATTGGGTAAGTGGAGGGAGCTGAAATGGGGTATGTGGTCAAGGAAGGGTTTGTTTTTAAGATGGGAGACACCGGGATATACTTTTTAGAAGACCAAGCAGGACCAGATTAGGAATTTTACTTCTATGTTATTTTTCATCTCATTCCTTAGGAACCAAGCAGGTCAGCATCAATAGGACAGGAAATTAGAGTCTGGCTGACTTTCTCTTCCATTAGAGACCAACAAACAGACTATTAAAACCTCTCTGGGTATCCAGAGGGAAAGTGATCAGAAGACATCAACCTGGGTTCAGCGAGAACAAGCCACTTCGCATTATACTTGTGGATCAAGAAGCTTCTTGAGTTTTCACACTGACTACTGCAATAGTCTCCTAACCTGTCCCCCTCATCTGTCTGTCATTCCTCTACTCCACCCGCCACTCCAAAATCCAAAAACAAACCAAATTATTTCATTTCCCTGATTAATGTCTCTAATAGCAACCTTCTTAAGGAGAATATCCAACTCCCTCAGCAAGGCATACAAAGCCCTATAAAATCTGGCCTCAGCCTTTCCTTCCTGTGTCATCTCTGATTATGCAATTTGCAAAACAGTAATCGCAGCAGCCCCAGCCCCAGTGGACACCTCTGCATTCTCTTGTCCTGCTGTGGCTTAGCACATGTTATATTCTCTACTTCGAACATCCATTCCATCTGCATCCAACTCATTGGCCTGGGAAATTCCTAGTAGGCCTTTAAAACCCACTCACATGTCCCATGGAAAATGCATTACATTCTGGAGGGTCCCACCAGAAGATAGATCTGTGATGAACAACTAGACATTACAGGGAACAACTTCATTTCAACATAAAACAGATTTAAGAGCAACTCAGTTGTCTGAAACAAAAAGGGAACATTGTCAGGTAGTTTGTTCCTCATAGTGTGAAGTATGGAAACAGGAAGATGATGACTTACCAGGTGAAACCCCTTTGAGACGGGATCCATCCATGTCCACTGTTCAATATAACCCATTTAATTACTAGATGGCTATCATTGTTAGGAAGAGACAAAAATCTCTCTACAAATTTCTATTGTTCCTAGGCTTGCCCTCTGGAGCAATTCATAATTTGTCTATTTCTTTTTGTACACAGCGGCTTTTCAAATAACTACAAATGCTTATTATACTAGTCCTCCACCCACTCTCCCAAAATTTCTCTTCCATAACTTACAGATGTTTGCTAACTCCTGGCAGTGCAGCATTCAGAACCTATATTTGGCATATAAAACATCATTATTCTTCTTGAGGGGACATTCATGCCTTATTTGATTTTGTACCCTAGCACCCAGCCAAGTACATGACACATTGGTAGCATTCCAAAGAATGAATTAACGTAAAGTCTGCAACAGTTCAAATACCTACATCTCTTGACCACAAGAAATGATGACTTCTGATGCACTGTTGGAACTAAAGCAGCCAGGGAAGTGATCCTGCAGGACCGGCTGCTATGGAGTCACATTTAAGGTGTTTGGTCAGAGACAGTGTCGCACATCAGCGATCACACTCAAGTCCACCTCTTTTCTTGTGTGTCCTACATCAGGCCCCTCCCCCAACTCCCATCCCCAATCCAGCCTCTTGTGATGTTCCTCTGAGTCAAGCCAGCTCCCCACTTGGCCTGTTCTGGTTGTTGGTTCAGGCTCGCAGGCAACAATTATTGGGTTGGACACCTAAGCAGCCAAAGGGAGGAAAAGTATTTACAAAAGAGAAAAAGTAGAAACAAGAGATTTATCTCTTTCATTATATCCCAAACTAGTGACTCACAGGGCTCTTGTCCATTGCCAGATGCACCTAGAATTAAAAACAAGTCATAGTTTTGAATGTGGTCTTTTCAGAGTAACTTTGAGTGAAATTCTATCATTAACAAATAGAAGGCAGCAAAGAAAAGGAGGAAACCTGGAGTCACTCTGATGAATGTTCAGATTATTTCCAGAAATAATTCCTGGGTGGCTAGCCTTGTCCAGGGCTGACTAGTAGAAAGAGGTTGCAAGCTACATAGGTAATTTTAAATTTTCTAGTAAGCACATTAAAGAAGGTAAAATGAAAGGTGAAATTAATTTTCGTACTATATTGTATTTAACCTAATACATACAAAATATTATCATTTCAATATGTAATCAATCTAGAAAACTATTGAGATATTTTACATTCTTTTCTTTAACCAAGTCTTTGAAATCCACTGTTTTGACATTTACAGCACATCTCAATTCAGACTAGCCACACTGCAAGTGCTCAGTATGGCTACTGATTACTGTACTGGACAGTGAAGGTCTAGGCTATAAATAAATCCCTTTAAGATACAAGTCAACTTTAGGTTCAAGATACCCGTAAAATCTATTCTTAGGAACAGATTTAAATTAAAAAATAATTATCAAACAAAGCATTTGGTGAAAAATGCAAAGCTATATAAAGTGATATGCATTGACAATAAAGACTTTTAAAAAATTATCTCAGCATCTATCACAAGGTGGATGCTTCTGAAGCCCTCACACTCATTTTTCAAAGTCAGAAATAAATTATGTAATCAATCCTGTGTCATGAACCCAAACCTTCCAACAAATACTTCGGAGTTCATGCAGTCCAGGACTTTCTTTTTATAGATGAAAAAAAATCCCTGCCAACCCTTGCACCCAGCAACCGACTTCTGTCTAGCATGACAGACGGTCAAGCGTTGGTTAGCTGATACGGATACGCTGTTCCGTGACTGAGTCATAGCCACCGGGTGGGACCCCGAATGAAACCTTACATAATAAACCAGAATAGGATTAAAGATGCCCAGTGGGAATTTACCAGAGATCAAAAATCCTCCAAAACATACACAACAAAACCTTCTCAGCACCATTTCCTGAGTAGCAAAAAGAGACTAATGTCTGAAATTGAGAAACTATGAAGACCAAATGCCGAGAGGGCAACAGATAAGAATATCTGAAAAATAATACTATGTTCTTCAGAATAATCACTCTCAGGAACAAAACGCTCCAGCTCAGTGTTATAATTCTGATCTTCACTCTAGCAAAGAAAGAAAGTAATGAGCTGGCAAATATAACAGCCAAGCAAGAGATGCAACTGAAGCCAGACTCCATTGAAAATCCTGAAATAAGTGGTGCATATTTTAAGTCACTAACTTAAAATTCCAAGCAGATGGGGAATTATTAAGACAAATTAGTAATGGGGAAAATGCAACCGAAACAAAGCTACAATAAAAAAAATTTTTTTTAATTGTTAATTAAATCATAAAATTCAGTCAAAGCAACTCTGGCTTTTAAAATAAGGGACTGAAGTATTAATTCTGCTAACCACAGGAAAACAACTTTAGACTACCTTTTTGTTTAATACCCAATATAACCAAATCCAGAGAGACTAAGTGAGGTCGCTCTAAATCAGTTACTGAGAAAGACGACGTACTTACAGCGCCTCAAGCAAGAAGGCACTGATTCTTTACTGGAAATTTCAAAAGGAAACATTTATTGCTCTTATGTCCACAAATAGTTAAGTACTCTTAAAATTAGCAGTAAGGGAGCCTACAGGTTTCAGACTCAGATCACCTTCAAGAAATGCAGTTTAGTTGCCAAAAATTATAGAAAAGGAAACCCATTCCCTCAGAGGACGTTGACATTCCCTCAAAGACATCTTCCTCGGCAAGAGTTAATAAAGTCCTCTTAGTCTATGCAGTTACTCCAGCTTCTCTACCCCCCACCCCAGGCTCCTTTTCCGCACTTTTCCCTTCCTCCTCATCCCTAAGGTTTTAGCACTTCATTACGGAGATCAACTCAGCTTCTCTCCCAGCAAAAAATAACACTTCTTTGGGAGAGGAGGGGAGTAAGGCTGGTAAGATTCTAGCAAATACAAGATTGTCTTAGGCAAGACGGAGAAGCAGAAGCCCGTGAGCATTCTCGCATCAATGACATCTGTCCCATCACAGTTATGAAACACTCACGCTGTGCCCAGACTGGGCACCCAACCCAGAAGATCAGAATCTGCCTGGAGTCGGGAACAGTGTTTGAAACGCCGGGACAGATTGCATGTATGATAAAGAAAGAGTTAAAAACGGTGAGAACGTATAGCAAGACTACTCCCATGTACTCCATCTCTGACTTACTCCCACATACTGTCCAGTCCCCTCGCCTGCACTCAAACCCACACTTCTCCTCCATCTATTACTGCCCCCATAATCCCTGCCATTTCCCATTCAAAATCCATTCTTTCCTCTTCTTGAAACTAAACAGCAACAGACGGTGTCAGAAGCCCCAGCACAACACGTCCCCCACCTGCAACTCAGTGCTGGCAGAGCTTTTCACACTGAAGATAAAGAAAAGGGTTAAAACGTAAATACTCTTATGAGTGACATAAGAAACACTCAAGTGAGTGGCAAATCAGATGTTCTTCTAAATACAGATTTTGTGTGTGTGTGTGTGAGGAAGACTGGCCCTGCGCTAACACCCGTTGCCAATCCTCCTCTTTTTGCTTGAGGAAGAGTGGCCCTGGGCTAACATCCGTGCCCATCTTCCTCTATTTTGTATGTGGGATGCCGCCACAGCATCACTTGACGAGTGGTGTGTAGGTCTGTGCCCAGGATCCGAACCCACGAAGCCCAGACCTCCGAAGCAGAGTGCACGAACTTAACCACTACGCCACTGGCCGGCCCCAGTATAGATTTGCATGGAAGAGGCAAAGCTGAAGAACTGGAAAGGGGGAGAATCTTGAGATAATTTTCTTAGACTTTTCATTTTTTCTAGGGCTGAGTCCAGACAAAACTCTTGATTTCTTTGTGATGGGATGGGGTGAAGATCTAGTCAGGGTCATCCACACAACCATGTTTTCCAGAGTGGATGTTTTCTTTTCCTGCCATGGACCCAAACTCAAAACCGCACTTCAACCCAGAACCTTGTACAACAGTGTTCACACGTGTTCTGAAGGATGTTCTTGGGTGTTATGAGAAAATGTAACCTATGCTCCAATAAATTTGGGGATTTAATGGCCTAATGCACAGCTCAAGAGTGGAATAGAAAATA
Source organism: Ceratotherium simum simum (assembly GCF_057802395.1). Classification (NCBI taxonomy): domain Eukaryota; kingdom Metazoa; phylum Chordata; class Mammalia; order Perissodactyla; family Rhinocerotidae; genus Ceratotherium; species Ceratotherium simum. The sequence goes on along the minus strand of NC_141907.1, from coordinate 31,367,262 downwards.
CAGTGTTTCCCTAACACAGCAGTTGTCAGAAGGTGGTCTGTATAACTCAGGGAACCAGTATTTTTCAATACATTATCAATGCATGATGTTACAGAATCGTGTATGCTTAAAAGAGTCATTAAAGTGCAAGATAGACCAATGGATTTTAATATAACAAAGTGCAAAAAGTGCTTTGCTATCGTTTCAAATTTCATATTACAACAAATCTTGAAGAAACTACCACTTGTCGAATTTTAGTATAGTATTAAAGAAAAATATCCACAATTTTCTAAAAAGGCTATAAAGTATTTCTCCATTTTCCTACTGTACATCTATAGAGGCCAAATTTCTTCATATACTCAACCAAATCAACATATACAACAGAATGAATTGAGACGCAGCTGAGAATCCAGTAGTTGTCTATTAATCCAGATGTTAAAGCGAGTTGCCAAAAAACCCAACAAAAATAAAACTATGCCACTCATCACTAAATTTTTTTGGAAAATATAGTTATTTTCACAAAAATATTATTTATGCTAACATGTAAGGGGCTTATTACTTTTGTTTTTTAATAAATGAAGAAATTTACAATTTATTATAAATAATAATAATAAATAATAAATTTATAAAATGATATAAAATAATAGACTTTTATAATTAATTATTATAATTAAATTATAAAGGTTATAAAATAACAAACCTTTATAATTTCTCAGTTTTAATTTCTAATACAGTAAGTATTAATATATATAACCCATATAAACTAATGCTCTTTGAGATCCTCAATAGTTTTTAAGAGTGAACAGGGGTCCTCAGATCTAAAAGTTTGAGACGCTACCCTAATGCATTTTGATGATGGAAGCCTTTCTCTGTGGAACACCTTGAGTACATTCTATGGAATATACAATGGGAAACACAACTTCACATTGTGCTAATAAAATTATTCCTTTCTGTGCCTCTTCTCCCTAGACATTCTTCAGTAAGTTAATGTATATGCTGATCAAATGGTTTCTTCTCAAACAGCAGTTTTGTGCTTATCACCGTGGCAGTAAATGCATATACCTCCTCTGCCAAACACAGTTGTTTGACCTGATCTATTTAGAAGAGGCCTTAACCTGGAGAACTACTTCACTGAGCAAATGTTACAAATAGTCAAGAGAAATGATGACATAGGTTAACAAGCTCCTATAGCAGATAAGCCTCTGCTCTGAGATCCAGAGCCAGGGATGTCCCAAGAACATAAAAGATATCACACCAGTTAGAATCACAGCCAATTTGGTTTACCGGTTTCCAGCAATAAGAGAATCACTGATTGAAATACCTAAGAGAATCACTGATTGAAATACCTATGTTATAAATCACTCTTTTATAAAATGAGCAGGATGACAGCAATTCATTACTCTGAGTACTGGCACTTTGTGTTTGTAAAAATTGTATGCAAGCCAAAAATAACTTAAGAACTAATTCATATTTCTACCATGGCTTTTTAGAACACAGAGTAAGGCCAATTCTCTCCTTTCAGCAAGACTGGAAGCCCGAATTACAGAATTTAATTATAAATCTCTTCTTCCTGTCAGGTCTCTGAATGGCCAGAAGCCTGTTCTCAGATGGCTGTAAAAGATTTTGGGCAAGAGTCAAAAGTATAAAGTGCTGAACAACTCTTCTATGGAAAAACTCTCCCCAAGGAAACTCAGTCCTTATAGAGAGCTGGCCTGAGTACAGGCTGTTCAGTCCTCTAATTTTCATTCTGGAATTTGCCCAAATAACAGGAACCATTAAGTTTATTTATGTAGCTTGCTAAGTGTCTAGCTTACAAAATGTTGCTCCAGGATGACCAGGTTTTCATCCTGTGAGCTGAAGACACTTGTCTTGGTCTCCTTTTTCTTTTGACCTAAGACTTGAAATGAAATTAGCATATAATCTGCTTCCAGTCAAACTTTCTTTAATGAAAATTTCTTATGGCCATAAATGCTTACTAAGTTTTAGGTCCTGTTCTAGCTCATTTGTTCCTCCAGAAACTCTATGAGATAGACACTATAATTATCCCCATTTTACAGATGAGAAAGGCTCAGTGCTGCCTGAGGCCACCCAGTTTATAGGTGGTGGACAGGACTGGAATCCAGGAAGTTAGTCCCTCTGAACCAGGATGCTATCCTGCTCATTTGAGGTACATGGACAATAACGTTAAATGATTTATAAGAAAAAGATACCTAATTCTGTGGGTAAAATAGTGGTTTTAAGCTCTATTAGCTCTATCAGATTAGCCTTTATTTCAAAAAGCCTTCCTTTCACTCTGGTGTGTTAGGCTCCATTCTGTCTTCCCATCATGCCCTGGGGACCACGCGGTATTTACCTATTGATGCTTCTGCCATCCTTCTAGCCTGTACTAATATCCTCTCCAATGGTACTTGGAGCAGCAGTTACTGAATGAATGAGTAAAAAAGACCGAGGAACGAACAAACAAAAGTGACTCTCCGCAAACCTACTTAGTCACCCAAGAACATTAATTTCCAAATGAGGCTTGTGCACCCTGGAGGGTGTGCAAAAAAACCCAGTGGGGGCAGGGAGAAATCATTAGCACTTCTATTTCTATTTACTGACATTTACCACATGGGTTGACCCTGGCGTCCTCACTCAGTGCGCGTGGCCGACAGCCACAGAGGCGTGCCGGCACTCCTCAGCTCACAGGGCTACAGTGGGGCCCTCACCTCTTCGTTTGCTTTCTGTAGATTCTACCAAATTGCAGTTTACGTGGTCCCAATTGAGAAAGTAGCTGTACGGATTATATTGCCAATTTTATCTAAACCAACCCTCACAAAATGAACAAGTGGCTTCAAACGAGTCCTGCACAGGACTGCAAACAATGCTAACAACAATGCAAGCCCAAACGAAGAGGAAAATAGCAGAGCTGATGACATTTTTACCACTTCTCATATAATATTTTTCTCAGCCACATCATGAGATACAACAATAACAAGCTAATCAGATCTGACATGAAGTTGGCAAAAAACAATAGCAACAGAAACCCTGAAAGTATCAACACTTAGATTCATAGCCACTGTTTCTATCAATGGTCTTTGCCTAAGTGAACATTGCACCTTGGGAAATTGGCTAATAGTATTCTTATACAGTTTATAAATAAATCTACTTTTATTAATAGGATCAAAAAATGCGGAGCTCACTGATCTAGAACTTTGCTTCTCAAAGTGCAATCGGTAAAGGGGCAGCATCAGCAGCACCTAGCAGCTTGTTAGAAATGCAGAGTCTCAGGGCTATACCTGACCTATTGGATCAGAATTTGCGTTTTAACAAGATTCCCTGGTGATTCATATGCACATTTCTGTTTGAGAATCACTGCTTTAGAACACAATCTTAAATGTTCTGAATCCTAACAGTTCAGCTCTTATTTATAATTTTAGACAGATTTCTCTGTTAAATTTTTGAACTTTTATAATTTCTAATATGTTACCAAATGTTCTTCAAGACTATAAAGAAACTATCCCATAATTCAAAATTCCAGTGAAATACTCTCTGTATGACTGCAGCATGATCTCTTATTCATTCCAGGATACTTAAAATCAATGTTCTGACCCCCATACAATAAAAACCATCCAGCCACACCTTAACCTTTTTGATCCCCAACTCCACTTACTTTTGTTTGATCATCAGCTTTGAACACATAGCAGATACTCTGCCGACTGGCTGCATCGTCCTTGATCAGACAAGCAAAGTAACTTGGGTCATGACTGTTGTGAATGAGTTTGTGAACATGTTGAGGCTTACACTCGAAGATGCTGGAACAGATCAGTGGATCCCATTGTTGACTTTTCCCCGGTTCAGGTTCACATCTCAGTCCAGAGGGCAAAACATAAAGCCGGACTTGCTTGGTACCAGGCTCCCTTTTGGAGGACTGCCCACTGAGCCTTCGCACCTCTGCCACGACCCAGGGCAGCATGGGCATGGTGGTCAGAGAATGCACAGGCAGAGAGCCCACCAGCTGAAGGCCAAAGTCCACTGAGACCTCGTTAGGAAACGGATGCTTCCTCACTGTGAATGTTATTGGTTCCATCTTGGGAAGGGTCTGGAAACTCAGCAAAACGTTGCCACTGTTTTCTATTTTAGACCAAGCAATCTATTTTATGTGCTTCTGATGCAGAATCCTAGGGGAGAAAAACAGACACATTAGAATTTAATGAAGTCACTGCAATAGCTACTTTCAAAGAGTTATTATTTCAGAGTTTCTTAAAAGTCTGAAACCCAAACACAGGAAGAAATGAATATTAGTTTGAATAAGCCATTCTGGTTAGAAAGAGCCTTCCTAAAATTGTATTTCATATAAAACCTGAAAATGCCATAACTGTTACACTCATTACGGGTTACAAAGATCCCACCGGGAAACTCCTGTTAAATGTAAGCGGCATAGAGCCAACAAAGGCAAGCATGATAGAAAACAATATAATGCTACCTGGATAGCTTTAAACCCTGTTGTATTAGTTAACATATATTTCAAGGAATTTTTTTAAGATAAGCAAATTCACTACTGGTGACTCCCCCCAAAAAAGTAATTTTGCAAGAAAAAAATATCAGCTATCTATCATCATAGTCTACTGAACCAGGCCAGCTGTAAACAACTGACTTTATTACTTAGGATAACATTTAAGTTTTAAAAGGCTCTCCCTGACATAGACAAGAGGGTCGGAATCACAAATTCAAATTCCAAAAACATGTACTCAGTGCCTATTATGTTCCAAACACCGTCACAAATATTGTCTTGTTGAATTCATGAACTATAAGCCATCACCCCAACAATTTGCTCCTCTTCCTCAACAGCGGATGTTGTTTCTACTAGGCTCAAACTCTCTCAACTGCCTTCCTCTCTCTATGGGTGACTTTCAATGGGTGTATCCCAATGCCTTCCTGTCCATTGGATGATAAAACCCTTCTGTCCAGAGCTGAGCTGTCGACAGGGTCTCAAGCACTATTCTTTACTCATTTGCTCCCTGGGTCTTCATTTTCTCATGTATTCCCTGAGCATGTACACAGGTGCTAAGGAGAAACTCTATGAAGGCAAGGATCACATCTGCCTGATTCACCATTTTATCCCCCGTGCCTGGCACAGCGCCTGACTCAAAACAGGCTCAATAAATATTTTAAAGGAGTGAATGAAGTCTCTCCCATCCTAAAAAAAAAAAGATATTTTCCCTTGACCTCAAACATCCCCCAGTCATAATTCTTCCCTACACAAATTTCTTTAAGGTAAAGTCTAGACTATCCCCACTTCCTACTGCCCATCCACAATCTGGATTGTGACTCGAAGCACTGAGGAACCACTGAAATTGCTCCCATCAAGGTTGCCCACATCCTCTGGTTGTGAAATCCAAAGAGGGCTTTTTAGTCCTTTACTGCCTTGTCCTCTCTGATGAATTTCTCGATGTTGACCACTCCTTCCTGCTTGAAACTCTTCTGGTTCCCATCTTACCTCTCTGATTGCTTCTTTTCAGGTTCTTTGATGGCTTTCTTCCCTGCTTGACATCATCCTCTCCCCTCATTCCACCCGCTTTCTTTGGACAGTCTTACCTAATCTGTTGGTGTCAACCACCACATTCTAACACTCTCGCTGCTGCTGCTGCTGCTGCTGCTGCTGCTGCTGCTAACAGCTCACTTTTATGGAGTACCAGGCACTTTGCATGTGTTAGCTCATTTCACCTTCATAACCACCTTCACCCCTAACCTTAGTCTCAGAGACTACTATTGTTGCCCTTTTTATAACCTAGGAAACTGAGGGCTGGAGAACTTGAATTGCTTGTCACAGGTGATGTGGGAGAGCTTGCTCCTTATTCTCAACCCATCCTCTTCAGTGCTGCACAAGAATGCATCTACCGCATACACCCTGATGATTCCTAAGTGTTTGTCTCCCATTGAAGTCTCTTTCTTCCTGAGTACCAGGTCAGCACAGGCCACTAAATATTTCTATCTGGATAGCCTATAGGCACCTCAGTCTCAATTTAGTTATTTTAAAACTAACTCAGTCTCACCTCTCCCCTTCCCAGAACTTCTCTTCCTTCCTATGAGCTATATCTCTGGGAGAAGCATCACTATTTACTGGCCAAGTCAAAAGCCAAGGAGTCATTGCTATACACTAGATGTCTGTGTCCTAGCCACGTTCATACGTTGAAACCTACTCCCCAAGGTGATAGTATTTGGAGGTCGGACCTTTGGGAGGTGAAAAGGCATGAGAGTGGAGCCCTCATGAATTGAATCAGGGCACTTATAAAAGAAATCCAGAGAGCTCCCTTGCTCCTTCCACCATGTGAGGACACAGGGAAAAGACAGCAGTCTATGAACCAGGAAGCAGGCCATCACCAGACACTGAATCTGCCAGCATCTTGATCTTGGACTTCCCAGCCTCCAGAACTGTGAGAAATAAGTTTCTGTTGTTTGTAAACCATCCGGTCTATGGTATTCTGTTATAGCAGCCTGAAAAAACTAAAATAAGTCATTCAGATTCCTTCTTCATCCTATCATCACTTCTAAACTGACTCTTTGTCTTAATGTGGCTTATCTTTTCTCAACTGGAGAAAAGATGCCCAATCTTCAGTTTATCCTTCACATATTTTTCCTAGAGTAATTTAACCAACACACAAAATTCATCATGTCACTTCTCTGCTAAAAATTCTTTAATAACCGCCCCCATAACATCTACTACATGGTACATAAGGTCTCTTCAGAATCTGGTCCTGTCTACATCTCCAACTGCACCTTTTGGCTCTGAAGATAGAGAACTAGTTGTGGTTCCCATGTGAGATGTGATTTCTCATGCCTCTGTGCCACAGTGTATACTGTTCCTCTCTCCCAGGAACATAACACCTGTCACAAACTGCACAGTGTCTGAGGTTTTACCCTACTTGCAAGGTAACAAGTTAGCCTGCCACAAGGTAGCCTGCTGGTAGAGTAATCGTCTGAGACAAAGGACGATGTATTACTCAGAGCAACAGCAGTAGCCAGAGAGTCAGCATTTGTGTCAGCTCCCTGACCCCCAATTCCCACAGGCCGGGTGACATCTGTATTCACACTGGGTTACAGGAGAGGCGCCTAAGCTTTGGGAGCCCAAATAGTTTATAATGGGGAGTAAGCATGTCTGCCCTTCACTCCAGAGGGAGACTCTATATCTATCTTCCATGGCTGCTTGCGATTTAAAAAAAAAAACAAAAATATAGTTCAGAACAAAGGCAGTTAGTGTCTCTATTCACAAAATGTATAGAAACAGGAGAGACCCACGGAGAATCATCTCCCAATGATCTCTTCTCTTGTCCTCTAACCTAATTCCAACTCATATTTAAGTCATAGCTCAATCAACTGCCACCTTTCTCGCAAGGTGATGTAGGGCATCCATCACCACATCCTCCTGCATTTTGCATCTAGTCATCATATTTATTTTAAGAGTTTGAATAGATGTCCCTCAACCAGACTATAAGCTTCTTAAACTCTTAAGGTTTGGGATTTCTAAAACCAGTACTGAAATTCTAAACCTTTTCTGAAATAGAATGGAAGGCTGTTCTTTTTACTCTATGTTTTTATGCTAAGAGTGAATTTTTATAATTTGAACACAGCTCAGAGATAATTTTTTAATTTAAATATTCAATATTTCAGAAATAAACCCATACTTTATTTAGAGCTCCAACGTATTTCATGAAAGTGTATTCCCTTGTCTCTTTTCCTTTAAAGTACAGCTTCCCTTGACGATGAAAACAGACTTGAAGTTCATATAACCCCATAAATAATGGTCTCTCTCTCTCTAATTCCTTTTTTCTCTCTCTGACCTACCAGTGAAAGTGGCATTAAATGTCTGGCTCAACTTCCACTCCTGTAACTGAATCTGTTTCAAGTTCTAACTGTTGACAGCTAGTAATCCCAAGACATGTTTAAAGTACTAGAATTATTACAAAGGATAGACCTGAGATCTATCCATTAGTGTAGATGAGGCAGTTATTAACACGGTGGCAATTAGCGTAGTAGAATTACTTTCACTTTTCTTGTAAGGGAATATATACATAGTGCAAAAAAGTTACACAATTTAGTCATTTGTTAAATAATTAGTCATCAAATTAGTTCTGCTATTTCACTGACAAAACTATTTGAATGTCTAAAGTTTTCACTTTTCAACCAGCTGGGGCATAGTCTTAGTTTCTCTGTAAAAAAGTAGATTGGACCTTAACACAGTTTATAAACTATCAAATAATAAGTTCTACCTCAGACATAGCCATAATTATTTATAAGCAATTCAGATTCTGCTGATATAAGATTCATAGTAACTTAGGCTAGGTGAATAACTGTATTACTTTTCAATAAAAAGTTCCCTGAAACAGATGAACTATTCAAATAATACTAACAAACCATTAGTTTATTTTGTAAGCCATCTCAGTCCACATCATTTGCATGCAACCTCTGACCATCCTTTAAGCCCAAGGTAGAACCACCTATTCCAAGAGGCCTCTTGTGCCTCATACCATCAGTAAGAAATACTATGATCTATTATTCTAGTGAGCTTCTAGTTATGTTCTTGTTAGTAGAGCCATCTGTGTACAGGCCTATCCCTTAGAGAGAGTGTCTGTATGCTATACAACTCCTACCTACCACAGTCCATAAACATGGTAAGTACCCAAAACACAAAGATACTCTTATTAGAACAGTTTCAATAAACTTGCTAGTGAGTCCTGCCATGCTAAATATCCCTTGAAGCATGCACTTAGAATCATAAAATTTTTAAGCTAGAAAGGTCCTTTTAAGTCATTTAGAAATTTCCCTCATATTTGAAATGTAGAAACTGGTTCTGGAGAAGTTAAGGGGCTTGCCCAAGTTTGGTGACAGAATTAGGATAATCCAAGTCCCTGACTCCAACCCAGTGCTTCAAAGAACCTCAGTTTCCTCATGAAAACACTTTCAAGTGTGAAGTTGAGAAAGCCAGTTACTTAACTGCTCCAAATCTCAAGTTTATTCTTATAAGAGAATGGAACAAAATCATCCCCAAGTTTTCTTCTCTCTCTAAAATCTGGTGAATATGAATCTAATACTCGTACTGTATAACACCAAATGTCCCCGACATTGTGTGGGAATAGAAAGCTGCTCTCATCTTCCCGTCAAGAATATAAATGTGGGGGAGGTACATGACGAAAGCATGGGGTTTATTGATCAGGAAGCGAGAGAAGTGATGGTGGGAGTTAGTAGGCCACCATTGGGAACCCCCTGTCTTCCCAGCCCCACTCCACTCCCTCCCAGCAAACCACAGGGAGTAGGATGGGGACTTTCCAGTAGCTAACAACACCACAGCTACTGCAGGTTCAGCTCTCACCTCCTCCGAATGCTGGTGGGAGAGGGGGAGGGAAAGAAAAAGAAGGATAAAGGGAGCGGTGTTGGAAGCTTCTAGCTCCAGGCCAGGTTAGGAACCAGACAATATTGATTAGCAGTCAGGGGTTCTCCAGGATGAGCAGGGAGTCCCCAGGTGGCCATTCACTTCCCCTTGCAAATCAATGGTTTAATTCTTCCGTTATTTACCCCAGAGAGAGTGGGCATGCAGTAGAACAGAATTATTCTGCCACCTGAACACTCTAATCTCATGCAGTAAGAGCTCCGGCTTGGCTAAACTATTTGTTCACTTTCTCCATAGACTCCTATCCAATCAGAGCAGTGCTCTACTTAGCCAGGAATTGCCCACAGGTTCCAAAGATCTTTGGAGCAGCTGGCTATTTCACCATCGCACGGAGCTCCCGGAGCCAGTGGTTCTAATCTTTTCATCATCAAAGATACTGCAGTACCAGCGTGTGCCTCTCTAACTTGACACATAAAGTAACGATGTTTTGAATGATTTCCTTCCTATATAAATCAGAGCCAATTCAAGGCTAGTCCTTTAGAATGCCACTGCACTTCTTGTATTCTCTTCTACTTTACTGCAAAGGATAAAAGAGTAGGGGTGGGGGTCCTAGCAGGCCTTCAGAGATTATGTATAACCCTCCCTCCTGCACAGCTGCTTTGAGTTATTCTCCTAAAAGTAATAATAATTATTATTAACACATAATAGCACTTACTGTGTGTCTGTTAACTAATTTAGCTCTCACAACAACCTTGGACTGTTATTACCTTATCTGAATAAGGACTCTTACGGATTATTATCATCATCAGCTCCAATTTAAAGACGAGAGATGAGGAGGAAGTTGCTGGCACAGAGAAGTGAGGTCACTTGCCCAAGGTCACACTAGTAGCAAGTGGCAGAACCACGTTTTGAACCCAGGTCCTTCTGCTCCAGACTTTGTGCTCGCTCTTAACTACTTTGCTAGAGGAATACCTATTGGTCAACTATGTCTTCTTGGACATTACATATGCGATCTTCCGTATTCTTACAACTCTAAGTATGTTTTATCATCCCCATTTTACACAAGGGTCCCCTGGCTAGTAAATGTGAAGGCAGAATTTGAATCCAGACCTGTCTTATGCCCAAATTTCTGTTCTTTGTGATATAAGAATATCTCTAGAAGGGGGTAAATCTAAAATATCTTTCTAGTGGGTTAGCTGGGTTGTTTTTCTACCTAAATTTTTGTTGGCCTCAGTAGTCCAAATCTAACGTCCAAGTTATACTCTACAAGTATAAAATAAACAGGTAAATATAATAAGGCAATAAGTAATATTTATTGAGAGCTCACTATGTATCAGGCACTGTTCTAAGGACTTTACATGTATCAATTAAGTGTGACAACAAACCCATAAGGGCTTACCTAGATTCACGGATCATAAATAATGTGTTGTTAAATAAGTATGTTCTCTTTTTAAGCTGCTGCTTGTCACAAAGGAAGCAGGCACACTCAAAATTAAATGCTTCTTTGTTGGTGTGAAAACATATTTCCTACATTCTGCACAGCTTCACTGAAACCTGTGTCAAGATTATTTCATGTGGCCCAAATATGACAAATCTTTTTCTAAACATTTGAAACCTGAAAAGGGACACATTCTCCTTAAATCTAAGAACCTGACAAATGGAAATCTCGGCTTGAAAATGTCAAAAACTTTGAAAATGGAAAGCTTCATGTCTTTTGTGAAGAGTCTGGTTTAAAATTTTCTTTATTGGAATGCGGGGTTGGAAAGGAAGAAATGAAGATAAAAATCAGCAAAGGCAATTGTAAGGTAACAATTCTGCTCTGAAAACCTAAATCCTTTGCCATCATCAGGGGGACACGAACCCAACACTCTCTGTCTGCTGAGTGGACTCACAGTCATTTTAATGAACAGATTCTGCTTCTCCAAGTTTTAACGACCAAGAAAAGAAAAGGGCTGAGAAACATACCATGTATTGGGACTAACGTGGCCATTAAACTTGAGAAGAACAGCACAGAAGACAGGGAAAAGGGCCAAGAAAACTATGCCAAGGCCCCCACACATAAGCAGAAGTAAGCCCCCAAATGGGCTGATACACGTTTTAGGTCACCTGGGAATCTGAGGAGTGGAGACCAAGGACCTTCAGAGAAATGCTGTGAAGGGATTAAAAGAGGCCTGAGGGAGTTGTCATTTTATGAGATAAAATTAAAAGCATATTCAAAGACAGAATCCTCTCAAGCAGGCATCCCTTCTCCAGGCACCACAATGACTGGAGATGCTGGTGTGAATGGGGAACAGGTAAGCACCATGCTGCTTGGTGCACCACTAACCGCTGCTTGCAAGTGGTACATCCTAGAAGATTCTAGAAGATCTGGGCATGGAAGCAGCTGCCTGCCCACACCTGGCTCTGGCAGGGGGACATCTGATTGCTACTGTAGGCTTTCTGGTGAAGGCTGCCTTCTAGGGAAGTGGGGGACAGAAACTGTCAATAGATGGATAATAAGGGAGAAGGAGCAAGCTGCATTTCTTCAGCGTTGCCCATTTCTTCCTCATACTCTCTGGTACCAGGACAAACAATGTCATATGGGATAAAAGGTCAACCCTGACACCCAACCAGAAACGTTCTCATAGTGAAAGGGGAAATCCCCAGAGCGTTCAGTGGGAAAGACAATCATTGACTATGGCAGGGAGTCTTATTTGCAAAACTCTACTTTGATGCTAATAATTTATAACACCACCAATGAATTTTTCCCTATTTTACTGGTTTGCAAACAGCTGGGCAAATCCACATAAAGGCATTTATTTTAATCGTTGCCTGATGATTTTATTCACTGCTTTGAGCTATGCTTAGTCTCTTTTCTACCTCCTTGCATTCAATTAATAGTCTCAGGATACTCCACTTGTGTTCACTTCAGAAAATGTCCCCTAAACATTTCTCATGGTGTCCTTTAACTCACAGCTGTGCCCACTATCCAGCAGCTCATGTTATGTCAACGGTTACTTACAGACAAATCTGGAGAGAAAGTACATTTTATGGTCTTATAATTTGGTACAGAAAAAAATGAAGCAGGCAGATTTGAAGGTGCTGTAGCATTCCATTGCCAACAGTTGTAAAATACCTGTTTACAAAGCAATCAAGCCTCATTTTTTACACAAACTTTTTCATGCAACGTCCTTATTCCTTAGGACAGTCCTCAGGGTTCCCAGGAAGGAGCTGATCACGAGGCACACCTCCTCCCAACTACGAGAAGCCATCTCAACTCTAAGAAAAGGTGCAGAACTCAGCCACCTCAGGGATCCCCCCCACCCAAGTGAGCCATAGAACATGAAGTGTTTAGAAACATGAAGAGTCTGTTCTGCCAGCTGGATTCCCAGCCTCCTGCAGCAGCTCTCCATTCATTCTTCCACACCAACCCGCCCACACAGAGTAGGCTCCCTAAACACAACAAAACCCAGAGGGGGCCATTCTCCAACTCCTACCAATCCCATTTAGAATCTGGGAAAAAGAATGAATTTCTGCTTTCCTAAAGAAGGGTTTTTTATCAAGGCCTCTGCAGTTCAGTTTAAACACAGTGCAGAAAGTTTAGAAGTTTGGACTTGTAGAGATAGCTGAGTTTCTTGGGTGTGACCCATTTAAATCGGGTCCTTTTTAAATGCTCTTTCAAAGTCTGATTATATTAATAAATGAAACCATCCAATCATCTAAAAGGAAGAATGAGAGCTCTATATGAAGTGAATACCCATTCATTAATGTAGGGCACTCTGAAAATTAACCCGTTTGGTGGAAGGAACAGTCATCACTTTCAATTTCTTTTCCTTTTTAAGCAACTCCCAGAGAATAAGCTATTTTAAATAAAATCACAAGTTAAGGTGCCTCTCGGTGGATTTCAAAAAAAAACCAGACACCTCATTTATGTTTTTAAAAAAACAACGCGTGGCGAAGTTTGAAGGGTCCCATAATCACCGAACGATCAGGAAGCTGCTAGAAACAATTATGCAGGGTTTCAAAATGACTGGTACAGGATGTGCCCATAGAAAGAAATGTTTCGCGCACTGGTGGAGCTGCCAAAGTTACTAGTGCAAAGTACCCTGAACTTTTAAAGGATGCCATGGGATCCATCTGACCGCCCTGCTCCCAATCTGGTCGCCTTACACATTAGCCCTAGAGCTCTTTGGCTGGAGAGGAGAGATGCGAGGACGAATGAGCAGGAGTGGAGGGAGGCAGCGGGAGGGTGCCTGTTGGAGCTCCTGGGTCGCTATAAACTTGAAGGTTTCGCTTTCGTCCAAGTAGGGAACAACCAGGTAGCAATGCACTTCCTCCCTCGACAGCCCCCCGCGTGGCAAGGACCGCAGGAACGCCCCTGGGCTGCCGGATTCCGGCTTCTCCGCGGGCCCGGGAGCGCTGGGGCGTGCTGGGGGTGAGGGGCGGCCGGGATGCTCCGGCAGGAACCAGCAGGGTGGCGTGGGCGAAGCCTCAGAGAGCGCCTACCTGTGCCCGGCGCGCTCACAGCCCCGGGCCGCGCCGGGGGGCGCAGATGCTCGGCGGCAGCCTGGGGACCGCGCGGGCGGGCGGGGCGTCCATCGTGCCCAACTGGCTGCGCTCTTCACGCCGCGGGGGGCGGGGAGGGGTTCCCCTCGGCTTGGCTCCCGCCTCTTCTCCACCCGGCTGAGGACACGGCGAGTCTCGCGGCGGCGGCGGCGGCAGCAACAGGCACGGTGGCGCGGGGACGGCGGCGGCGGCGGCGGCGGCGGCGGAGGAGGAGGTGTCTGCGCGCGGCTCGCGTTTCCTCCTCCCGGGCTGGGCGAGCGCGGGGGAGGCGAGGGGAGGGCAGAAGCCGGGATCTCCCGACTCGGTCACCAGGGACCCAAGAGGGGGGCGCGATGCCCCCTCCCTCCCACTGCGCCACGTGACTCTGCCCGGGCGGCACGGCCGGGACAGGCGAGTCACACGCGGGCAACAGCTGCTGCAGTGCGGGTCAGCCGTCGCCTCCCTCCCCTCCCCGCCTCTCCCCTCCCGGGCGGTCCATCCTCAACCCGCCCCGGGGGCTCCAGCCCCCGCCTGGGGGAGGCGATCTGGAGCGCCGCCCCATCCAGCCCTAGCGCAGGCTCCTGGCCCGCCGTAAGCCTGGGGCTCCGGGGACCGGGGGCCCCGCGCATGACTGAGGCCCTCGCGGCGGGATGTGCGGTCGTACACCCTGTCCTCGGCGGCCTATTTATGGCAGGTGGCGCTGCCTGCCGCTCTCTCGGCCCGCAGGGCTCTCAGCAGGTGGCACTGCCTGCCCGCTCTTCGCTCCCCCTCATCTGGACTCTCGCCTTCTCCCTCTGAAAGGGACATATGAAAACTGCACAGATCACAGGAAGGCGACCAAGCCACCTGGCTCTCCCCCGCATCACCCCTTCTTCCTGTCCGAGGGTGGGATAATGGCAGGGAGTGAACTGAGGCACGAAAATCAGGGACTCGGAAACAGCAATGGCTAAAGTGTCCTCCCCTTATTAAACACCGGTAAGCCCCGTTTCTGAACAACTGCGGGCGTGACGCAGGGGCTGGGGTGAGCGCTTTTTCTCTCCCTGCTGGTCCAGCGCGCGCGCGCGCGCGCACACACACACACACACACACACACACACACACCTGGGTGTGCCTACCCTTGAGTCAGGTTGGGGGAAGTTCCCAGCGGACTTGTAGAGTGTAAGAGACAGGAGGGAGCTGTAAGACGGGTGAGAAAGCGGGCTCCTAGGATTAGGAGATGGCGGTCTGCAGGACACAGGGAAACCTCCCAAACCCCTGTCCCACCAGGTAAATAGGGGCAATTTCACTCCCCAGGTGGTGGAGGGGGATCTGAGGGAAGTAGGGGACCTAGCACCGTCTCCAGAGACGAGTGAGCAGGGAGGGGAGAGCAGGAAGGAGAGGGAGATGGACCGGGGCGGGGGGCGGGGGGGGGGGGCGGCTGCAGAAGGGGGCTGTGGTGGAGAAACCCAGGCGGCATCTTTTGGGATTTGTTGCTTAGTGTAGCAGGAAGCTGACTTTAGGGAAGTGGCTGAGAGTTTGGGCTGCTGGGTTGCACTTGAACCCAAATCCCAACTCTACCACTGGTGTGACGTAGGCAAGCTGCCGACCTCTGGTCTCCATTCTCTTACCTGTCAAATGGAACCAGTTCACACTCTATAGGGCCATTGTGAGGATAAAATGGGACAGTTATGTAAAGTGCTGAGCCCAGTGACACATATATGGACCTCGACTAACGGCAGCAGCTATTGTTACCTGGCTCAGGAGGCAAATGGAGGTCCATGGTCCCCCCACCCCCACCCTAACAGTGTTCCTAGAAGTTGACAGAAACTCTTGGAGACTTTTTGATTAGGACTCCCTCATGGGATTCCTTGATCCCATTCTTCTGGATGCTCACGTCCAGGGGAGGTATATTTAAGTGAGACACAAAAGTTTTATAGACAGCGTGATTTGAGATTCCCGTAATAGCAGTAACTATTATTCTTTGAAGGGTTAGCCTACTGGGGGCATTGTGGTAGGTACTTTACATACATTGTCACTAATCCTTACAAAAACTCTACGGAACAGAGATGATTAAATCCACTTGACTAATGAGGAAGCTAAGAGGGTAATGCCTCTTGGAGGCCACAGAACTAGTTGGTGCTAGGACCCCCAAGATCCAAAGCACCTTATAACCCACTTTCTCTCTGGCCACTGTGTTGCTCTCTTGAGCACTTAGCTCACTGTTTGTTACAGCTCAGTTATCTGTAGACTTAGCCTCAAATCTTTTTAAAAAAGAGCTGAGGAATACATACAGACATATATACTCTAATGATGAGAATGTTTATTGGGTTATGGAAATTGTTCTTCATTAGGTTACAAGACCAGGTAAACCAGTTAAGCCATATGGTTGTCTCTTGAATCACACCATAATTATTTCACATCTTTTTTTGTGTGTGTGTGAGGGAGATCAGCCCTGAGCTAACATCCGTGCTAATCCTCCTCTTTTTTTTGGCTTAGGAAGACCAGCTCTGAGCTAACATCTATTGCCAATCCTCCTCCTTTTTTTTTTTTTTCTTCCCCAAAGCCCCAGTAGATAGTTGTATGTCATAGTTGCACGTCCTTCCAGTTGCTGTATGTGGGACGCGGCCTCAGCATGGCCGGAGAAGCGATGCGTCGGTGCGTGCCCGGGATCCGAACCCGGGCCGCCAGTAGCGGAGGTCGCGCACCTAACCGCTAAGCCACCGGGCCGGCCCCTATTTCACATCTTTACCTCCAACTCAGTTGTACAGTTCTCCTTCCTTCTCTGCAGCAGCCTGCTGAACCCACTTATCTCCAGAGTGCTAGGATATCAAGACAGGTACACTGTCATCCAGTGCATTGACACCCCTAAACTGCCTTCCATATATGACCTGCCAGATGAGGGTTGAAACTCTCACCTAATATTCCTGCCTGCCAGCCCTGCTCCTGGGAAAAGGGGTCAGGCCAAGGCCGGTCTTTGCTTATAGAACATTCTGGCCAGAACCCCTCCCATCCTGCCACTCCACTCCCTTTTCTTTTCCTCACTAACTCCCTTGCCCCCACTCCACACACGCCAAGTCCCAGAGTGCAGGAAAGCTTAGGTACATACAGGCAGCCAGCTGGGATGCTAATCAGGTCACAAAGGTAGAAAGTGGGAGGGATGGGGGGCAGAGGGAGGCCTATCCCCCATGTCTCTCATAATGTTGTAGTGGTGGGGGAAACATTCTTCTCCCCACCCCCACTGCTGAGACCTAGCAAGTTCCAGCTCAGAGAGTTACAACTTAGTGGCAAATGACCATTCGCCCTGACTCCTAATGTGGGTTAGGGAAGGGCTGCGGCCTTGTGAGAAGCAGTGATTTTCGCATTACCGTTCTAGTTCCCGGGGTCAGTACCCTAGGAATGGTAATGAGGGATTTTATAATACTTTTAGCTTCCTGGAAACAGAACTCCCTTTACAATATGGGATAAGGATTTTCTAATTTTTTGGCTGTAAAGCATTGTCTCAGAGAGTAGAGGATAGCCTGCCATCAACCTCATTTGCACTCATTTCTAGGAACTCTGGAAGAAATAGTAAAGAGGACTTTGGGACTGATGGTGATACCTGGGCTGGTAGGATGCAGAAGGGGACATCCTGTTGTCCTAGTGCAGAGTGGAAAGATGAGAGCTAACCCCCCAGATTTTAATGCAAGTGTCATTGCTCTAGGAGGGAGTAGCTCTTTCCCCTTGTGCAGATATGTGACTCCCAGCAGGGCTGGTACATCGCCATGGCGGAGGCTGGAGCAACGGGGCCTTGGTGATGGCAACAGAGAACTCCCTGGGGGCCCAGGCAGGTGTTCTGTTGGTAGTTCTTCAAGTCACCAATAATAAAACTAAGTAGGGAATGGGGCCAAACACTACTGCGGCTATAGAACCCTAGGATAGTACAGGGGTTCACTGAGTATGCCTGTTCCTGTTAACTGGTGGTGACTTTCTGGAGCCCAAGGTGGAGAAGTTTTCTGAGCCAAATCCAAGTTCAGGGCCAGCCCCCTGGCTTAGCGGTTAAGTGCGCGTGCTCCACTACTGGCGGCCCGGGTTCGGATCCCGGGCGCGCACCGACGCACCGCTTCTCGGGCCATGCTGAGGCCGCGTCCCACATACAGCAACTAGAAGGATGTGCAACTATGACATACAACTATCTACTGGGGCTTTGGGGAACAAAAAAAGGAGGAGGATTGGCAATAGATGTTAGCTCAGAGCTGGTCTTCCTCAGCAAAAAAGAGGAGGATTAGCACGGATGTTAGCTCAGGGCTGATCTTCCTCACAAAAAAAAAAAAAAATCCAAGTTCAGTGGGAAAGGGTGCAAGATGGAGAAGGAGCATCTACCTCAAGCATGGGACGAGGTAGCAAGCTGGGTAATTGCCAATCCTGCCAACCCAAGGCATAACTATCAGCATCTAAACAGTATGTTAAGTCATGCCTGAGTATCTTAATCAGCTGTAAGAAATATCCTTCATGATGAGAAAATGAGTTAAAGTCAAGTTCAGCTAATATGTTACATTGACTTGCCTACAATCCTTAGGGCCTTGAAATTACTTTCTGAAAGGCATAAGAATGATAAAACATAGTGGAGTAAAAAAATAAAATGAGCAGATAACCAATGTAGATTTTGGAATTTCCGCAATTTAAATAAACAGAAATTTTATTGCATGGGAGAACTCGTGCTTACAATGGATAAGACGACAAATCCACGTGGCATGAGAACAAGCGGACGGTATGGTCGAGCCCCAGAGCAGGCTTCTGTGAAGTGTCTCATCTCCTTTTATGGACAAAGCAGATAAAACTCTGGGCACGGGTTCCACTTCCCTTTTCGGCTCCCTCTCCTGTTTGTTAAATCATTGCTCTACACAAGCAACGGTTCCATGCTGCTCTATGACAATATCCAGCCTCTACTTGGGGTTCCCACTTCCCACCTGAGCTGGTTTTGTGGGTTTGAGCATTAAGCACAGAGCTGAGCAAGTGTTGGCACGTCACTCTTTGTTATGATATCTAAATTTGTCTCAGGTCTGTGAGAATTTCTTTGCAAATTGTCAGAGTTATGGATCTCAGGGATTTCACCCAGACTGGTAAGATGAGTAAGCTTCCAACACTGCAAGACTTCCACTTCATTTTATCCCAAGTGCTGTTATGACATTGCTGGTAGGTAATCCTGCTTTATATTTCTCCGTATCATTGATCGCCCTCTGATACACTATATTAGTTACTTGCATATCTTATTTGTCATCTGTTTCTGTCCCACCCTCCATGAGGAAAGAGAATTTTTTTTGTTTCGTTCACGGCTGTATCTCCAATGCATAGAGTAGAGCCTGCACATAGTGGGCATTCAATAAATACGGAATGAATGAATGAATGAAAATAATTTGTAACACATGACATTTGGGAATTCATGGAATGTCTGTATAGAACCTCCTTTAGTTAGAAACTTTCTGTTTACTCCTGTGCCCTCATCAGGTTTCTCAACTGTCCTAAGAGATATGTCAGTCCTTCCCCCTAGGTAAGCTGAAAGTTAAAGCATGTGACTCCTTGTTTAACCATCAACACAGGATCTGATTTCCAGATATACTATAAAAGGATTGTAAAATCATGCAACAACTAAGAACTCAATATTTGTCAAAAGTTTGGTTGAGAAAAATATCATTTTGGGGAACTCCCTGGAAGATATAAAACTGGTCCTCCAGAATATGGATCCTCTAAAATCAGTTCCTGTACCAGATCAACCTAAGTGAAGAGCAGTTTGCCTGGACTGTATCCAGAAAAATTTCTTTCATCAAATTTCACTTGGACATTATTTCATTTGCCCATATTGGGGGAATACATTTTATAAAAATGCCCGATTTAGTCTGAGGATATTGTTTAATCCCTCACACAATGTCCTTTTAAGGAGACTTCAGGAAAAAGTTTCTCTCAGGGCTCTACCAGGAATAACTTTTCTTTCCTTGAGCAACTTGTTCTATCTCCATCCTTGCACTGACTAATGGACTCAAGGGTCAGATTTGGGATCCACTGCTTGGCAAGTATCGAGGTTGTTTTGCATACTAAGTCATTCATTCACAAACGGCCTTTCTAAGCCATTGCCAGCTTATGCCAGTTTTCATCCATCCAAGACAAAATATGAATAACAATGTGTAATTTATGTATAATTATATGTATAATTGTAAATATATTTGTATGTATAATGTATAATTATAAAACTAAACTGGACTACCCTATATTTCCACTTTGTCGGGATTAACAAAAGAAAGTCTTTCTTTTAAGAAATGATGGTGAGTCAGTGGTAGGAACTTTTGTTGGCTTGTTTTTTGTTTTTTAATGTCTTAACCTGGCAAAAGAATATGATAGCACACTTGTGTCAGTTCCCAGTGTTTGGGAAAATTTGACTCGTTCAGAAAATCCAAAGTCTAGGAAGCATTGGTTATCTACCTTACTCCTCGTCTACTTTTTCTTCCTTTAGTCTTATTTTCGTATTCACTTATGTTTAAGTTTCTTTGTTGACTTGTGTGTATTTAAGCCACCTTCAGTCATCTCTGGGATGTGGCAGACATGAATGAATGTGTGAATGAGTGAATAAATGAACAGACATACAAGGTAAAGAACTATCAACTTGCTTGGCATGGCCTCCAGCTCCACACTGCACCAAATGCTCTTATACATCAGCACCTTTGAATGTTTGCGCGAGTGTATAGTGCTTTGTAACTGACGTGTCTCATCTTACTTAATCCTCTTAGTAGACCTCAGAGGTAAGTGTTATTTTCCCCTTTCCCTCATTATATACAGGAAGAGATTTAGGCTTAAAGAGCTTGAGTTTTCCTGTGGGGGAGAAATTGGAATTTTAATCTAGATGTTCTGCCTCCATGCCTAATTCTTTTCCTCTATACCATATGACTGCTTTATCAAACTATAGTTTTGAGGGACATATTGTACAGAGTTGTTTTGTTGTTGTTTTTAAAGAAGACATAAGGAGAATCTGGTTATTTCCTTGGCTTTCAGGATAACCTTCCTTGTTGCAAGGTGTTCTGTGGGAGGGCTGTACTTCCGCTGGGCTCCTCTGACCCTTCAGCTTGGGGGAGCATCCGTTGGACTGAATCAAACTTCTCTTGACCGGTACATATTGAAGAAATGTGCCACATGGTAGTCATCTTTTGATCACTTTTTCCTTTTCTTTTTTGGTGAAGAAGATTGGCCCTGAGCTAACATATATACATATATTGCCAATCTTCCTCTTTTTGCTTGAAGAAGATTGTCCCTGAGCTAACATCTGTGCCAATCCTCCTCTATTTTTTGCATGTGGGATGCTGCCACAGCATGGCTTGATGAGCAGCGTGTAAGTCTGTGCCCAGGATCTGAACCCGCAAACTGCAGGCCATCAAAGCAGAGAGCGTGAACTTAACCACTACACCACCAGGCTGGCCCCCTGATCACTTTTTCTGTTGCATAATAATTCATATTGTGCAATAGCATTATAGTGGGCGCTTGCTTCATTACTTAGTAATTTCCTTTAACAGTAAAGCTGAGCTAGAGACATTCGGCCCTCTTCTCATTTTCCTGTTGCTAAATATAAAATGTAAGATGAAGTTCTCCTATTTTCCAAGGGAAAGGAACGTGAGTCCTTGAATTAGAAGCTTAGAGAAAAAATTAAAGGGGAGGTAGAATTTACCAAGATTCCCAAACTGGCAGGAATGCACCACCAAGGGCTGAGCAGAGCGCTTTCAACCAGTAGAGATTTGTGGATTAGTGATTCTTTCTATGAGCTTGAGCTAGGTACTGAAGTGACCCAAAGAAATATGAGAGATCGTCCCTGTCCTCAGGACCCTTACACTCTTCTAATTCAGGGTCAACAAACTGTTACTAAAAGCCCATTTAGTAAATATTTTAACCTTTGTAAGCCATTCACTCTCCATCCCAACTTTCAACTCTGTCATTGTTAGTGCAGAAGTCGCCATAAGCCATATGTAAACAAATGAGTGTGGCTGTGTTCTAGTGAATATAGACTCTGAAATTTGAATTTCATAAATTTTTGCACATCATGAAATATTATTATTTAAAAAATTTTTTCAATCATTTAAAAGTGTAAAAACTACTACATCAAATTGAAAAGTTTCTGCACAGCAAAGGAAACCATCAACAAAGTGAAAAGGCAATGTATGGAAGAAAGAAAACATTTACAAACCATGTATCTGATAAAGGGTGAATATGTGTTTTGTTATTAACATATTAAATAACAAGATCTGGCCACTAGTCCATTAACTACCATGATTTTGAGGTAGTGATGAGTATACATGATACCCTGAGATACCTGTGTCTACTGAAATGTGACATGACAATGTGTGATTTCTATTAATGACAAAGTCATGGGGACTGAAAATACTTTTGTGGTTTGTTGCCTGCATTCATAATTGAAGAAAAATCTAAATTTTGATTAGAACTGCTAGAAGTAGCTTAAAAAATGTATTTTTATTTTCCATCCAAGTTCACTGACTCCCTGGCTTCTATGCACAGAACCATTGGAGAATCTTTGATCTCAGGTTAAGAGCTCCTGAGAAGTCAAGCAGAATGTGGTCTGGGCAACTGGGCATTTAGAAGGCCTTTGTCTCTGAGAGTACGATTTTAATAGAGATGAGAAGATAGAGGCTAAAATGAAGTGCATTGACTCAGCAAGGAGAGAGGAGGTTCTAACTGTCCTGTGCAACTCTGTCTCCATCCATGTGGTCTACGCCACCACTCCTTTAAGAGAAGGCAGGTTGGTGCCACTGGGCTCTGTATTAGAGTGCTTATGATGAGCGGATGTTGTGCCAAGTGAAGCAGGCAAACCCAAAGCGTTTAGAAACCATGTCATCTATCAACTGAACTTTTCAAGTATTCTTATTAAAACATGATTTTGGAAAAGCAGTTTGGAACAGACTTACTCTCCCCTAAGAAGACACTCCAGATTGTCCGAAACACTTGCTACGTCTTTAATTTCAACTTTACTCATGGGAACAGGATGATTATTTTCATTGGTTTTTTACATTTTTATAATTTTCTGATTATCTACAATAAACATGCATTATTTTATAATGGGCAAAGTCTTTATTTTACAAATAAGGCTTATTTCTGCTCTTTATTTTGGGATATCTCATCTGTATAAAAAATGTATAGGAGGGGCTGGCCCCATGGGCTAGTGGTTAAATTCAGTGCCCTCCACTTTGGCAGTCCAGGTTCGGTTCCTGGGTGCAGACCTACACCACTCGTTGGCAGCCATGCTGTGGTGGCAACCCACATACAAAATAGAGGAGATTGGCACAGATGTTAGCTCAGGGTGACTCTTCCTCAGCGAAAAAAAAAATGCAGGGGCCAGCCCGGTGGCATAGTGGTTAAGTTCACGTGCTCCACTTCAGCGGCCCGGGGTTTGCAGGTTCAGATCCTGGGAGCAGACCTACACACCAATTATCAAGCCATGCTGTGGCAGGCATCCCACATATAAAGTAGAGGAAGATAGGCACAGATGTTAGCCCAGGGCCAATCTTCCTCAGCAAAAAGAGGAGGATTGGGAGCAGGTGTTAGCTCAGGGCTAATCTTCCTCATCAAAAAAAAAAAAAGCATAGGAGAGAGTCAGTCTTTTTCCTCAATATTAAGTCAGAACTTGAAGGAAGGAAGAAGGAAAGAAGAAGGGAGGAAGGAAAAAAAAAGAAGGAAGAAAGGAAAAATAAAAAAACTATTTGGTTTCCTTACAGTTGCAAGTCATTCAACCTTAACCAGGCCCTGCTACCTCTTGGTAGTCCCATTATGCATCTCATATCCATTCCTTATCTTGCAAACACGTGAGTGAGCCTCAACTAAGCTCAGTCAAGCCTGGCCCAAGGCAGAACTGCATATCTGAGCCCAGCCCACATTACAGGATATGCTAATTTGATGTCTATTGCCTTAAGTCAGTGATTTTGGGGGGTGGTTTCTTACACATCAAAAGCTAACTAATACAAGTGTGTAATGTTGTTTTTTCCATATCTGCATTTCCGGGCAATTTTCCCATATTCCACGAGTCCTCCAAGATTAATATGCTGTGTGTTAGGATAACATCTACAACTGTTCTCATGACCCAGAGAGGTTCTTCTGAGTTGCGAGTATTTTCTTAGTGTCTCATTACCCATCCCGGGCTTCAAAATTCCAGTTACATTTGGCGTGCTACAAGATCACACCTGGACCTCAACATCACTGTCAATCACCACAACTCATTTCTTCCTATACCCAGGGACAGGACTCCACAAATCTGTGTTAAATTCCTCTTTAATGTTCCATAACCACAGAAGCTCCTTAGCTTTGAATGCTCCTTTGAAGAAAGACCCCATTCCTGTCACACTGACCACCATCAGGTGGCCAAGGGTCACTGCCTAGCTTTGTAAATTTAGGCAATTTACTTAACTGACTTGTGTTGGTTCTCAGTGTCCCCACCCATAAGATGGGGATAAAAATAATAGAATTTACATTACAATGCTGCCAATAGAATTACTGAGTTAATAAAGGTAAAATACTTAGAACAGAACCTGGCATGTAGGAAAGCATGCCATTATCATTATTATTCAGTATTGCAATGTCGCTCCTTATCCTCCTTCTCTGGATTTTATCAGCTTTCTTTCCTCTTCCATTTCTCTGTAGGGAGAAATGGATGCTAACCTAACAGGCTATTTTCTTTCAGGTGAAAATTCAAATAACTCCAACCTTTTTGAAAGCTCACACTTCAGGAATTCACCATTTGTGCTGCTTCAGAAACAGTATAATGATGTAAAGAAAAAGTTTGAAACATTTTTCTCTTGTAAATGGTCAAAGTTTGCCAGCAAGAGCAGGAAAGCTTATCCAAAGCCAGTAACATTTTTCAACTTAAAACTTAACAACTTGAAAGTCATTCAGAATTTCTTCAAGCCCCATTCCCCCTAAGTGAGATTTTGCTGGGAGCTAGCAGGGTTACAGGAACCTGCAGTGATGGGTGGGAGTTCTGGCAGCGTGCAGGCTGTGCACCTGCGGAGAAGTCTCCCGATGCGGATGGATATTAGTGCTACGTAAAATATCACAAAATGCTTTCAATTATAAAGTTGAACTCCAAAGAAAGATAGGAAAATTTCTCAGGTGTTGGGAAATTTTTCCTAGGTGGACTGAGATGAGCAGAAAGCAGCAGCTGAAGCACCCGTGGCCTTAGGGAGGCCTGAGACCAGGTGTGGGCCTCAAGGGCTAGGGCTTTAACATCACTCACACACACACACACCTGCACACATGCACACACACACACACCACACACACACACACACACCACA
This sequence comes from Ceratotherium simum simum, assembly GCF_057802395.1. Lineage (NCBI taxonomy): Eukaryota > Metazoa > Chordata > Mammalia > Perissodactyla > Rhinocerotidae > Ceratotherium > Ceratotherium simum. Next base: position 31,342,098 of record NC_141907.1, on the reverse strand, counting down.
CACACACCACACACACACACCACACACACACACCACACACACACACACACCACACACACACACACACACACACACACACACACACACACACACACACACACACACACACACACACACACACACACACCACACACACACACACACACACACACACACACACACACACACACACACACACACACACACACACACACACACACACACACACACACACACACACACACACACACACACACACACACACACACACACACACACACACATCCACACACACACATACACACACACCACACACACATACACACACACACCACACACACACACCACACACACACCACACACACACCACACACACACACCACACACACACATACACACACACCACACACACACCACACACACACACACACACACAACTGGAAATGTGGGCCCGGGCTGATAGGCAGGGAGTTGTTTTTATTTATATTATTTTTTTTCCTCCAAAAGTTCTGTTGGATTCTTTTTTCAAGTCTCCTTATTCATGGTGTCCTATCTTATCCCTTAGGGTCCAAGAAACCTGAAAGGACTACACCTCTGTGAAAAGGAAACTAGAAAAAATTTTGCTACAAGGATCAGGGAAGCTTGTAGTTTGCGTGAGATGCTGGGTGAAGATGAGGGTTGGGGGCTGGGCTGGGGGGCAGAGGTGGGGAGAGTGAGTTCATGATCTGAAATCAAAACTCCAAGCCTGTGTCACATGCGTATGAGATGTGAATTGCTGCTCACAAGTTCGTGCAGGAATCAAAAGCTAATAAAAGTAACACAAAAACAACAGTAACTAGGCCGGCCCCGTGGCTTAGCAGTTAAGTGCGTGCGCTCTGCTACTGGTGGCCCAGGTTCGGATCCCGGGCGCGCACCGACACACCGCTTCTCCAGCCATGCTGAGGCCACGTCCCACATGCAGCAACTAGAAGGATGTGCAACTATGACATACAACTATCTACTGGGGCTTTGGGGAAAAAAAAAAAGAAGGAGGAGGATTGGCAATAGATGTTAGCTCAGAGCCGGTCTTCCTCAGCAAAAAGAGGAGGATTAGCAGGGATGTTAGCTCAGGGCTGATCTTCCTCACCAAAAAAAAAAAAAATTTATTGTTTATGTTTAGATCTTGAATCCAACTAGAATTTACCTTTTGATATAGTTGTGGATATGTTTTGAGGTAGGGATTAAATTTTAGCTTTTCCGTTTGGATCGCTAATTATTCCAGAGTTTTTTACTCAATAGTTCTTTCCCTACACACCAAGATGCCACGTTAGTCATATACCCATTTCTTCTATATACACGTCCTTATTTATTATTTTCTTCCATTGGTTTATTTGTCCATCTCTCTCTGCCAGATTTGCTTGCTATATCTTTATCATAAATCTTAATATTTGCTAGTACAATTCCCCTCTTCTTATTTGGAAGAACTGTGAAGAGCCTGAGAATGTATCTATTTGCCATCTAACAAGTTACCCTGTCACTGTTTCGTGGATACAGGCAGAAGACATGAGGGGCTGGTGAGTCGGAGGCAAAGGACTTTCTGGCTCACAGGACAGCAGGCAGCATAAGCTCACATTCACCTCAGTTACTCTTGTCCCCAAGTCCCACGTGTGACATGGAAGAGCTGAGATGAATGCTGCGCACATCATAGTGAGGAACCCAAGCTTAGGAAACCCCAAACTTTTAAAGGGGGATGCTAGCAAGCCTGCCTATCCTTTACCCCAGAGGGAAACATTTCTAAAACATCCTGGATATTAAACAAATCTGCCCTATGCCCTGGAGGAAGACACTATTTCTGTCTTCCAAAGTTGTTTGCTACCCAAATATCCTTGAAAAGATAGTCCAGAAAAAAATCTGTCAGTGCCCCTGCTCAAAAGATGTGCAGAAATGCAAGAGACCAATGGAGCATTGTTTCCCAACATTTATTCTTCCTATTACTTTGCATATTATGGCCCTTTACTTCCATATGAATTTTAAGATCACTTTGTATAGTTGTTTTGGGTAGCACTATGCTGCTAGATATAAATCTGTACCCATCATTTTATAATTTTTTATTTATTTATTTTTCCCCCAAAGCCCCAGTAGATAGTTGTATGTCATAGTTGCACATCCTTCTAGTTGCTGTATGTGGGACGCGGCCGGAGAAGCGGTGCATCGGTGCGCGCACGGGATCCGAACCCAGGCCGCCAGTAGCAGAGGGCACGCACTTAACCGCTAAGCCACGGGGCCGGCCCCTATACACATCATTTTAAAATGTATTCTTCTTTTTTTTTTTTTTTTTCCGAGGAAGATCAGCCCTGAGCTAACATTCATGCCAATCCTCTTCTTTTTGCTGAGGAAGACCGGCTCTGAGCTAACATCTATTGCCAATCCTCCTCCTTTTTTCCCCCAAAGCCCCAGCAGATAGTTCTATGTCATAGTTGCACATCCTTCTAGTTGCTGTATGTGGGACGCGGCCTCAGCATGGCCGGAGAAGCAGTGCGTCAGTGCGCGCCCAGGATCCGAACGCGGGCCGCCAGTAGCAGAGCGCGAGCACTTAACCGCTAAGCCATGGGGCCAGCCCCTAAAATGTATTCTTTACAACCACATGTAAATAGTATCTTATAATTAATTAATAACTGTAATTGTAGGTATACAAAGCAATTAACAGTTTAAAAAAAGACCACAAAACAAAAACAAAACAGTTTAAAAAACAAGCAAAACAACAGCAGCAATAATAACAAGAGCAACAAAATAGCAAAACCCCTGGGACCTTGCAGAAGTAAATACAAAACTGCTCTGTAATAATATTTCTACAGAGTAGGGCACAAGAGACTCCCACAAATTAAATAAATAAATAAACAAACAAATCTCTGCTGAAAATAAAAACAAACAAATTCAAACACTAGAAAACAATCCACTGTGAGGGACAGTCAGCACACACCATACACTGAAGAAATAGCATCCCAAGAACTTTAGATTATAGAACAAGCTGAAAGAGGGAATAAAACAAGCATATTAAAAATCATTCAAAAACAAAAAGCAAAAATGGGAACCAAGAGGATAGAATGGGACACTAATAGTAAAAAGATAAATTTAAAAAGGAAGATTTGAAAAAAGATCAAAGAGAACTTCTAGAAACTAAAAAAAATATATATACAGAAATTTGAAACTCAAAAAAAACGGTTGGGGGCCGGGCCCATGGCTTAGCGGTTAAGTGCGTGCGCTCTGCTGCTGGCGGCCCGGGTTCGGATCCCGGGCGAGCACCGACGCACTGCTTTTCCGGCCATGCTGAGGCCGTGTCCCACATACAGCAACTAGAAGGATGTGCAGCTATGACATACAACTATCTACTGGGGCTTTGGGGGAAAAAAATGAATAAATAAAATTATAAAAAAAAAAATAAGGTTAAACAGCAGATTAGAAAAAGCTAACGAGAGACTAGTGAACTGGAAGATAGCTCTGAGGAAATTGCTGAAAAGCAACACAGAGATAGAGAAATGGAAAACAAGTGTATACCTAATATCATACAAAACTACAGAACACCAAGGGCAAAAAAAAAGTCTTACAAGCAATCAAATAGTGAGCAAAAGATGTCATCAAATAGTGAGCAAAAGACACAACCTCACTTATAGGAAGTTCAAGAACAGGCAAAACTAATGTATGATGTCAGGTGTTAAAATAGTGGTTATTGGGGCCACCCTGGTGGCATAGTGGTTGGGTGCACACGCTCCGCTTCAGCAGCCCGGGGTTTGCAGGGTCGGATCCCAGGCACAGACTTAAGCACCGGTTAATGGGCCATGCTGTGGCAGGCGTCCCACATATAAAGTAGAGGAAGATGGGCACGGATGTTAGCCCAGGGCCAATCTTCCTCAGCAAAAAGAGGAGGATTGGCAACAGATGTTAGCTCAGGGCTAATCTTCCTCACCAAAAAAAAAAAAAAAATAGTGGTTATCTTGGGAGAGAGGTGGGAGGGAAGGGATCCAACTAGAAAGGGGCGGCATGAGAGTACCCTTTTAGATACTGGAAATGTTTTATATCTTCATGGTTACATGGACACATAAATGTGTAAAGAGTCACTGAGTTGTACATTTCAGATTTTATGCACTTTATTGTATGTATATTAAACCTTAATAAAATACTTTTTTAAAAAAGCAATCAGAAAGAAAAAAAAAACTATCTACAAAAGGATGGCAGCTTGATTAACAGCACACTTTTGGTCAGAAACAAAAAAGGCCAGAACATAATTCAACAGTGACTTCAAAGTGCCAGGGAAAATAAACATCAACGTGGGCCCTTTATCTGGCAGAACTATTACTAACAAATGAAGGTGACAAAAGACATTTTCAGGTCAAGACTTAAACAACTTCTAAAATATGTGCTCCGGCAAGAAGAGGTAGGATGGATGAATTAAAATAGCAACCAGCTTGGTGAATCTACATAAGCATTAACTTTCAAAAATAAAGATTTTGAAGGGTTTTCAAAATTAAGTGGACTATCCTGTAGACACACACACACGAAATGATACGTGACAAAGTTATTCACTGCTGCATTGTTTGAAACAGCACAAATTAGACACAACCACAATATTCATCAATAGAGGAAATGATTAAACAGATTGCATTATATCCCTATTTTAAAATATTATTTGGAGCCAGCCCTGATGGCCTAGCGGTTCAAGTTTGGCACGCTCCACTTCGGTGGCCCGGGGCCCAGTTCCTGGGCACAGAACCACACCACTCATCTGTCAGCTGTGGCGGCGGCTCACATAGAAGAACCAGAAGAACTTACAACTATACACAACTACGTACTGGGACTTTGGGGGGTAAAAAAACAAAGGAAGAAAAGAGGAGGAAGACTGGCAACAGATGTTAGCTTAGGGCAAAACTTCCCCTGCAAAAAAAAATGTATATGTATTATTTGGCCATTAAAAAGAATGAAATACATTTCTGAGTATGATATAGAATAAATTTATTTCTATATGAGTCAGATTTTTCTGCATTAACTACTACAACATCTCAGTGGGCTATGACAATGAACACGGATTTCTCATATGCTCCATCTACAGGGAAGGAAGGAGTGAATAATCACAAACATTAAAATGCTTTCGCAATTGCTCAATGAAAAAAGCAGAGTGCAGAACACTGTGTACAGTGTTGTACCACTTGGATAAAACAAATCAAGACAAAAGAATCCATCATGTAATTGTTTTATATACAAGATCTCTGGGAGAATACACTTGAAACTGGCAAAGGTGGTTGCCTTCGTGCATAGAAACTGGGTGACAGGGCAGATTAGAGACAGTTCACTTTCTATATAACCTTTTGCACCTTTTGAATTTTCTACCATTTGAATATATTATGTAAGCAAACATTAAATTTCCTGTATTATTTGGGTGGAGGCTAGAGATATTAACTTTAAACCTGATTGAGGAAATTTACATGTTAAGATTTTAAGAGTAACCACAAAAAGAATAGGAAATAGCACAGGAAACAACAGGGGGTAAAAAAAATATCTTGAGCACTTAAAAAAAATATGCTTAAAAGACATTTGTGTTCCTTTTTCTGTGAACTATCTTTCTGTATCATTTGCTCCTTTTTCTCTTGAGTTGTTGATCTCTTTTGTTATTCATGTCTAGGGGCTCTTTGGAGAGATTAGGGAGATAAGCCCTTTGTGATACAAGTTGCAAATATTTTTCCCCAGTTTGTCACAGAAGATTCTATTTAATGTAGGCAAATTTATCAATCCTTTCTTTATAACTTGAGTCGGAGTTAGAAAGGCCTTTCCCACTCCAAGATTACAAAAGAATTAATCCCAAATTTTCTTTCAATACTTCCTCTAGGTCCTGTGTGTCTCATTTCCCCAGGCAAACTTTTCTCTCCTTTGGCAGGAACAATAATGAGTACATCTGTGTGTCATCCATGGGGCCTAATGTTCTATGAGCGTTTTCTCCAATAGCTAATAAATTTCTACTGATGGTCTAAAATTTCTCCCTAATCACCGATTAGTGTCATCCATGATCTAAGGCAATTAAAAAATGTCTTCAACAATGATTTTGAAAAAATGATTCAATTTCATCTCCATTACAGATAAGGAAATTGAGGTTTAGAGATGCTAAAAAACTTGTCCAATACCACATAGTTAGAAAGTAGTTGGAATTGAAACTCAGATAGTCTGGTTAGGGAGCCCACACAACCTTAACCTCAACAGGTTATAATGGTCACAACCTAGAAACACTAATTTTTTTTCTTTTTAAAAATTACTCTCAACATCTGGGAAATAAGGGCAGCAAAAAGATACAGGTTTTCTAAAACAGAGCTGCAAACACTAAATGGGTGGATTGTGAAACATAATTTATAAATCTAATTTGTTCATTTATCCAACGATAGTAATACTTAACACTTTGCAATGTATCAAGTGTTCTCACATAGACCACTTCATGTCATTCTTTCAACAAGGAGATATTTTAGCTGTTAAAATAGCATTTTTTCTATACTAGAATGGGAGGGAAAATGACATATGCAATGTTATTCATTGCTATGTTATATTAGCAAAGAATTGGAAACACCTTAAATGTCCTTCTAACTAGGAGACTGAAAAGCAGACGCAGAACAGTGTGTACAGCGTGCTACCATTTGTGAGCGACTGCATAATATTTCAACTTCTTCCTCCTTTTGAGTTTTCTAAATTCAAAAAACGGCCTATTCAATATTTCTTTCATTCTCCCAGATAAAATATATACCTTGCCACAAGCTCAGTCTGTTTCATCCACAGGTCAATCCATTTAACCGTAATTACATTTTTCTATTTTTTTTAGGTTTCCAGCCAGCCAGCCTCTGGCTTGTGCTGCTAACTGGTGATTCTTAAAGAAGCAGAACTCTCAAACCTTTTTGTTGTTATTATAGAGATGATATTGATGACAGAAAATAACATTGACCAAACTTTGTGTGACTTCTTTCAAAATCTTTTCCTATGTCTTACTTTGTGAAATCGATCCAGCCTGTTGATTGCCACAGAAATGCATACTGTGGCAAATTTCATGGCCGTCACACAACTTACCAGCTTTCTGTCAGCATCCTTTCCACAGAACGTGCTAAATGCATCCTCTCTGATGAGACATAGGATGTAGATCTCAAATGAGACCACCCTTCTCAAGAAACAGCACAAGCTCATCCTCATTTACGTCTCCTGGTATCTTATCAACAAAGATTGTGGTTCCAATTCTGGGTTGCACACTGGAGTACACACCATCTAAAAGAAGATCATCATACTTCCTGACTTGTGGTTACATCCACCCTGTACCTGGTCCACTCAAGGAAAGACTTCAGCAGATCTCTCTGTGGATTCTTTCATCTTGTTCACATTTCTCCCTTTGTTGATTGGTCTTTATAACTCGACACAAAAATGTAATTTTGTTCTAGACCAGGCAAGCAATCAATTAAAAGGAATCACTAAGAATCTACAGGTGTGACAAATCACTTTCTTTCAACTGTTGGAGCCTGAGAGCTCTGTGAGGGCATCAAGCATTCTTTCATGAAGGCTGACATAAACTACCAATCCTACCTGAAACCGTCCATCAGCTCCTCGTGCCCTCTTCTTGAAGTATTGTGTGAGTAACACTGGATACGTCAATTCATCCCTCCTTTTAACTGAACCCCACTGCCTTTTACCTGATCACTCTCTTATTATGCAGAGCAGAGCAGGGGTGGGCAAACTGCCATGGTGATAATCCATGGCACTTGGAAAACAACTAGCCTTGGTATGAGTGCCACCCCTCCCCAACTCCTATCAAGTATTCTTGCCAAAAAAAAACCCTGAATCAGATCATGCTTCTCAATCTTCTAAATCACTTTATAAGAAATATAAGGCACAGAGAAATGCCTCCTTGAGGAGGCAATTAGCAAAATCCAAAATGTGAGAAATCCTACAGGACAAATGATTTGGTAGTTTGGAATAAATTACAAAAAGGGGAAAAAAAAAGAAAAAAGAGACGAAGACTTTCTAGATTAAAAGAGATTTAAGAGACCTATTAATCAAACACAATGAGCGGACACTATTTGAACACTGATTCAAGCAAAGTGTAAACAACACATATGAGACAGCTGGGGAAATGGCATACTGGAGAATTGATGTTAAGGAATTGTCAACATTTTTAGGTGGGACAATGGTAGTATGGTTGTGTGTGTGTAAATAAGTCCTATCTTTTACAGATACATACTGAAATACTGACAGATGTGATGACAGGTCTGAGATTTGCTTCAGAATTGTCCCATAGCAAGATGGGGAGTGAGCGGGATTTAGATACCAAGATTGGGCATGAATGGAGGATTTGCTACAGCTGGATGATGGGTACGTGGAGGTCCATTGTACCATTCTTTGTATATATTTGAAATTCTCCATAATAAGTTTAAAAATAAAGACAGGTCAGACATTAAAGTCACTGAAGGTTCTGGGCAGGTGTTTTGAGGTGGCGATTGTCAGAGTCGACTGGAGGGAGGGCAGCTGGGGAACGGAGTGGGAAAACTGATTTGGGGCAGGGCTGCGCTGAACACCATTTGAGGACATCTGAGTCGGAAAGTCCAAGTAGGTGGGTGGTCATACAGGGTGAGAACTTGGGAGAGACGTCAGCTATCCTATACTTTGGACAATTACAGCCACGAGCATAAAGAAGCTTTCAGAGGGCAGAGGATCCAATGATTACAGCTTATGGAATAAACCAACTTAGGGTTCAGAAAGAAAAACAAGGAATCCTGTGGAACCAGCAAAGCAGATAATTAGCCCAAGCCTCCACCTAAAGTTTACTTTCGTTTTATTAAACAATAGGAACCCTTATCAGAGCTGGAGCTGCATTTCACTCCTGCCACCTAGAGATTTTTAAAAAGTTTTTTCCAGTTAAGGTGAAATAGTTCGGAACGATGTATTTTAAGGACACAGTCAGGCTCATCATCTCTGTAAACTGCACGCCTAACTTCCCTTTGGAAGTTACACAATGCTATTTTGAAATGGTTTCAAAAGCTATTTAGACCTGGCTAGCTCTTAGGTCTGTGTGCCCAACTCCATTTTGCACCAGTTTTGGATGAAACACCCAAGTGGCTTTTTTTTTTTTTTTGTGAGGAAGACCAGCTCTGAGCTAACATCTATTGCCAATCCTCCTCCTTTTTTTCCCCCAAAGCCCAGTAGATAGTTGTATGTCATAGTTGCACATCCTTCTAGTTGCTGTATGTGGGACGTGGCCTCAGCATGGCCGGAGAAGTGGTGCATCGGTGCGCGCCCCAGATCCGAACGCGGGCCGCCAGTAGCTGAGCGTGCGCACTTAACTGCTAAGCCACGGGGCCGGCCCCCAAGTGGCTTTAACTGGACCTGAGTGGGAGGTGGCTGACAGCTCTGTTTCTCAAATTTTATTTTCAAGGACTGACACAAGGGAGCCAGGTCAAAAGAGACCAGACTCCCCAACACTGCTGCCCATCCTGGTGACCACACACTCATGTCAGAGGGCCTTGCCTCTCCAGACAGATGTCTTTCTCCTGCAGTTAATCTGAGTAGTCATTGTACTCTGCTTACCTGGAGAAGTCGGAGGAAGAAGTGATGTTATTTTAAACTTCGATTCTCATCTGCCTAGGAGCGTGACATCTTGCTTTCAATGGTTGAGTTATTCTACACAAATATGCTTGTAGCCAAGAATGGAACAAAAGGATGGTGCAGGGAAATGATATGCAAATAGCCTCCCAGAGCCAAATTGTTTTGAATAAAAATGTAAGGAATTTGAACTTGACAGTCTTGAAAAAGATGATCCAAAAGGGGGCATTACCGAACTGCTTTCCCACAGTTCAAGTACTCGACTATTGTAATGCAGCACACTACACTGCAATTATCTGTGTGCATGTGTATGTCTCTTGCTGGACTAAGTTTGAGATCAGGATGCATGTTTATTACCCGTATCCAGAAAAGTGCCTGGCTCATAGCAGGATTCAAACATGACTCAGTCAGTGAACATATGAATGAATGCACAAATAGCTCTGAGTATTCGGTCTTTTAGGATGCAGAAATTATAAATATGATTTAGATGCCATCCTTTCAAAATCCCTTCAAAGTAGGACATACACATTTGTTCTGTCACTTAAAGCATTTATTATTAAAACCACGAGTTTCCAATGTCATGAAATAACAATACTTTCTCTTAATAGCATGATCATTAAGGTAAACTGACAAGATAAATAAATGAGAGGGACTTCCAATGTTTCTTAAAGGAAAGAGAAATAGCTGTTATTTATTTCATAGCGAGATGACAAAAAAACAGTTGGCCTGCATTTTCTCCCATAAGTCAGTCTCTCAGACTTCACTTGGGATTTGTTCTTTCCATGCACCAAGAGAAAATGGGCTGTCACCTCTACACTCAAATTGGACAGTCTTCCCAAGCAGGTTTAGCTATTAGCACGCAGAGGGACTGCCATGCCAGCACACACTCCTGATCACGAGTTACTGCCCTACAAAACATCTTCCTGGCACCTGCAGGCCACGTGGTTCTGCTTTGCTTGTCCCCAGTTTCAGCGCACACCCCCTTCAGGCTACAAGGCAAGGCAGGCTATGAACACAAGGCTGCCCCTCTTTGGTACAAGGTGTTTTTCCCTCTATCTCAGCTGTTAGGTCTTATAAGAGGGCTAGGCAAGCATTCTGCCCAAGAGAATTGCCAATGATCTACTGTTGCTGATAGTGCCTTTTATAGATTTCCACCTAATTTAAAGATCTGCAGCATGAAATGACCTCAGAGACCATTTAGTAAAATTTCTTCATTTTAAAAATGACAAAATTATCACCCAAAGTCCAGAGTTTACATTAGGGTTCACTCTTGGTGTTGTACATTCTATAGATTTGGACAAATGTATAAAAACATGTATTCACTATTACAGTATCATACAGAGTATTTTCACTGCCCTAAAAATCCTCTGTGCTCCGCCTATTCATCCCTCCTTCCCCCTAACCCCTGACAAACAATGATCTTTTATTGTCTCCACAGTTTGGGTGATAATACTATGCCAATGTAGGTTCGTCAATTATAACAAATGTACCACTCTGGTGGGGGACGTTGGTAATGGGGAAGACTGTACATGTGTGGGGCAGTGGGTATATAGGAAATCTCTGTACTTTCCTCTCAATTGTGCTGTGAATCTAGAACTGCCCTAAAAAAACTCAAAAAACTGTTTGTAGAGAGGACACAAATCTAACACTTCTTTTTTCAGAGAACAGTTTGAGACTAGAAAACAGTATAAAGCAAAAATAAATGTAGCTTCTACAATTAAGCAGCTGACAGAATATATTGAATATTATAAGTTTAAGAGTTCTGGTAGGGCACAAACTATGTATTACTAAGATATAAAAACATCTTTTCCTTTATTTTAGGAAACTGATTATCAATAGTATTGTAATTTTTCATTGTTATGAAACTGTTAATAACCATTTAGGTTAACAATAATAATAATAATGGGTAATCATTTGCTTTAAAAATAGAAAATCGTATAAAATACATAAAGTATATAAAGCACAGCTTGGTCCTAGCTCAATGGGAGTCATTCTGGAAGGTTATAAGGCCATCAGTTATGAGGAGGGTAGAAGGCACAGATGAAATAATAAACCTGGAAAAGGAAATCTATTATAATAAAGTCTGGTTTTAGATTTTAATCACATACAAACAAGGCAAAAAAATCAAAGTCAGGTAAATAGTCAGGTAAAAAGTCAGCGATAGGTATAAGTTATCGCTTATAGTCCTTGCTGCCTCAGGACCAAGAATTACATTAAATTGTGCTAAAGCAAATGACCATACAATAAAGTTCTTTGCAAGTTTCAAATAGCCAATTGTTTGATTCAAGATTTAAAGAGATAAAATGAATGTTAACAGATTGAACAAAAATGGTTAAGCTGTTTTTTCCGAGCACACATACAATGTATAATGGTGTGTTATTAGAACTAAAAAGTTTTAGGTCGAAGAAACATTATTTTTTTAAAGTATCTCTTGCTCCACTTGACAGGTTCCTGTGAATTGTATTTTCCCTAAACATGAACACAACATTTGATCTGTTCATTTATTTTACTTTTTAAGCAATTGATAGAAATGTAAATAAATGTAAATATACATATACCTAAGAGGTGGCTATCCTACATGTGACAGCCCAGAATTTAGTACTTGTTTTTTTTTTTTTTTTGGTGCAGAAGATCAGCCCTGAGCTAACATCCATGCTAATCCTCCTCTTTTTGCTGAGGAAGACCAGCTCTAAGCTAACATCTATTGCCAATCCTCCTCCTTTTTTTTCCCCAAAGCCCCAGTAGATAGTTGTATGTCATAGCTGCACATCCTTCTAGTTGCTGTATGTGGGACACGGCCTCAGCATGGCCGGACAAGCAGTGCGTTGGTGCGTGCCCAGGATCTGAACCCGGGCCGCCAGTAGTGGAACGTGCACACTTAGCCGCTAAGCCACCGGGCCGGCCCAGAATTTAGTACTTGTATAGGCTTTCTGGCTATTTCAATAATTCATAAAAACAATTATAGAGAAGACGTATATGTGTTATTTATTCTAATTAAAGCATATGAATTACAATATATTTTTGAAAGTTAGTTATTTTTAAAATCTTCATTTTTAAATTTAGATAATGCCCAGGCTTAACCTTTCAATAGGAATGTTGGTTTATTAGGTTTGGCTATCTTTATTCACCTTAAAGATCAAACATAGAACAATGAGGAAAACACGTAGGTCTATTAAAAAAATGTATAAATACCTGTAGCGATAGCTTAAATCATTTGGCCCTCAAAAATATTCCTTAACAAATGAAGCTCCGCTCAATTGTGTGTAAATGTAATTATGCCCAAAGCTGGAATAGTCTACTCTGCCTTTGGCTGCAGGTTATACTTTTGTGGCTGGAAAAAATATTCTTCAATAGCACTGACTAGTTCATTTAGTTCTTTCTTCAGCTGCTCAGGATCACTGGAAAACAAGGGGAAAAAAATTCCAAATCAGTGGATTATTCCAAAGGGTATTTTAAAAACTCCCCCCACTGATCAAGTAACACTAAAATTTAACCTTAAGAGGAGGGCTAAATCAGACAAAACAGAACTCCAGTGACGTAAGCGTGGGAACACATCTGTTAACTTGGACAAAAACTCCCATGAGACAATATCCATTCTTTTCCCCAAAAGTTTTCCCAAAGTTTCTACTATAAACAAAATTATCCCTTTGCACTTTTCCTAAGAATTTTAAAGAAACACAGTGTTTGGCCTAACATCCCTAAAAGATTTACAATGTTAGTACTTAACAGTGCAGAGAAAACTTTCATCACTCCAGTTGTCATTAAATCTTGCTCAACTTTCACAAACGACATCTCTGCTAAGTCCCAGGTCTCCCAGGATACGAATGTTCCTGATCTTGTTTGCCCTCAAACTATTGGAAGCTAAGCTGCGGCCTCATCTGTAAGGCCCTCCTAGAATGGACAGAGATGGGGAGCCTCCTAGTGGGCCTGCTAGTCACAAACGTGAAACTCAGACCCCTTGGGTTTATCTTTTTTATGCTACCTCTGGAACAAAAGGGTCACAACTAAAGCATAAACAAGAACCTAAGGAGCTAGATCCCTCTAAGGAAATCAAGTTTCAAGCATGTGGAAAATACTAATTTATGTGCAAACAATTAGAAGGTTGATAATAGATAAAACAAACTTGTAATTAGGCTTCCAGCAGCTTCTGTGTCAGGCTGCTAGCATAATGTGAATTACTATAAGTACTTAAAGCAAAAAAAGCTGAATTAAAAAAACTAAATCCTTCAATTCCAACTTTCATTACTTCATACTTGACCATCTTTAATATAAGCAAACTTTATTTTAATGAAAATTGCAATCCTTGTAATTAGTTAAGATCATTTTTACATTGTAATAGCTAGCCAGTACAACTAAACCAATTCATTTTATTACAAACATTAATTCTGGCTCTACTACTTATTAGCTGTGTGCCCTTGGGCAAATAGCCTCTCAAAGGCCCAGATTCCTCATTTGTAAAATTGGGATAAAGACTTTATCTTCTCAAGAGAGTTGTATAGATTGAGATAAACTATATAAAGCAATTAGCACAGAACCTGGCCCCAAAACCTCAATAAATGTAGCTATCATTATAATTATTTTTATCCCCATTGGTAACACATAAAGTAATTATGCTTCATGAGTACATATGAATCACACACGTCTTTTTTTCCTTCCGCATAAATGTGCTTTGAAAAAAATAACAGCTCTAAGGAAGGCACATTAATAATTATTATTTTTGTTTTATAATATACCTAAAATTAAAACTCATCAGTGAATTTTGTATATATATATATATATATGTATCTCCTACCAGTTTGTTTCTCTGTTAGAACCCTGTCTAATTATTATCTAAACCTTGGGATAGTAAAAGATATCTTTGTTCTTAGGAGATGTGTATTGAGGTCCACGACTTACTTTCAAATGGCTCAGGGAAAAAAAAAAACAATCCCAAATATACAATAATTTATGGAAACAGAGAGAGCAAAAATCACAAGATATTGCTGAGTCTAGGTTGGGGGAGGCAAACTATAGTTTGTGGCCTGTTTTTATAAATAAAGTTTTATTGTAACACAGCCACCCCCATTCCTTTATGTATATGGCTACTTTCACGCTATAACAACAGAGCTGAGTAGCTCAACAGAGATCATATGGTCTGTAAATCCTAAAATATTTACTATCTGGCTCTTTACTGAAAGTTTGCCAACCCCTGGTCTAAGTGACGGGTATGTGGGTATTCACTGCACAATTATTTCAACATTTCTGTAGGTTGGAAATTTTTCAAAATATAAAGTTGGACAAAACTAAAGATATTTACCCCCACAAAAATATTTTTTAAAAGAAAGACTTATCTTAAAAAGGATTTTCCATTCTAAAGGATTAATAAGTTGTGAAATTCTATAAATAAATGATATTCATGGTATAAAATATATTAATAATATTTAAGGTTATCAGAAAATAAGGAAATCTCAGCCATGGCTTTATTGCTATTGTCCATTAGGTATGCTGGTGACTTGCTTGAGCACTGACAGCATCTCCATTGCCTGACCTAGTACCTAATGTCCCAATTAATAAATGCAAGCAAAATTTCAATGAATATAATCAAAGGACAATTTTTCAAAGTATTTTTAGCAATTTATAAATTAATATTTGAATTTAAGTCCACTCAATAAGCCACATGAAAAACGTAAATACTGCAAATCCTTAAACATTAAATAGTATTGTTATTATAAAGGAAAATTTTCTGAAATATTAGATACATTTTGATAAGAGAATGAAAAATAAAAGAGAAATATACAGAGAAAACATCTTTAAATTGGACTAACGTCCACTTGTTTTCAAAAGAATGAGTTGTAGAAATATGAAAACACTAAGTGAGAATGAGAATTACAAAAAAATATCGATGGAAAACCATATTCAATATAGTAACAAATAGCTTATTATTTAACACACGTGGAAACATTGATACATGAACAATATTACAATAAAATGTTGGTAATACAGAATGCTTACAAAATGAGCTGTTTTATGTGTTTGTGCACGTTGCTTAATCATCGAATTTTTGCCCTTTAAGCACAAAAAGGCTTTAAATGGGAATTCATGGCAAAATATATTAGCCAGTACCATGACTTCTTCAATATGTTTGAATATCATGATGTTTGAGGGCCATAATCATGACTTTGTCTGTTGGACTGGCGCTCTTATTCAGAAGATTCAGGCCCATTTGAGTGTGGAACGCTATTATGATAAACCCGCAGAGTGGTGAACATAATAATGAGTCCTTGTATCCATGTTTTACAATTTTGTTTTGCTTTAATATTTCTTGCTTTGCTACCAGAACTCACTTCTCCCTGCCTAAGGAAAGTCTACCTGTAACAATTCTTTCTCCACCCCTGTAATTTGCTACATCTAATATGCTCTTGGCTTGCCGAAGATGCTCAAACATTTTCCTCGGCTTTTATTTCCACATAGTGAAAATTTCATTCACAAGCCCAGAAAAACCCTTCTATGAGCAAAGCTTTGGTGTGTATATGTTATAACAACTACCTAGACCTATGCTGTCTACTACAGTAGCCACTAGTCACATGTGGCTATGGAGCACTTGATGTGGCTAGTGCAACTGAGGAACTGAATTTTTAATTTAACTGAAGTTTAATTAATTGAAATTCAAATTTAAAACGGACAGTTGATTCATTTATTGGAAAACAAGTACTTTTGGAGCAACTTGGGTATTAAAATCGGCTTTTTCAACGTAAATTTTATGAAATCTAAACACAGATCAAGTTTTTCTGAAAAAATTTAGCATTCAAATTGAGATATGTAAAGTATAAAATACTAAATGGATTTTGAAGACTTAGTGTGGAAAAAAAAGTGAACTATCTCATTAACAACTTTTATATGGATTACACGTTGTAATGATAATATTTTAATATACTACGTTAAATAAAATATATTATTAAAATTAATTTTACCTGTTTCTTTTTACTACAGTCACAAGTTGCTTAACAATGGGGATACGTTCTGAGAAATGCATCATTAGGCGATTTCATCATTGTGCAAACATCATAGAGTGTACTCACACAAACCTAGATGGTGTAGTCTACTACACACCTAGGCTCTATGGTACTAATCTTATGGGACCACCGTCACATATGCAGTCCATCATTGACTGAAACATCGTTATACGGTGCACGACTGTATTTAAAAATGTGTCCAGTAGAAAATTTCAAATTGCATATGTGGCTCACATTTTATTTCTATTGGACTGTGTTGATTTAATCCACCTTTTAAAGAAATATTTCCTGATTCTTAACTGTATTCTGAATAGGGAGTGGTAGTTAACTGAGTGTTAAATAGGTATGCAATATCACATTTACACGTGTTAACTACACATACCATGGTTATTAAATTTTAAAATGTTACAGTTGTTGGAAAGTGACCAACTTCAACCCTTTACCACGGTCACAAAAGCATGACCTGGAAGCTACCAGACCATCAGTTCTTTGGCGCCAAGGACTCTTTCTGATAGGGCTCTTTCTCCCTCCTAGAACCCAGCACAGACTTACGCACAATAGGTGCTCAGAGATATTCGCTGAATGCATGTGCAATGGATTTTAACTTACTGTATCAGAGACATGGAGAAAAAGAGAAAAACTCATTGGTCCTAGCCTCAAATAAAAAGTACCAGAAAAAGGAAACTTAATTACTATTACTGAAATCAGAAATCAAATTTTTCCATGCAAAGGAAGTAAGGAAAGAAGTAAGTAATAAAGTAGGAAGCAAGCACTCTTGTCCCTGTGCCCTTCAATCAGCTCTTACTGTCACAATATTGCTGCAGGTTCTGAAACAACCTTCCTAATTAAACTACATGTTGGGAAGATGAAATGTTTTACTTAGCATTTGAATAGAACCAATTGGGAAGTCTGGGGAACAAAAATGACAGCAGCTGCCATCCACATCATACCTGTTTCCAGGGGGAGCGCACAGTTCTGAATAGTACTTGATTTTGGGCTCTGTCCCACTGGTCCGCATGGTGGCCACGCCTCCATTAGCAAAGGTAAAGGTGATCATTTGACTGCTTTTACTAGTAGGGAGGACCTAGGAATTAATTTACACATGTTATAAAGTTAAATAGTAACATAAACAGTTCTGGCCTATTTCCCCCCGGATACGCAAGAAAATAAATGCCAAATATATTCGTTAGAAAAGAAGAACATTTTTGAGGAAATCAGAAAATGTACTCCATATGAATGACATACTAAATGATAATAATAAGGTAATTTGTAAAAAATTAAGTAACTTTGTACATTAGCTTTTTACCTCCTTAGTTCTGTTAATTAAAGCTACTCAAGTTTTATTAAAATTCACAAGAAATTGATTTAAATGATTAATAATTCATTACAAAAAACCCCCACAATAACGCTAGACCTTATTTCACTTTGCAAAGGAAAGTCTATTAAGAGACTTTTTTTTTTTTTTTTTTAGGTAAAGCTTCTGGCAGATGTATTCATAGCTGATTGCTCCCCAAACTCCACTAAAATGATAGATGTAAAAAAACCCCAAAAAAACACAAGGGCAAAGGAGAAAAGAGGAAACAGCAGTTGATGAGGTTGCCAACCAGTCCTGGAAGCCAGAAAACAGACGGGGGAGCAAAACTGATCTGATGGAACCAGAACAGTGGCAGCTGAGCGTCTGCAGGGGACAGACAAGAACCGGTCAAGGTGCTCGGCAGAACCCTGGCAAAGCTCCCCTCCTGGAGGCACCAGGTACCGCAAAGGGCAGGGGCGAGACAAAGGTGGTATCTGAAAGGAGCTATCAGGCCCTCCCAGATCCTCACCCTCTGCCCACGCAGCCAGGCAACCACCTCGTCAGGAGACGGTTTTATCCTCTGGTATAACCGAACCAGAAAGACTCAGGAGTTGGGGACAGGAGGCACCGTTGCAGGGCTGGGTATGATGAAAACAGAGAGTAAGTCAAAGTCCACACTGAATGCTGACACTCCTCCTCTCATGCCTCTCACACCTCTCCACTGTTCCAGGGCCTCAGCACCTCAACTTACAGCCCTCAGGTGGGAGATCAGGGTGGGAGTTAGGCTTCCCAGATGGAGGCCCCTATACATAAACGTTAATTTGCTACCCGGTCTCCCTGGAGTGAAGGATGTCAGTTGACAAGGCTTGTGCACGTACACAGAGCTTCCAATCAGCTTTTTAGTGCCCAAAGGACAATTAAGGACGGCCAGACTTTGGGGAAAAGACATCAGATAAAAGACAAATTCCGAAAGAAACAAAAAACTTGGAAGAAATAAAGACAAAACAGAGGAAAAAAGATCTATATATATATATTTTTAATTTTTTTATTTTTTTTGTGAGGAAGATCAGCCCTGAGCTAACATCCATGCTAATCCTCCTCTTTTTGCTGAGGAAGACCGGCTCTGAGCTAACATCTATTGCCAATCCTCCTCCTTTTTCTCCGCAAAGCCCCAGTAGATAGTTGTATGTCATAGTTGCACATCCTTCTAGTTGCTGTATGTGGGATGCGGCCTCAGCATGGCCAGAGAAGCGGTGCATTGGTGCGCGCCCGGGATCCGAACCCGGGCCGCCAGTAGCAGAGCGCGTGCACTTAACCGCTAAGCCACGGGGCCAGCTCGAGATCTATATTTTTAAAAAGCTATAATTAATATCCTTAAGAGAACTAAGATTTCATCTACATGAAACAAGAATAGGATGTTATTTTTAATAAATTGGAGAATAAGAACTGAAATAAATAGTCAACAGAAGCACTGAAAATTAGTGTTGAGGAAATCTCCCCAAAAGTAGGACAAGAAGATACAGACAGACAATAGGAAAGAAAGAAACATGGAAAGCAGAGCATCGGTCCTAGAAAGCCGACATCTAACTAAGAACTCGTCAAGAAAGGGAGAGCACAGAAAATTCAGGTGAAGACGTTATTTGAAAAATAACCATCCAGCCCCCTCCTTTGATACAAAAATCAAGAAAATTTCTCAGAACTGAAAGAATTGACTCCACAGACCAACAAAGACCCACCAAGTGTCAACAAACAGGAATGAAAAGAGACCCATACTAAAGGTACATCACCGAAATTATAGAACCCAAAGTTTAGCGGAAAGTTCCTAACACCTTCCCATAGATTAAAAAACAAGTTGCAAGGAAAGGACTGAGTGAGTATGGCATCAACATCCCTGTATGCAGCACACAGTAGGCCTCAACTAGCTTCTGAATGAATGAATGACTAGATGCTCAACAGCAACTCTGGAAGCTAAACAATAATGGAGCAACACTTTTAAAACTGTGAGTCAATAAAGTGTGAGGGCAGAAGAAGACATTTTCAGACCTAAATGCCTCCAAAAATTTACCTGCCACTTTTCTTAGGAAGCTACTAGAGGGTGTGATTTAGGAAAACAAACATAAGAAGAGGAAGTCATGGGGTCTAGGAGCAAGGGACTCAACTCTGGTGAGTGGTGAAGGGCATTCCTGGGATAACAGCTGTGCACCCAAGCCAGAGAGGAGCCAGACCAGGAGGGAGGCCACTGGAAACAAAGTGGAACTGATAGAATAGCCAAATCATTGGACCATGTGGAAAACTCTACTGAGAGGTATTTGAAGGATGTGGGAAGAACTGCTGGTAGTTACATAGAAATCCAAGCAAAAGAAAGAACAAAGTAACAATTATAGGAAAATAATTCTTTATACAAATTAGGGAGACAATCAAAGTACACAACTTAGCTAAGCAGGAAACAATAGCTACTAGTCATAATAATACAAGCACGGAATCCGATATCACTAAAAGTTGTGTATAAATGCACTGTGAGGCCAGGAGAGAAGGGGGAATAGTGAATGTGGGACATGTAAGAACTAAATCCTTATCTCCATAATAGCAAATTAATAAAGCCTAACACCGATAAGTCAAAACATCACCATGAGTACATTATTTAGAAAACTGGTGGTAAGTACCAGGAGAGACAACTGAGAGGGAAGGTGGTTGTCTTGGCACATGGTCATGAGATGCTAGGGATCAGAACTGCCATGTTTCAGCATAATTCTTTTAATACAATTTGTCTTTTAAAAACATATTATAAGTAGATTTAAATAAAAACATATAAAAAGGTACATATCCATCCAAGAAAATGTCTAACATTGAGATTCTTACTCTCCTTCCTCTACCCCCTGCCATAGGTAACAATACTCTTCTGCCATATCGGAGCCTTCTTTTGACTCCAGTGGTGAACCCACATGGTGTGAAGAAAGCAAACTCATGCTCTACAGCTAACAGCTCCCATACATTCAGAGAATAGGGTAAAACTAGCTGGAAAGCAAACAGTGGTTCTCAAACTGTGGACCAGCAGCAGCAGCAGCAGCTGGGAACTTGTCAGAAAGGCAAATTTTTGGCCCCCACCCCAGACCTACTCCCTCAGAAACACCAGGGGTGGGCTGCAGCACTTGGTGTTTTAACCAGGTGGCCAGGTGATTCTGATGCAAGTTTGAGAACTGCTGAGAGAGGAAAAGCTGGATCCGGAGTCCAAAGAACCCGATTCTACCCTGACCGTCTCCAACTAGCTACGTGACTGCATGCAGATCCTGCGCTTCTGAGTATTGATGTCCTTATGCATTAAATGACAGCACTGGCTTAGACGACTACTGAGAACATTTTTAGTTCTAGCCCATGATTTTCAACTTTCTATGTCTTTTTAGAGCTAATTTACAATAATGCCTAAATGCCTAAAATCAGCTTCAATTAATTATATGATTAATAAGTTAAGCTATTCAAAGTATAATAGATGGTAAATAGAGAAGAGTTTGACAAAAGTAGACATTACTTACAGCTTTTTTATCAGGCTGGCTATCATCATAGCCAGTGGTAAGGTCCCTAATGCCAGAAATTGCAAATTTGCCACAAGTTTTTGGATAATTATTCTTCCCATCGTAGTTTCTAAGGTTTTCAAACAATTTTTTAATGGTGTCTGGATCATGGCAGATAAAATATGAAGCTTTGGTGATATGGTACCCATACCTATCAAAAGAAATACAAATAATAAAATAACTAAGTCATGGGGATATAATATACAGCACGGTGACTATAGTTAATAATACTGTACTGCATATCTGAAAGATGCTAAGAGAGTAGATCTTAAAAGTTCTCAACACAAGAAAAAAATTTGCAACTATGTGTGGTGATGGATGTTAACTAGACTTACTGTGGTGATCAATCTGCAATATATACAAATATCAAATCATTATGTTGTACACCTGGAACTAATATAATGTTATATGGAAATTATATCTCAATAAAAAAACAAATACATACAAAATGAGGAAAAAATAATTCCACATAGTGTACACAGAATATGTATCAACCAGTATATTCTAAACTAAATGAAACAAATAACCATGACTAGCTTCAAAGGAGTAATTTAGCATAAAAAAGAGGCACAACAAGCCACCCCAGGGATCACCAAACTGCTGCCTGGCCGTCAGCCTGTATTTGTAGGTAGAAGATTTATTGGAACACAGCCACACCACACCCATTACATTATGTACTGTCTCTGGCTGCTTCTGCAGTACAAAGGCAGAGTTGAGTAACGACTATGAAGACTAAACAGATGTTTCATGAACACACTTAACCTTTTTTGACCTCGGACACTTAAAATCACATTCTTCGGTTAACCATTTCTGTGACTAATGTTCTCATTTGTTAAGGATTAATGCAATCATGAATGGTAACACTACTAAGTGATTAAGTATCAAAAGGAAAAAGTGATCTCTTATTTATTTTTCATAAAAAACAGAATTCATAGCTAAAGTAAGAGCATCAGAAAGCATATTAGTATTTCATGCACAAGAACATAAAACATTTAACAATATCACTGTTGGTGATGCATGTTAACTAGACTTATTGTGGTGATCATTTCACAATATATACATATATTGAATCATTATGTTGTACACCTGAAACTAATTAAAAATTACTTCAATTAAATAGAGTCAATAGAAACTTACTCAACATAGATGGCCTTTAGCTGCTGAGACAGAGACAAATTCTTGGTTGCTAGAAAGCTAGCCAACTCTGCACTTATGACAGCGGCACTGATGCCATCTTTGTCCAGGACAAAAGGGCAGCACATATATCCTGCAAAAACACGTGTCAGACATACACCCTTGGGAGTGGGTTCCTTTACAACATTGTGTGCACATATCTAAATGCATCCTGCCTATCGCATACCAGGTTGTATGGTATGAGTACGTGGATGCTTCTCATTTCCCACCGTAACATTTAAGAATCTAGCCCAGTGCCTAGTGCACAGCAGGCCTTCAAGCATTATTTGTTGAATAACCTGTAAGGAGGTTCTCCCTCCTGAAAATCATGCTCATTCCCTAGGTCCAGCCCCGATCCCTCCAGCTTGCATGAAACTGTTTCCAATTGTTCTAGTCAATGTTTATTCTGTCTTCTCTGAATCCCTACAGTTCTTGTGAGTTCATTTTTCATCTTGACACCTGGCCTATAATCTTTTGTGTGGTTACTTAACTAGATCTATGTAAACGGCGGTAAGCTAAGGTCAGTCTCATTCATCTCTTTCAGAGCCTCTACGTAATTGATATGCAATAAATATCTGATGAAAAAAATAAGAAAAAAATGTTTTAAATAAAAAGCTATAGAAAGACAAGACTCCAATTTTGACAACAAAAGCTGAGCTATTATACTTCATTCAATTAATCAGTTAAATGATGTGCATGTGTCAGTGCTGCAGGGCAAATACAGATGTCAGAAGAATATATATTACATAATAAGCACAATGTATAATAGCTTTTACTAAACTAATAGCTAAAATATCCCTGGCAAAACATGTGAATTTCAAGTTTCAATAGCCAACTCTCCTTTCTGCTCATTTATATTGACAACTTAAGACAAGTGTTTTCAGTCGTCCTGGCTGGACTTGAGGTTGTCCTTCCAGGTGACAGTCCACTTTGATGAAAGCCCACAACTGTGCCTTCTGCTTTCCTCTGGACAGACCTCCGCGGAGCACTTTCGGAGGTGGGTTGACTATATTAGGCCTGGATGTCAACATCACAGCTGAGGAAATATCACAACTCCCAAAATATGTGGATGCCTAAGCTACCAGCAGCCACATGCAGAACACCGTTGTGTTCAGTCATCCGGGGAGAGGATTCACTTTCTTACATTAATGGCTTGGTTCTTTGTGAGAGATTCTTTTTACTTGAAAAAAATGTGAGATGCCAGTTTTGGGGTAGGACAGTTCAGTGCTCTTTAAGCATCACCGAAGCAAAGCAAACTGCGCTCCTGTTTCACTGTTAATCTTTTGGACCCAAATCCAATCCCAAATCTTTTCCCATTTATTTGCATTCTATATACTAACTGATTCTATGATCCTCATTATCACTTCTTACCGATGGCTTCTTCAAATGCAAATAAGACATTTTTCCCCTGGTCTATTAGCTGTTTGGCTCGGTTTCCCATCCACTTAAAGCCAGTTAATGTTTCCTAAAGAGATAATCCAAAAGAGAAAGAAATGCCTTAGACTTTCTACACAGCAAAAGAAAGGAAAAAGAGCATGTCCCGCAAACACCTTACCTCAAAGTGGAAACCCTCCTTTAAGGCAATGGCCCGCAAGATTTTGGAGGAGACCGTGCTGGACAACATGTACACGTCTTTGAGGGTGCTGTGATCTTGGTTCTTTTCTTTCCAAGAAGTAAAGAGCCACCAGCCCAAGAGTGCCCCCAGCTCATTGCCTGAAAACACTCTCCATTCACCACTGAAAGAAAAAAACAACCCATGCGTGGCAGTGATCTTAAGCAACACACTGGGAGTCACTGGGACAGGACGATTAAGCCAAACAAGGCTCACAGCAGTTTCTGCAAGACTGTTCTTATTCTTTTTTTTTTTTTTTTGTGAGCAAGATCAGCCCTGAGCTAACATCCATGCTAATCCTCCTCTTTTTGCTGAGGAAGACCGGCTCTGAGCTAACATCTATTGCCAATCCTCCTCCTTTTATTTTTCCCCAAAGCCCCAGTGGATAGTTATGTCATAGTTGCACATCTTTCTAGTTGCTGTATGTGGGACGTGGCCTCAGCATGGCCAGAGAAGCGGTGCGTTGGTGCGCGCCCGGGATCCGAACCCGGGCCGCCAGTAGCGGAGCACGCACACTTAACCGCTAGGCCGGCCCAAGACTGTTCTTATTCTTGTTTAAATAACGGTCCAGAAATGTGACCGCCACTTCACAAACATCTAAGAGCTACCATGTCTCAGCCAGTTTGTCTACACAAACATCCTATCTTTGAAGAGCATATAAAATAAGTATGTCAGTGATGACACATAATGGTCTTATCTTAGTCTGAAACATAACAGAAATATGCTGGCATGATCCCCGCAAGTGTAACAGTTTGCATATCTCAATTTTCGGTCTGGTTAGTATTGCTGATTCTGAGAGGGTAATACTTGGCATTCTTTAAGATCGAGCTTGGTGCTAAAATGGTGAGGACACTAGAGAACAGATGTGTGATTTAGGTTCTTCTCTGTAGTCCGGTGGCTAGAAGTACATCTCACATTTCAGCCTGTATTGCCTGAGTTTAATTTTCTAAACACTTATATAGAATCGAAGCTGTTTCATCATAATCTAAAACGCTAACCCTTTGGCAGCACCCCATTGCCCCCAAAACATCATATATACTGTTTGACACCCCAAAACTGCCTGGACCTTGCCTACCTTTCAGCTCCCCACTTCCCTTCTAATTTACTTACTACTCGTCTGTATAAACTCTGCGGTCAAACTTGTCTCAAACACTGCATCAGCACCCCACAGGTATTCCTCTCTGGTCTGCTAAACCTAAATCCAACATTTCCTTGCAAGTCCAGCTCCTTACGAAACCCTTCAGCAAACACTGAACTGCAAAGCCAGCACCAAGCAAAGTACTTTGCCCTTATTAGGCATTGAGTTATTAATTGTAATAAAACCAATGATAGAATGAGGGAAGATAACAAATAGTAATTTCAATTCCAAATACATACTAGGCTGTGTTACTCTGCACTATGTCTGCCAATCGTGTGGCCCCCACATCAGCACCTTGCTCTATGGTTCAGTGAGATGATCATTTGCAAAATAAATGGAAAATATTTCCAAATAGGTCCAGTCTCCCCAGGGACATTTTACTGCCCAAGATATCACCTTTTATATTTTCTATTAGATAGATAATCACAATTAATTGTACCTGTCTTGTTTCTCTGCCACAGCAAGTCTATCAGCATCTGGGTCATTGGCTAAAATGATTTTGGCCTTGGTTTTGTCGGCCAAAGCAAAAGATAAAGTCTGAAAAAGAGTCAGAAAAGAAAGGATTACTTCAATCAAGAACTGAGTATAGTTCAGTCTTTAAAAGCATTCAGTTATTTAAGAACTAAAAGAGGACTTTCTCCAAACTAAGGCTGAATTTTATTTCTGGAGCTGGTCTTGGCTAATCACGTATTACTTCCTAAACCAGAGGTCAGATAATGTGAGCATCAACACACGAGCCATACCTCGCCCGGGGATTCGCCCCACATCTGATAGCGCGTGTGTGGCTGGACTAGTATTTCCAGGCCTCGCCCTGTGATCAACCTCACAAACAAACCAAAATAAACCGACTCCCTGAATATAATTGTTACTCTAACCTATAAAAATGTTAAAGGAAGCATAATTTAAATACACTTCTTCATATCAGAAAAATAACAATTAAGGAATAAAAATCATGTGTAAACCTCCATTCTACTACTGGTTCTTTTTGGCATTAAGAAAGCACAGTAGTAAATTAAATTTAAAACAAATTTAATTAAAAACATATTTAGATTTCAGGTGTCACATCCTGAGGCTAAGACATCTAATTTGAAAGTTCCCTTTAAGAAATAGATAACTAATAAATACAAGTATTTCCAATGATGAAATTATTTTTTTGTTCAGCACAACGAAAACACAAAAACTTGTTTTACTTCACAGTAATAGTTTTGAATATAAAAGGTAAATTTTATAATAAAAAATATTTGGTTACCAAGACACCTTTACCCTCCTCGGGATTCGGGTATTTCACTGTTGGGAACTCTGGATCGGGATCTTTCTGTTCGGGAACAGCCTCGGGAGGAACCAAGTCAAAAGTCCTAAAAGCCGACTGCACAAAGTTGTGGCCCACGCCATGGACAGAGGTGTGCACAAACCTCACCTTGGTCTCCCTGTTCACACCCCTAGAATCAGACACATCGTGGAAAATGATAAAATAAACAAATGTGGCTCTTAAAACTGGAAGGTTTGAAAAATACCAAGGAACCAGATTCCTAAGAATGTAAGAAATCAATGTAATAAGAATGTATAAGACAATTGAATATTTTTCTAATCCTATCAAAAAAAAATGAAAAACATCCACTCTCTCTTAATACATACGCCTCCCCCAACACATTCAAGTTTAAAATTTTCCTCTGCAGTTATTTTCAACAAATCTGATTACTTTCAGATTTTGTTTTATGCTACAGCTTTCAAACCTAGTGTGGGAAGAGAACAAGAAGCCCGGGCTCAGGTTCCAGGAGAGTCGCACAGCTGGCCCAGGTGGTACCCGCCCAGGCAGTGCCAGCTCCGGGGCTCCGAGTCCTCTCTACTAACTTCAAAAATGATTTTCAAAACGTCCATTTTAACATAATGTGATGAAACCTCCCATACATCAATGTATAAAAAATAAAACATTTACTTTACCAAGTAACAATGCTGTTTGGCAAAGGGCCCCAATCTAGGGACTTAATATAGAATAAGAATAGACATCAAAATTAACAGTAGAAGTTATAGAAAGGTAAACACAGGCTTTAAAAAGTTCCACTGCTCTGATTGCTAGAATCTTAGGTTATTGAATAAATGAACAAAGTCTTCTCTAAGAGAACACTGGTTTAAAATGAGCATACCCTCGAAATAAAATGCATCTGGAAAAATAAATGTGCAAGATTAGTGAGAACATGGGCCGGCCCTGTGGCTTAGCGGTTGGGTGCGCGCGCTCCGCTGCTGGCGGCCCGGGTTCGGATCCCGGGCCCGCACCGACGCACCGCTTCTCCCGCTATGCTGAGGCCATGTCCCACATACAGCAACTAGAAGGATGCGCAGCTATGACATACAACTATCTACTGGGGCTTTGGGGGGAAAATAAATAAATAAATAAAATCTTAAAAAAAAGGATTAGTGAGAATTTGGAGACAAAGTTCTCAGATATTAAAATGAATTATAAAGCTATGGCAATTAAAAGAGTTTGGTCCTAGATATAAAAAGGCAGATTAAAGGAACAGAATAGAGGCCAGAAGCTGGTCCAATTTGAAATGGGAAATATATATGAGAAGCAGTAAGTCTTAGAGGTTAACATGCTTTGGAGACAGACTCAGAATTTAAATCCTAGAGCTCTGCCACTTACAAGCTGTGTGACTGTTGGTTATTTACTTAACCTCTCTGTGTCCCAGTTTTCTCATCTATAAAATGGCAATACACCAGAACCTACCCTTAGCATTACTGTGAGGATTAAAATGAGATTAAATTAACTAGTACAAGTGAAGGGCAGACAGCAGTTATCTGATATATAATAAGCACTCAATTAGTATTAGAAATTGTTTGGTAAAGGTGATATTACCAATTAGTCATGGAAAGATCCTTCAATTTAATGTGTTGGTACAACTGCAAACCTTTTAGAAAAAACCTAATCTACTTTCCTACTTCATACTTCATACAAAATTAAAAACCAGCAATGACTCAAAAGATTGAAACATCACAAAATGTAAGCATGCAAGTCCTAGGAAAAAACAAGGTTGTTTTTTTTTTAAATCATCTGGTTGTAAAGAAAATCTTCCTAAGTATGACACAAAACCCAGAAGTCATAAATTAAAAAACAGATAAACATCAAATTTTTACCAAAGTTCAGCAAAGAGTCAATGAAATAGTCCAAAGGTAACAACAGAGGGGAAAATAATATTTGAAATAAATGAAGACAAGTTTTCTATATAAGCAAAGAGGTTTTACAAATGCAAAAGATGAACAAATACATAGAAAAATATAGGTTAAATATGAAATATAGGTTATTTATAATTAAGGAATGCAAATAAAGTGAGATACTACTTTCATCTAGCAAATCGGGAAAAAGGAGAAATTTCATAACATAGTGTAGGTAAGAGTGTGTGGATCATATACCATTGGTGGGAGCACCAATTAGTGTACCATTTTTATAGAGCCATTTGTTAACCATTATCAACTTTGTAAATGCATATACAATTCTGATGCCAGAAATGTACCTAAGGATGCACATGCACACACACACACAAGGACTCGAGGAACTGTGCTCAAGGGTGTTGATTCCAGTGCTCCTTGCAGTAGCAGAAAATTGGAGCCCTTTAGTGTTTGTGAAGTTCAATCAGAGGGATGGAAGGATGACTCAAGATATGTTTTATTTGGATTATCCACCATTTAAAAAATGGTCCCCACATTTAAAAATTAGGAGATTTCACATAGAAAATTTAAGTTTCTAGTGTCCCTTAGGGAGAAAAGATCAGATGATTTGGCAACTCTGGACAAACATTTGCACATGGTAACACCCAGCTATATGGCTGTTCCCTTCAGACATAACTGGGGTTCCACATTCTACACGGGAGCCTCCACTCCCAGGTGGTCCAACAAATACAATATTAGAGACAACCTAGAAATTCCGCTTCTTTATTTATTTATTTTTTTTCTTTTTTTGTGAGGAAGATCAACCCTGAGCTAACATCTGTGCTAATCCTTCTCTTTTTGCTGAGGAAGACCGGCTCTGCACTAACATCTATTGCCAATCCTCCTTTTTTTCCCCCAAAGCCCCAGTAGATAGTTGTATGTCATAGTTGCACATCCTTCTAGTTGCTGTATGTGGGACGCGGCCTCAGCATGGCCGGAGAAGCGGTGCGTCGGTGCACGCCCGGGATCCGAACCCGGGCCGCCAGTAGCGGAGCGCGTGTACTTAACCACTAAGCCACCGGGCCGGCCCCCACTTCTTTAAAATCAATGGTTTCTTGCTGGGGACAATCAAGCATGGTGGGACCTGTAGCACACCAGGGAAGAACAACACTGTCACTCAGCTAATCTGCCTCTTACCTGACTGAGTATTGAGTCTGTATCACTGGGTTAAATAAATGGGTACAACAGCCATTAAAACAAAAGAGTAGGGGCTAACATAGAAGGGATCCATGACAAATTAAGAGGAAGAAAAAGGCAGAGAACAAACTACATGCACACTATATTCCTGTGCATGGTTTTCAAATATATTATGCATATATATAAGTTTGCATACACACAGATAATTTCTGTAAAGATAAAAAATGTCCGTGTTTCCTATTCAACATCTTTCAGCCTATCTTTTTACATATCTATACCCATATACACACACACAGATATATATATATATATACGAATCTACCACAGAGGTCAGCAAACTATGGCCTGTGGGCCAGCCACTTGCTTTTGTAAAGAAAACTTTTTTTGAACACAGCTACGTTTGTGCTCATTCATTTCCGTATCATCTATGGCTGCTTTCCTACTACAGCAGAGTTGGGTAATTGAGAAGTATTTTGTACAGCTCACAAAGCCAAAAATATTTATTATCTGTCCTTTTAAAAAAAGTCGCCAAAATCTGATCCACAGCCTCCAAAATCAGATGCAGCTACAGTATACGTACCAATTGAAGAGAAACATTTAATGAAAACTGATAGAATCTGGCTGAATCAGGTTAATTTAACTCACCTGGAGTGAGTTTACAATCCATTTACCTGTGAAAACAGTATTTTTTAAGGTCTTCGAAGTAGTCCTTATTGATGGAAGCACTTGGGTCGTGAAGAAGTGGACTGCCATTAATTAAAGAATCATCCCAAGCTTGAGACCATGGCTCTAGATTTTCTTCAATAGCTTGAGAAATCTCTCTATCATGAGGAGAGATGATTTGAGCTCCGTTATCCCAATAGACCTGGAGAACGCGGGAACATATCCAGAAGCTTTAGGGTTAATGGAAAAGCATCCGTTCCCTATGCTCCCAACCAGTCAAGGCGCAGGATTCTACAGAAGGACATATATGTGGACTGAAAAACAAAAGTACCTTATAACCATTATCCTCCTTCGGATTGTGAGAGGCGGTTACCATGATTCCAGCACAAAGTTTCAAATGCGACACTGTATACGGCTGTAACATAGCAGGAAACAAGAACAGTTTTAAACAAAAAATTAGACATACTTAAAATGTCTGTTGTATATTGTTTGTACCAACTTGTTCTCTTTTGATAAACCTAATATAGAATTAGCATAATGTGTCACTCAATATTTTTGTGCCATACCCAACCAGTATACTCTGATTACCCTTAAAACTCACTCACTGGTCAAATTTCTGGGATGTGTTCCTTAATAAGAAAGGTGAGTATTTTCTGAGGTGCCTTCTTCTCATTCTGGCCTTCTACTTGGTAGAGCTAGAAAAGTCTCCAAACTAAGAGATGGTCTAATCCTCCACTTCACATTCTTTGCAGTCTCTGCTTGGGACACGACCCTACGGATTCCGTTTATTCCCTCCCACTGCTTCCTTTTTTCCTCCTCTTTCTCCTTATTTGTTTTCAAGAAGGTTGAGGGAAATGTTGAAGAAATGGAGAGTGCTCTTACAGCTTGCTCATTCATCTCCCACTCGAGGATCAATATCCCTCTCTTGTATTTCTCCTTAGCTCCCATCTTTACAAGACTGCTTCTCAAAATGGGGAGAGGGTAGGCCTATCCCGCATACGGTTGCATATGAAATTTACCCTGCATGGGCAACCTGAGATTCTGTCCCCATCCACCCTCAAGCCAAGAATCACTGTGGTCATTTTTCCCCTTAGGAGTCATCTCACGTCCCTCAGGTGTCCTGGAGCAAAGACAAGGGGAGAAGCACTCCACGGTGTGCGAAAATGATCATGGGACGCTCATTTAGTTCAAGTCTGATATAAAAATAACAGCTGGTGTCATCTATATAGTAGAGAAAACCATGGAAGCTTGAACTCATTGCAATTTTTCCACCAAACAATGAAAGCTGAACTACATTTGGATGTGACTTTGAGTGCCTACTGAGTTATTTACAGTCTAGGAGGCGTTGCAGCTACCTGTCAGAGCACCAGAGACGTAAACACAAAGCCAGAGGTGCTTCCCCTCCTGTATCCACACACTCTCACTTCTATGTGATGCAAGCAACTGCGTTCGAATCACGTTTTTGGCTTAATTTCTAAACACATATATTCTTAGCATCTGGCCTCACTCTTAAAAGTTCTATCTATTTCAAAGCAACAGCTGTCACAGTCTCTACCGTCCTTTTCTTTAGATTCTGCTACATAAAGGACTTGATAAAAATCTTACCAAAACATGCCAAGCACCCTTCTTGTACTGGTCATGAATAGTATTTAGAACGAAACACTTGTATAAAAAGCTGGTGCTCCAACTTGTCAAAAATATTCATGATTAGACATGGTTTGAGGTGAGTTCAGATTTAGACCCAAGAAGTTTCCTAATTGTGACAGCTGGGAAAAAGAGCTACAAACCAAATGAAAAACCAAAAGACATTTTGCTAACTAGCTAAAGTTTCCTTCAAATGCAAGCGAAAGGAAAAGTGCACTTAAAAATAATCAATTCTGATGAATCTAAAGTTGAATACCAAAGAAATATGAGTAGGAGGTGAGAGAAACAATTCTGGAAAGGAGAGAGAATGCCCAATAAATGCCAAGGAGCTCTTCTGTCATTCAAATACCCGATCCCAACAGCACTCAAGACTGGAAAATTCAGCCATGTCCCATCCCTGATCGCGTGACAGCAAATTATAAAAGGAAATGGTTACTTACCACAAAGGGGGTTGGGGTTATATCAGAAAAGAGGTACACAGGAATCCCCTGACTGATAAACGTGGTTGCAGCAAGTCGGGCAAATCTGGAAATGCATTGTGACAGGGGGAGAAAAGGAGAGAAGAGTTGT
Organism: Ceratotherium simum simum; assembly: GCF_057802395.1. Taxonomy (NCBI): domain Eukaryota; kingdom Metazoa; phylum Chordata; class Mammalia; order Perissodactyla; family Rhinocerotidae; genus Ceratotherium; species Ceratotherium simum. The sequence continues at coordinate 31,309,532 of NC_141907.1, read as the reverse complement.
CAGGACTGTGGGTGACAGTAAAGAAGGAAACGAATGCCTGATTACTACTTTTTTAAAAATTTTAATTGTTTTATTGAGGTCATATTGGCTTATGATATTGTGTAAATTTCAGGTGTACATTATTATATTTCAGTTTCTGTATAGACTGCATCGTGTCCACCATCAGCAGTCCAGTTTTTATCCATTACAATACATATGTGCCCCTTTACCCCTTTCACCCTCCCCCCACCCCCTCTCCTCTGGTAACCACTGATCTGTTCTCTTTATCCATGTGTTTGTTTATCTTCCACATACAAGTGAAATCATACAGTGTTTGTCTTTCTCTGACTTATTTCGCTTAGCATAATACCCTCAAGGTCCATCCATGTTGTCACAAATGGCACGATTTTGTCTTTTTTTTATGGCTGAGTAGTATTCCATTGTATATATACACCACATCTTCTTTATCCATTCTGACTACTTTAGGTTGAATATAGCAGCCTGATCAATAAAAATGTTTATTATACTTCCTTCAGCATAAAACATTAAAGCTGGAGGAACCTCAGGAGTCATCTCATTCCATATCTTTGTTTTACAGAAATGTTTTCAAGTCAAGAAAGGCCAACTTGTCTCATGTCCAACAGCCACTTAGCAGCTGAGCCAGGCCTGCATCCAAGTCTTTCAACTCCATCTATCTCAGCGATTCTCAGCTGAGGGCAATTCTGTCCCCATGGGGCATCTGAAATGTCTAGAGACATTTTTGGTTGTCACTGGGGGTAGGGATAGGAGACTACTGGCAGCTAGTGGGTAGAGGCCAGGGATGCTGGTAAACACCCTACAATGCACAGGGCAGTCCCCCACAACAAAGAATTATCAGGCCCAGTATGAAGTCACATGTCAATAGTGCAGAGACTGAGAAACCATAGTCCAAAGCTATCACAATCTAGTATATACCATGAAGACTAGCACTTGATCAGATGTTGTCTTATATGAAACATACATGATATGCATATTGGCAAATATGAGTGTAAGTATATGGTATATATATGACATATACATGTATACAACATATATGTATATGACATATGTACATCTTGGCTCTATTCAGTCCTTAAAAGAAGACTTAAATCTTTGACACTGACATATTTGTCAATTTCCACAGCAACTGGCTTGGGGCAGGACACAGAACACGGCATCAAGTCCTTCTCCATGCTTGGCGTAAAATACATTACCACAATAAATGAACAATTTCCTTCCAATGAACAACATCATACCACTACAGGATTAAACAAACAGATCATTCATTCTCTCCTCAAACATTCCTTGAGCACTAGCTTCATCGAACACTATTCCAGGAGGTGACTGGGGTACAAAGAGGAGATCTCTGCACTTTTAACAACTCAAGCATTAAAATTCCTAGGATCAACAGTAATACCAGAATGATTTTGACAGTAAAAAAAAGCCTCTACAGGGGTCGGCCCCATGGCATAGCAGTTAATTGCACGTGCTCCGCTGCTGGCGGACCCGGTTCGGATCCCGGGCGCGCACCAAGGCACCGCTTCTCAGGCCATGCTGTGGCGGCGTCCCATGTAAAGTGGAGGAAGATAGGCACAGATGTTAGCCCAGGGCCAGTCTTCCTCAGCAAAAAGAGGAGGATTGGCATGGATGTTAGCTCAGGGCTGATCTTACTCTCACACACACACAAAAAAGCTTCTACATAGGGGAAAGTCATAAAAATAACAAAATCCAGCAAAAACAATTTTAATAAGAATCTGAATTAAAAGCAAATTGCATTTATTAGAAGGCATGGAAGTCACTTTTGCCCTCATGAAATGTTTATCATTTCAGGCTGACTTTAAAGGCCCTTTCATAAAGTTGGCAAAGGACACACTCAACATATATATGATATATACATGATAAATAGGAACTAAGATACAAATGTGCACAAAAAAGATTCAATGTGTTCTCTGCGTATGCTTAACAGTTATCACTTTGTTCCTACCAGATATTTAAAATTGGAATATTAAAGAACTAATCAACATTTCCTTAGGTAAAATTCTGAGACTGCAAGTTTCTATCTCGTTAAGAAGATTCCATCTACTCATCATGAATGTTTTACCATGTATTGGTTTAATATTTATGTTACGATCTCTAAATGTCTTGCATGCTGTAGGTGACAGAGAGCAACCCTGAGCTCCACTCTATCCCAGTCCATCAAACTCTGAGATGTGAACCATAAACTCATATAGAATCAGTAACATCAGCCTCTTTAAGGAAATGATAGGGCTCCAAGGCCAGAACAAGAAATACCTGTACCTTAATTGACAATGTTAACATAGCTGAAGGATGTGTCAATGCAGGGTAGTCAGCCTAAAATGAAGAAATTTGAGAAGCTAAACAGACGGAGTTAGCCATATTATACACTGTGCATGCTCTGGCCGGAGGATCCGACCTGCCTCTGGGGCCAGTAAAGCATGCGTATGATCTAATTCTAACCATAAATTCACTAACAGAAAATTGACAAACTGAGGTTCTGGTTTATACTACATCATTCTCATACAGTCCATGTGCATCTATCCCTGGGAGCTAAAGCTTCTCTCTTGCTTTATTGACAAAAATCATATTTTTGAGCCTGCAGCTGAAGACCAAACGTCTTATATCGTCCTGAGTTCAATCCAGGGGCAGCTGTCATTTTGTCTTTTGCCCTGGCCATGCTCCTT